>NC_058132.1:165192675-165246751 GCF_016433145.1 Gracilinanus agilis
CCCTCTCTCTCTCTCTCTCTCTCTCTCTCTCTCTCTCTCTCTCTCTCTCTCTCTCTTTCTCTGTATCTTTCTCTCCTTTTTTCTCCTCTCTCTGTCTCTCTCCTTCTCTCTGTCTCTCTCTCTCTGTCTCTCTGTCTCTCCTTTTTTCCTCCTTTCTCTCTCCTTTTTCCCTCCTCTCACCCTCCCTCTCTCTCTCATACATACATGTACACAAAAGCTTTCTACCTGGTATTGCTGGATGATTCCATTTTGTTGAGTGGGGAGAGGAGGCTCCCAGGAAATTGTGATGCTGCTGTTGCCATCACCCCCCAGGGCCACTGTCACTGCCTGGGGGGGCCCACTGGGGGCTGGGCCAGGGTGGGAGCATGGTGGAGAAGGACACAGACAGTCACTGAATGCCCTCAATTCCTGGGTCTCCAAACATCTTTTCCCCAATACTATCATATGAATAAACTTGGGAGCTAAGGAATGGTTTCCCCAACCAAACACCCCCATTATTTGGTTGACAGTGGCTATGCCCTACAGACTTTGATCCTCCTCAGCTCTCCCTCTCCCTCTATTCTGATTCCCTCTTGCCTATCCCTCCTTGATGTCCCTCACCTCCATGACCCCTCTTACCCTCCTCAGGGGTGCTCCTGGTTAGAACAGCACTTTCGGGCCCTGGTCCCTCCCTGCTGTAGGGCTGAACCTTGATCTGGATCTGTACACCTGCTGGAAGCTCCGTCAGCACAGCACTACGCTGGCCTGAGGATCCTGTGTCCAGAACTGTCCAACCACCTGAGCCTATTGCTCTCCAAAATACCCGGAAGCCCCACACCAACTGAGATTGGCCATCCACCTGGAGAAAGAGGTATGGTACAGTGGATAAGGGGCACCAGAGAGGAAGAAGAGGCCCTGGCAGCCTCTGAAGACCTCAAACCCTCCATGGATCAGACAAGCACCCACCAATGGACTTCACTCTCTCAAATCCAATTCTTTGGGCTTTGCCACCTGATGTTAAACCCCAAATGCTGTCTCTGTTCCCCTTCCCTCCACTTTGTCTCCTTACTCACAGTCCAGGACACCTTCAAGGATGTGGGACTCAGGAAAAGAGGCTCCTGCAGTTGAACAACCACATCAGCCAGATCTTGCTGCCCTTGCCATGGATCCTCAACTGGCCTGGAGGGGCCACTGTCTGCTAATCAGAGAGTCCCCTCAGCAGGGGTCACAGGAGACAAAGGAGACTGGCTATATTTCTTGCTTCTCCTTTGACCCTTCCCCAAACCAGTTCTCCAGAACATAGTCAGGGGCCCAGAGGGAACAGGACAGCAGAGCAGCTTCTGGGGATGAATTCTGACATTTCCCACCCAACATCATAGGATAGGTGGCATAGAAAGGAAAAGGAAGAGATTTTTCTCCTTGATAGGAAGGCTTCTCCTCTTACCTAGAATCCTCTAAGCTATGTGGCCTTTAGTCTCCTATCCATTTCCCCATATCAAGAGATGCCCTTCACTCACCTTGAGTTTGGACAGGCTCAGAGACAGGACTAGGTTCACTGAGACCCCAAATCCCTGCTGCTCGAACCAGGAACAGGTAGATAGTGTTGGGCTTCAGACCAGTGATGGTATGTGTCTCTAGTTGTACACCATCTGCTACTGTTTTCCAAGTGTTACCAGATGCCTGGCTGCAAAGGGGAAGGTTGACTAAGGGAAGTACATTAATCCAGCCTGACAGGACTTCTGTGATTCTACACTGCTCCAAAACTTTTCTGCCCCCTATTCCATCCCCAGCCAAAGAGAAACCTGGAAAGCCCTTGCCCACCATAGCAAAGATCTCAAGGACACAAGGCCCTAAGACAGGGCCCAGGTCTGTCAGCTGCCTCTCCCTTCTCACCTTCTTAAACCCTCACCTGAAGGCCTCTATCACATATGATGTAACAGGTGACCTTCCAGCCTGTGGGCTGGGCTTCCAGGTTAGGGTGATGCTGTTCTTGGTGACTTCAATTACCACTGGCTGAGAGGGAGACCCAGGGGGACCATTGGGCTCAGGAGGGAGTCCTGTGGACCCAACCACACCATCTATAGAAAAGAATTAATGAATGAAAATGAAACATTTACTATATATGCAAAGAGATTTTGTTAGTAGTATTATGGAAAATAATAGTCTGCTATGGGACTGCACACCAGTGCTATGACTATGTTGATGATAAGGAAGATGATAATGTAATGATCCTCACTCACATAAGTTTCACAGTTCAACTTTAATTCAATTCAATAAACATTTATAAAATTACTACTATGTGTCAGGCACCATGCTAAAAATCCCTCTTCCCTTCTGAAAAGCCATGAAATTGAGTGTATGGAAGATAGTCTGCCCAGAGATATTATAGGAGGAAGTTATTGATATGGTAGAAGGTCTTGAGAGAAAAACATATAGAAAAACGGATTGGCAAAAGGGGTATCTCACCTTGTATCCTTAGCCAACCATTCCATATGGCCTGTCCTTTGGAACTCTTGGCCACACAGCTATAGATCCCCAAATCACCCTCCTGCAAAAGACAGGTTACTGGTGACTGAACTAAATGGGGGTTATATGAGCAAGGAAGGTGAGGATGCAGAGGGATGGGAGAAATACTGTGCTAAGGTAAGAGAAGTATGAGATCAGCTGAAGGTTACACGTAAAGATTAGACACCTAGCAGATGACTATTGGGTTGCAAATGTTAGAAGGAGGTGCTCTGAGGAGTATTTCTGGGTCCACACAGATTTGATTTCTCACCTGCAAGTTGGTGATATGCAAGGTGCCATTAGCCAAAAGATTGAGTCTCAGGTCTCCACTGTTCAGCCCCTGCCCATCCTTCAACCACTGAACACTGGGCTCAGGGTTCCCAGTCACTTTGCATGGCAGCCACACAGAGGAGCCTGATGCCAGAGTCTGATTCAATGGCCCATGAAGGATAATGGGAGGAAAACCATCCAGGGAAACTAAGGGAGAAAATACTGAAACAACTCAGAAGAAAGTTCTTAGATCCAGTGTTTAGCCTTCTTACCTTTTACTTCCCTAAGCCATTTGAAAAGCAGGGGGGTTGCCCTAATTTGTTACTATTAGCTTGATTCCACAAATTTGTCCTCATTAGGTTCTTTTCTTGGTTCCCAAACTTTAAAGATTTTCTCTACAAACCACCAACATTTCATTCACATTGAATATAATATATAAGAGCCAGTCTCTCCTCCTTCCATTTGCATGTACTGCATTGTATGCTCACCATCCTTCACCTCCAGCAAGGCCCTGGCCAGAATACTGCCAGCAACACTGACTGCCTGGCACACGTAGTAACCGGCATCCCCGCTTTGTACTTCAGTGATGTTGAGCTGACCACTTGGGGAGACAGTGAAACGCCCTGTGGACTGGGAGGGCTGACTCGGGAAGAGCAGAATCTAGAGACAAATAGAACCAGGAATCTGAGAACCCAGGGGAGGAGAGAAAGAGAAAGAGCTATACCCTTTCTGGGGACTTAGAGCTCTCTTTTCCCACCAGAACCCAAATCAATGAAATTCCAGGGAGAGAACAGGCTTATAGATCAAAGACAGATCACAGATGGGAGACCCCCTGCTTTCCAGATTTAAAATATATCTGTATAAAGTGAAAACAGTGATATGTGGGAAAGAAGACTTTATGAAGTGTTTGGAAAGAGGACAAGACTGCTATCAAGTGACTTCAATTATTCCTTGGCTACTTTACTAGATCTCCTTTTTGTGGCCCTCTCCACCCATCCCTACCTTGCCCCCAACCAAACCTCTAATAGAATATAAACTCCTTTGTAGGGAGTATTTCATTTTTGTGTCTGAATAACCAGTACATGGCCTACTATGTGCCTGCACTTAAAATGTGTTATGAATTTAATTGGTTTCTAGTACTGTCTCTACTATTCTTGGGTATTCTTGGTCAAGTCCCAATACCTTCATTACCTTTTTTGTGAAATCAGGAAATTGAACTAGATAATCTCTAAGGTCTTTTCCACTGCTAACATTTAATGATTCAGGAGATTTGGGGTTATAGGAATGGAAGATGGGGAAGTTGCTACCTGGTCACCAATGGAAAGAAGAAGGTTTTATATTCTGTATTGTTGATTGTGTTCCATTGTGTTGATTAATACTCTATTAACTCTCCCTACTTCCTTTGGTAGGGAGTCTTTGTATTTCACTTTCAGTGTATATATAGATATGTTATACTCAATGCATTAATTTCTGAGTATATGAAACCAAGCTATTAATTGGAGCTATTAATCTGAGCTGAGAGCAAAGAAGCAATCTTCCCTTTGTAAATGCTTAGGGAATCACTGGCAGCACCCAAATGTAGTAGAGAAACAGTCATATAGGATCATATGATAATAGGTTTAGAACTGGAAGGGATCTTAGAGGTCAACAAGTCTAACCTCCATAATTTACAGATAAAGGTCAAATTGATTAAATTATTTGACCAAGGTAGTAAGTAGCAAAGCTAGGAATAATACCCTAAAACTAAAACCAGATCCCCTGACTCCAACTCATGCTCTTGTTTTTTTTTTTTCAACCCTTACCTTCCATCTTGGAACCAAATGGCTCCAAGTCAGAAAAGCAATAAAGACTAAACAATAGAGATTAAATGACTTGCCCACATCACACATCTAGGAAGTGTCTGAGGCCAGATTTGAACCTAGGACCTCCTGTCTCTAGGCCTGGCTCTTAATCCACTGAGACACCTAGCTGCCCCCCATCTCATGCTCTTTCTCTTACATCACAAAGCATCATCTCATCAATTAAAAAAAATGATAACAGAAAATAGGAAATGGTCTCAGAGAATCTAGAAGATAGTTGAAGGGAGGCTGCCCCATTTTAGAACAGGAAAAAGAGTCATTCTTTTTGTAAGAAATAGAGAGCAGATGGTAAGAAAGGGACACTGAGATGTTAAATTAAGGTAATAAGAATGATCCAGTTTTCTAATATGTGGAACCAGAAATAAGAACTGGTAAGACTGCTAAGTTAAAACTGGCTACCCAAGAGAGAAGTAGAATGCACTAGGGAAAAGACGGATGAACATACATGATGAGGCAGAGGCTTGAGGGAACAACATAACAGGTGACATAAGGTCTAGGAAAATATTTGTGGGAAAGGGAAATGTAAACCTTAGGGATGAAAACAAGAGTATGGTTGAGAGAACCAATTGTTAAATTTTCAGTGTGAGCAATTATGCCTTAGAAATCAGCAAACACTACAAATTAGGTCTTGATTTATTGTTTTGTTGATAATCCAGTCTTAATAAAATGTTATTAATACAGATTAAACTTAAAAGTTTCTCATGCAGAGAGCCAATTATTAAACATTTACCAGTATACCTCTGGACAGACACCTACCTGACTACCTTCCTTCTGCCAGAAGATAGCAGGTGGAGGATTCCCCTTGGTCTCACATTGGAAAGTCACAGTATCTCCTGGAACTGCTAGCTGGTCCTGTGGCTGTGTCACTAGCTGTGGTGGGACTGGAAGAGGGGAGAGAAAGGAGAAGGGGGGAGGGGAAGGGAACGGGGACAATCCCAAGAGGAGATGCTAAGGCAATAAGAATTCTGATGGGGAAGGGGAAAAGGCCAAAGCTGGTTTGTTGAGAGTAAGTAGCCTATCCTTTTCTTCTTTCCCATTTTTATTCAGTCTTTCTTCTTTCCTTCCCTCTAGAATTAACTGAGCTTGGTCTACACATCCTTGTATGCCATGGAATAATCCCCCAAATCCTCCACCCAAATTTCTTTTTGTTTTATGCTTTCCCCCTATATCTCTATTACTTAGATTCTTCTCTGGCTTCCTATCTCTGCTCCAATGATCCCACATCCCATCCCTCCCTGTCCTTCCCCTCCCCTCAAAAAGGGTTCTCACCATGGACACTGAGGGAGCCAGAGGCCTCGGCTCGGCCCACGCTGTTCTCCGCCACACAGGTATAAGTTCCCTCATCTTCTGCATTCACCCTCCCGATCCGAAGACTGTAGTCACTCCCAATCTCATACCTGTTTCACTCCCCACCCACCCACCAGGAATGGGTTGGTCACAGCTATGTCCCCTTTCCTTCCCCAACCCTGAATTCTGATCTAAGAAGCCTGTGACCTTCCCAGGACAGTCACCAAGATCAGGTACACAGACAGAACATGGATTTGAAGCCTACAGAACCAGATTGGGGATGTAGACACCATAAATGGGGTGAATAGAAAAATGGACATGGATTCCAGAAGTGCAGACACTGAAAGGTGAGGGTATGGCTGCTTCCCAATTCCCTGGAGAAAGGGTAAGAGAAGCTCTCCTGATGGTTGGGGGTCCTGAGGAGTAAGAAGGGGGCTTCTCACCTGCCTATAGGCAACTCCCCCTCCTCCTTGCGCCAACGCAAATGTGGTGGAGGATCCCCCTGCACCTCACATGGAAAGTCAGCAGGGGTATCAGCCAGGACCACCTGGTTCACAGGCCTGCGCAGGAAGGAGGGGCGCTCTGCCACAGAGGAATGGGGATAAGGTTAGTAGGATGTCTACATGACCTGTAAGTCCCCACTCCCCAACCTTAGGAATTCATGTACTCACCAAAAACCACAAGTTCAGCTGCCCCACTATCACGTTCTCCTGCCACATTGGAGGCCACACATACATACATCCCAGCATCGCTCTTGAGTGTGTGTGACATCATCAGTTTCCCACCCCGAATCTGCAGAATGCAGGAGCAGCTTAACTCCTTTGAACTTAATAGTCCCCTCTCCTGCCCCAATACTCTTCTGCCCAGCTATACCTTTTGCCCATATTTGACTTTAAAACCACCTATTAGCTCACAGGACAACCAGATTACACTTTATCTCCCTAATTTCTTACCTCCTCCTTCCTTCTTTTCCTTCCTCCTTCCTCTCTTCTTCCCTCCCTCCCTTCCTTCCTTCTCTCCCTCCCCCCCTTCATTATTCTTTTGTCTTGCTTCTTTCATAGTGACCAGAGTCTGACTACCTAAGTCTTTCCATTAGTAAATTATGTATAGAGTTTTTTTTATAGGCTTTACAATTGATTTCTCTTGAATTCAAAATTCTATTATTTAGTAGATGATCAGCCTTTGAGTAACCCAGGGTGGGTGATTCTTTAAAAAAATGCTTCTTAATTTTGACTTATAATTAAATTCCATTGATTAAAAAGCATCGTAGTATGAGTCAGGAGACCAGGACCCTTTATCTGTCACAAACTACTTTCTTGATCTTGAGTAAGTCACTTCCACTTGAGAGGGACCCTCAGTTTCCTTCTCTGTAAAATATTAGGTTTTGAATAGTTCATCTCTATTGATGCTAAAATTCCGGATTTCAAGACTTTTATACTATAGATCCTTCCTTTGACCCTAGTTGTCCCACCTCTCCAATGACTCCAGTCCCTCACCGTGATTCGTCCTTCCTGCTCCTTAAGCCGAAGATTGCCCTTCTTCCAGGATACTGAGGGTTCTGGGTGGCCCTTGGGGGGTATACATTCCAGAACTGCAGGTTCCCCCACCGCCACTACCACATCCACTGGGGGCTGCCGGAAGTCATCCCTCAGGACTGAAAAGACAAGGAGTGGATAACAAAGGAATTTTTTAGAATATAGACGGGGTTAAGGGAATATGTGAAGACTAAGCAAGGGTGACTCCAGTTTTTCAAGCTAGTGTACCCTCTAAAACTTTAGGTCCCAATCTGGATGTACAGGAACAGGGCTCTGTCACTGCATGGAGAAGCCGAAGTTTGTAGTGCACTGTAAAATTAAATAAGGAGTGAGTAGTTGCCCATCTGAGAAGGAAGGGTTTGTAAAGTGCCAGGACCACGCCAATTAGATCACTGGATATGCTATGCTGGGATTGTGAAAGCAATTGTGGCATGAATTAGGTTAGGCATTTGCCCTGAAGTCTCTGGAACAATTTAAACCCGGCTACTTACCCGCCACCTCCAGGGAAGCGTTCCGACTGGCTGCCACTCCTAGGTAGTTGCGAGCTACGCAAGTATAGACGCCCTCATCTGGACGGGCTCGGCGTCCATGCACGATACGAGGGAAGAAGAGTGCGCCACTAGGTAATAGCAGTCGGTGAGCCCGGGGATCTTCTCGGGCTGTGGCCACACGGGCACCGTCCTTGTACCATTCGATGTCGGGACGGGGCCTGCCCTCCGCACGGCAAGGCAGCGTGGCAGGCTCACCCCTGGAGACCAACAGATCTGGTGGCTGTTCCACTATACGTGGCACTGCGTCCTCCGGTCCAGCCCGCGACCCTGAAAAGAGGAAGAGGTGGGAGGACTGCCCAAAAGAGGGTAAACTATGGCAAGTGGTCCAGAAGTAAAGGGTTAGTTTCTCCACACCCCCTCCCTCAGTGCAGATTTCCTACGAGTCACATGGCCTTCCACATCGCAAGATCCACTCTCCCTAGCCGAAATGCTGGGACACTCCGGGCTCCGCTTAGTTCTAAAAAAAAGAGACATCCTGAGGGAAGCTTAAGGCATGGAGCTGAGAAAGGACCCGCTTGAGGATCGACAAACAGGTCAAGAACTGGAATATGGTCACACATTGGCCTCCTCCCTTCCTGGGCATCCCAAGACGTTCCAATTTCCTGGCTATCTCACTGGATAAGAGAAAGGTAGACGTAGTTTTGAAGTACCAAAGCTTACCTGGGTAGAGACAAAGAAATAGAACGACTTTCCTGAAAGTGCGGTGGGGGAGAATGAAGTGGGGGGCAGGGGGGGGGGGGAGGGAATTGTGGCTTTTATTTACTGGGAACTGTAACCAGTCTAGGCCAGTAGGCGTCGCTACTGCCACACCTAAGAGTATAATAGGGACTTTAGGTTGGGCCGTTGGGGCAAGGAGGATACACTAAGGAATGCCCCCTAGCTGAGCAACCCTGAGCCCTTCCAGAGTGCCCATCAGCTGTTGGCTTTGGTTTGAAATTAGGTTTGACTTTCCTGTCCGTTAGAAAATTCGAATGGAGACTGAGCTGGGCCACAGTTCCTTTCTTCCTTTCCCTGACCCCTTGGATGAGAAGCCAGCAATGTGTGTATGGAAGTAGGAAGATATATAGAACTTATGATTTTATTGGTATTGTGATATCCTGGATGAAGACTTCCCTTGAAGTTGAACCCATGCAGGTTGACACATCTGCAAAGTAACTTACAGACTTAAGAAATTATTAAAATATTAAGAGATTCAGTGACTTGTCCTGACTCACACATCTAATATGTGTCAGAGGTAGGATTTCCACTGGAGTCCTTCTATCTTCAAGCCCAATTCTCTATTTCCTATGCCACAAAAAAAAATTGTTTTTACTGTTTTTAAACTAATTGCCCTGACATGCTCTGGCTCATAATGCAAAATCTCCTCCCCCCTCCCCCCATTTCTATTTCCTTCCTCCACATACCAAATCTCCTTCCTGCCCAGTCTTCCTTCTAAATCATGTTTGGGCAATATATAATCCAGTCGGCCTCCTTTGGGGATAGAGGGAGAGTGCACTGAGACTTTTTACAGTCGTTTAGAGCTATGGAGTGGGGAGAATGAAGATCACAGAGGGGCTCCAATGCTTATGTCCTCTGAAAAACAATGCCCAGGACTTGGGAAGAAAAAAATCTCTCAGACCACCTGGATACCCCCACCTCACATATTATGCACTACCTTCCCCCTAATTCCTTCAGAGGACAGCTGCGGGACACTGGTCCCTAGAATTCCTCCTCTTGTCATTTCTAGTCCCAGGAGAAGCTTCTACACATCAGACTAATGAATAGCTGATGGGCATGTTAATGGAGCCTGGGGGCTCTTCGCCTAGTAATGAGTACAGTACTTCCTTTTCTTCTGCGATTTCCAATTTAAGATCATATATCTAGATCTGAAAAGAAGCTCAGAGGAAATCCTAGCTCAACACATTCCTTTTACAGATGAGGAAGCTGAATCCTAGGGAGGTGAAGTAACTTATCTAAGCTAACACACATAGCACATAGAAAAGCAGAGACTAGAATCCATATTTTGTGATTCCAAATTCAGTTATTTTTTCCATTACACTACTGCCCCAGGCTCCATTTTCTATTTTCCTCTCTTATTTTCACCTTTCTTCTACCCCCACCCCCACCTCCCCATTCACTAATGACGGGATAGTATCTTCTAGGACGAGAATGACAAGAGAGGGTATAGGAACCTTTTTGAATAGAAACTCCTAAGGAATAATCATTTTGAGTTACAATGTGGAGGAAAAGGAGTGAGGAAAGGGACATAAAGAGCATACTCCAAGAAAAATGACTGGAAGTTGAAGTTAGGGTCATGGCCAATAGGAGGCAGATTTTGGTCATATATGTCCCTAGGTAGGTAATGAACAGCTCCCGCGTGCTTCCAGATGCGCTCTGGGAGCTTCGGGTTGTCGCAGTCATTTATTAATCACTGTAATTAGCAGTAATGACTCCGACTCCCGCACGCTTTAGCTCTACTGGAGCCGGAGGCTGCGCGATCCCACCGTGGGGGAAAACAAGGCTTCAGAGTTCCCCCGAAATGCTCCGCTAAATGATCCCTGAGGCTCATTCCATCCAGCTAGGTGCGCCGGAAAACCCCGAGGCCAGACTACTCTCTCAAGCTGATCCTCGAGATTATTTGCATTACTTGGGCTGGACTGGGCTGAGTGTGCCACTGGGGTCTGGGGCAGATTCCTCGTCCCACCCTTCAGACCTTCTCCCCGAAGTAGATCACTAGCCCCAGCCCCCTCTCCACTTTGGACTCTACCACAACGGGCATCTCAGATCCCCACTTAGGTTAGCCCTGGAACTCTGGTCAACAGCCCCTCTCCTATGCTCTCAACTCCCAGCAATTCCAGAACAACCATCTGTCCCGACAATGACTCGCCCACTGCCATCCCAAAACTTTTTCACTCTAAGGTGATTGGGGAGAAGAAAGAGAATGAGGAAATTCTTAGCACAGGACCTCCCAAACAGAAATTCCTATCCCCTGAGCAGTTTGCCTTTCCTTCCTAACCGCGCACTTCCGAAGAAGTGGAATCCCCCAGGCAGGGCAGTCTCACCGTTGAGAGGGGGATCCCCGGGGGGAAGGAGGCTGTGGTTGAGCGCAACCAGAGAGGAGTTGAAACCGAAGAGCAGCTCGCTTGAGTTGGAGATATCCCCAGCCAGGGAGTCCGCGAACAGGTTCATCTGCAGTAGCGTCTTTAGCAGGTAACGTAGCATGGCCGGGACTGGGACAAGATTAGGGGCTCGGATCCCAGCCCACTGGTCCGAGCCCCTTGATCCGAGAGTTGTGCGCCCCTCCACAGCCTCTGCGAGTTGTCCGAACCACAGAATTGCTCTCCTTCCCGCGCGTCCGTTCCGTCCGGTCCCCTCCTTCTCCCTCCTCCTTTCCACTCCCCCTCCCCAGTTCAGGCAAGTCCCCAGGGAGTTGGGCGGGCTGAAAGCAGGTGCCAGGGCAGACCACCGCGTAATTAAGGGATTAATCCGCCTCCCACCGCCCTTTACCCCCTCCCCTCCACGCAACGGCCTCTCCAGTTGGGAGGGGGGCTGTTTTAGTTTAGGCCTTGGAGTTGAGAACCTCTTCCCCTCAAATCCCAATGCAGACGGGACAGAGTCCCACCTTTATCCCTTCTCTCTATTTGCCTACCCAAAGGTCAGACTAAGGCAGAGACTCAAAGAAATTGGATTTAGCTAGAGCTCCCCAGAAACCTACTCTGAATCCTAGGTCTTCTGCCCCTTCTCCTGACTTATAAACTACTACATTAATCTCTTCCTCAGTCTTCTGCATCTCTCCATATGGAAAACTGAGGCCAAGAACTGCTTTCCTTAGATTCACAGGGAAGGCAAACCAGGAATCGTGGTTTCCAATCACTTTGCATGTGCCTAGGACCAAAAACTAAATCTTGCTGTGGAGGGGAGAGGGAGAGGGAGAGGGAGAGGGAGAGGGAGAGGGAGAGAGAGAGAGAGAGAGAGAGAGAGAGAGAGAGAGAGAGAGAGAGAGAGAGAGAGAGAGAGAGAGAATCAGTCAGAGAGTCAGAGAGAAAGCGAGTATAGGGACAACAGGAGGGGTAGCTTAAGTGGAAGTGAGTGTTCTATATTGGAGCTCCTCTACCCCTCCATAGAGCTTGTTCCTATCCTATCACAACCTATCCAGGGTCCTTGGTCAAATGTAATGTTAGTGTAAAATACAGGAGAAAGGCACAGCTGGCAACTGGAGGTTCTTGACTGCTCTGGAGTTCAGATAGATGAACTCAGGCCAGGAGTGAAAATGAAAATAGTAGGCAGTAAAATGCAGATCATTTGCATATGTTATGCATCAATCTGTACTCAGATATCTCATTAAATTGCTTTTATACCTTTAAAGAGCAAGGGAATGAGCCAGAAGGGAATGAACCAGAGTCAGAGGACAGAAAGGAAACCTCTTTGTGTCTTTAACAAGAGCTTCACTGTTTCAATAAGCCTAATTGCAAAGGCATCTTAGGTATTGGTGACTTTGAAACTTGGCTCTGGGGCCACGAAGACTCTGGAGTCCTGCCTATGACACATTTTTGCTCTGTGACCATAAGCAAGTCACTGAACTTCTTAGTACACTATTTACAAATTTCAGATGCATTTCTGTAGTGGAGGGAATTCCCAAAACCTTATGCAAATCAATTGAAGAAATGAATTGAGATCAATTCCAGAGTACATACAAATCTGTATACTCTAGCAAGGAAACCTCACACTCATGCCTTTTAGAGATGGACGGAATTTGAGAGCAAATCCATCTCCTACTTTTCTAGGATTCTCTCCACACTTTGAACTTCCACTGTCTCTTCAGTCTCAATTCACCCATGTTCTTTTTCTTCTATTTCTTGGGATAAAGCCTAGAGATTGGAAAGAACTGAACTGATTCACAAAGAAAGTCTAATTCCATCCTACAAAACAGGAAGGAATAGCCAGGAAGGGCCCCTAGACTCAGCAAGTTCAATTATTATCCTTATACCAAGGGATCATTAAGTAGCCAAAATAGCCTGGATATTCATCAGAGCTCCCATGAATTTTAAGACTATAACAACCCCAATAAACTGTTCCTCCTGAGGATTCCCAAGGAAGGGGCCTACAAATCATCTGTGACAACTGATCTTAGATCATGTTCAGGCAAAGAGCTCTTAAACAAACTAACATTATTTTTAAGGGGCTTGTTTCAAGACCCTTCCCATTCTGTGGCAGACTCTAGAACTAGGGTATACTGAAAAGACAATCGATCCTCTCATTTTCGCCTTTCAGCTCTTAGCACCTTTCTAACTTTGCATGCACAGTGGAGTAGTGCAAAAGGCAAGGAAAGAAACTAGTTAGTTAGCTTTGTGCAGAGGAACTGGATGTTGGGCTGGGGTGTGGTGGGGGTGGGAAGGAGGTTCCAGGAGCTGTCCTTTCAGCACCACGAATCCTCAAAGGCCTGCTCCAGATGCAGCAGATTGAGCATGGCTTGGGTTTGGGATGGAGGTTAGGACCATGCTGCCTGAATCAAGACAAGTGTCACAAGAGATCTAATTTGAAGTGTGTCCCTTGTTCAACTGGTTCAGAGATGGAAATAGAAACAAAACTTTATTTAGTTTCAATATAGAGATGCTGTAGAACAGAGCAAGATAATAACATCATAATTGTTTATACTCAAGTACAATTGCAACAAAGTGTGATACAAAGGAGAATTTGTATTGGCTCAGTTGTATTGGAATAACAATGGAGAGACAAGTTCTTTGATAAAATATTTTTCCTTCAATGCTTAATGACCTCAAGGCTGAGTTACAATTGCCCCCTCATTTGCTTCATCACCTACTTTTCACATTTTCTAGTGTAAAATTGTGTGTGTGACACTAGATTGTGTCTCCTCCTTGACTACCCCATGAATGTTATGTTCTAGAAGGTGTCTAGTCTGCATACTCCATAATCTTGGCTCTGCAGAGAGGTAAGAAAGAGGAAATTTCTCCTAAAGAAAATTGAAACAGAAATATCACATCTGGGTCTTTATCTTCAGTGACATGCTGAGTCCTGCATTACTTTGTCTATTAAGAAGTACAGGCCTTGTTCTTACAGCCCAAACTGGCCGAGGACACTAGACAGCCCTCAAATCAATAAGTGAGCCAGGAAAAGAATGAAAGAGTCTTGACTGTCAGCCCAGCTCTTTAACCAAGTAGGCTTATCCCCAGGGCCAAGTAGCCTCTGATTTCAAGATGAGGTGGTGGTGGGGGGGGGTGGACAAAAAGGTTTGGAGCAGACGGAACTGTGAGTACCACCGTGCGGATCTTGCCCGATTTTAATCCCCTGATTTGTTCCCTTTCAGCCGCTCTGCAAACATGGAGCCCTCAGGCGTCTAGGGGCTTGTTGCCCTGTTAGCAGATTTGTTCCCCGAGATGGCGCAGCTAATTGTCCCTTTATTTGGGGATCAGGGCGTATTTGCTCAGGGTTCCCAGAGCGGAGACACTGCCTCAGCTTCGATGCCTGGCACCAACTGGGCAAAGCTAGCCTTCTAATCCTCATCATTCCCTAGGGTTGGAAGTTGGATAAACAATAGGGGCTTTCCTCCCCTTTCTTGGGTCCTCTCTATTCCTATCTCCCATGCTTTTTCTATTTTTATCTTTGGCTCTCTTTTCCTCCTAGATTCCCTTCTTCCCTCTCCTCATTTCTCTTGCCTCTCCTCTTCCTCCTCCACAACAACTCTGCTTTTCTTTGGCCCTTTATTCCAGTCTCTCCTCAAGGATAGCCTATATCGTGCCCTAGATTGCATGGAAGAGGGTTATCTAGAATCGTGAATGGACTCACAATAAATATCTTCTAGCTACAGAATACTTAGAATACTTACTGTTCCCACCCCCATCCCACCTGTGATCCCAAAAGTACCAGGAAAAAAACATGCCTGAAAAGAGATCACACCAGACCTAGGAATGGAGTTCTCACATTTATTCACACTATGGCTTCTTTGCACCCTACTTTTTATTCAGGTCTCACGTAGATCTGCCTCTTCTTTCTAGCACTGAGAAAAATGAGCAGCTTGAAATTCCAGATACTACTCTGCTAGAAAATCAGCTCCTAGTTTTGCATAGCTGCTACTCTCCATTCTCTCAATGACTCTCAAAAAACCCAGGACATTTCAATACATTTCTATTCAACATATGTTTGTCCAAATCTACCATGTGCACATGCAGTGTATAAGAAGTAGTATAAATTCTGTGAGGTTAGAAACTTCCATTTTCATATTTGTATTCTCAGCACTTGGAACAGTGCCTTGCACATATCAAACAAAATAAATGTTTGTTGGATTGCATATTGGTTGCCTGGGTTACAAAGATTCAAATAATTAAGCATTTTTAAAGAACTTACCATGAGTTGGACATTGGCCTAGTCACCAAGGATACCAAGAAAAACTAAACAATCCCTTTACTCAAGCACATTACATTCTTCTGTATACAGCATATACAAAGTTAAGATAAAGATGGGCATTATATCTCTGATTTTATTAGTATAGGGAACTCCTAGATTAGGAAATTCCTTCTACCAATATAGGTCAGTATCTCTTCAGCAATTTAGAATCTGAGAACTAGAGCACTAAAAGATTGAACAACTTGTCACCTAGCCAGTATGTGTCAAGGCATGGCTTGAGGCATGGTCTTCTTGGCCATAGTTTAAAAAATGCAAAATACGCACAGAGTAAAAACAAAGGGAAGGGAGAGGGGGGGGGGAATGAGGAGAGAGAGAGAAAGAGGAAGGGAAGAAAGGAGGGAGGGAAAGAAGATTTATAGGAATGGCTATGAGGAGGGGTAGAAAAACACAAAGATAGGAGATAGAAGGTCTTGGTCTTGTACAGGTATATCAAATAGATCAGTTTGAAGGACAGGTAGAATTTGTGGAGGGTGGGTAATGTCAATCAATCTAGAAAGAGTGAAGCCAGATTATGAGAAGCTTTAAATTCCAAACAAAGGAGTTTGTATTTTATCCTAAAGGTGATGTGGGACCACTGAAGCTTTTCGAACAAGTAAGTCAAACCTATACTTTAGGAATTGCAACTGTGCAGCTGTGTGAAGGATAGATTCTTTGGTGAAGTGATTGAAAGCAAGAAGATTTTTTGGAGGACTACTGCACTAACCTGAGTGAAGGCAAGAAGGCTTGTACTAAGGTGATGGGTATGTGAATGAATAGAGGGCAACAGAAATATTGCAGTGGTAAGAACTGACAAAATTTGGCAACTGGTTGGATACAGAGGATGAGGGAGAATGAAAAGTTAAGGATTTTTTATCATAAACTTGCATTAATGGTTGGATTATGGTGCTCTGGAGAGAAGTAAGGAAGTTAGGAAAAAGAGCAAAATTTGAATGGGAAGATAAATAGGTTCTCTTTTGGACATGATGAGTTTGATATGCCTGTATTCGGGTAACAAACCAATCTGGCAGTTGGTGTTGGGGGATCAAGAGCTCAGGAAGGAGATGTGAGCTGGACATTGAGATTCGGGAGATGATAGAGATGAAAACTGAACTCATGTAAAAAGACCAAAAAAAACCATGGTCTTTGCTGTCAAGTATCTTATATCTAATAGGGGAATAAATCATACACACAAAGCATAGAATGTAATAAGCATACATTTGAGGTCAGAGAAAGGTGAGAAATTTAGTGATAAGAGTAACTTTTAGCTAGTTGAATCAGAGATGGTTTCACCAGATAGGCTCACCTGAGCTGTTACTTAAAATAAGAGAAAAGGATGTCAACAGGTGGGGAGATAGAGTATTCCAAACAAAGGATAATCTGTGCAAATGCATGAAGTCAGGAAAGTACAGGATAAGAATAATAGTATTACTTTAAGGTTAGCAAAAAAAAAAAAAAAGGTTAGTTTATTTGATTTTTCCAACAACTTTATGAGATAGGAACTACTATTTCCATTTTGTAGTCGAGGAAATTGAGGCACAGAGGGTTTAAATGATGAGGCCGAGGTCATACAACTAGTAAGTGTTTGAGGCAAGATCCAAATTTCAGTCTATTTTAATTTAAGTTCAGTGTTATATAACAGAATAGCTTGGGGTCCAGTTTGACTGGTAAGTGGAGGGGCAAAGGGGAGTAGTGCAAAATAAAGCCGGAAAGTAGGTTCAGTCCATATCACGGAGGGCCTTGAATGCCTTAGAAAGGTCTTGAGCAGGGGAGTCACAAAGTCATCTTTGAATTAGAAAGATGCCTTTGACAATGGATTATTTAGAGAAAGGAGAGACTAGAGGCTGGGAGACCAATGAAAAGACTAATGGAGATCATCCACATAAGAGGTAATAAGGCCCAAACTTTGATTTTACATTTCTTAAAATTTACATTCCTGGGGCAGCTGGGTAGCTCAGTGGATGGAGAGCCAGGCCTAGAGACGGGAGGTCCTAGGTTTAAACCCGGCCTCAGCCACTTCCCAGCTGTGTGACCCTGGGCAAGTCACTTGACCCCCATTGCCCACCCTTACCAATCTTCCACCTATGAGACAATACACCGAAGTACAAGGGTTTAAAAACAAACAAAAAAAAAACCCAAAAAAAAAAATTTACATTCCTTCTCAGATTTTTCCCCCTTATGTGAGTCCCAAAGTTTTCTTGTAATGTAATAGTAAAGGGTATGCAGAAATATGTCAGACCTTAGTTCTGAATTCCTTTACTATTTAATTATGTAATCTTGGGAAAGTAGTTCACTTTGTTTCTTCATCTGAGGACAAGAATAATGGTCTTCCCTATGTACAATCGCAGATGTCTCCAAGGAATAACTTTTCCTTTTGGCTCCTTCTCTTCTAGGAACCTGATCCTGGGATTTATGGTATTCCATTTACTTATAGATACCCCCTCAAGGTTTAAGGACAGATCTACTCCTGTTCAGACCATATATCCTCTTTGCAAGACTTTTATTAATATAATAGTATCAATCATAACAGCAGAGACAAAGAAAAATAAGTAAGAAAAGGGAAGAAAGAGAATGAGGAGGGAAAGTAGAATTTTACAGAGTAGCCAGACAGAAGAAAGGGGACAGGGATTTATGACTGATGACAAAGAATGCTATCCTTCTCCAGAGAAAGAACTGTTGGAATCAGAATGCAGACGAAAGCATACAATTTTTCAGTTGTTCATTTGGGCTTATGTTTTGGGGTTTTGCTTTTATGAGATTACTCACTTACCAAAATGAACAATATGGAAATATATTTTGCTTTATAATGTGTATATAACCCAGATGGAATTGCCTGCCAGCCCTGGGAGGGAGAAGAGAAGGGAGAGAGATAAGTTCGATTGTATAACTTAGGAAAACTTATGTGGAAATTTATTATAACATGTAATTGGTAATAAATAAATATTAAAAAGAAGAAAAAAAGGAGGTAGGATAGTTGGAGGCAAGGACCAGTGGAAGGCAGCTAGTACAGATGACAGTAGGAAATGTGCTTGTTCTGATTAGGTGGTGATCTGTGGTAGAATGGGCTAGAAAGAAATGTTTATTGGGAGTATGTTGGGGCAACTGGAGGGGATACTTGAGATAGGGATGTTGGTTAGATTGGGTCAGAGAGCCTTTTAGGACAAAAGGAAATAAGCTGGGGTCTCTGAGGTAGGTGGTATATGTATATGCTAACAGAGTTATCACTATATTCAGTAGAAAGATAATTAGAGTGAGAAATACAGGGAATTCTGGTTCTAGCTCTTTGGCAAAAGTTTTAGTGCAAACAAGTTGGGGTGAGGGTGAAATGTCTTTGCCAGCCATGAGCAGGCTAAGGAGAATCTCCCCATTCCATACAACCCCAACCTCCCAATTAATGACCATTCTCTCAAAGACACACAAGTCCAATATATTAACAGCATTACTGAAGGTTTCAAACTCCAAGAAACATCTCTGCTGGTGCCTTCATAGAACACATTATATCTATATCTATATCCATATCTGAATCTCTACACATATATATCTATATCTATGGATATAGATAATCTCTGGAAGGGCAGAACAGAAAGGGAGGGAGAGGTGAGTCCCTTCATTTGTCCCCTCTCTGGGCTTCAATTTCCATTTCCTTATCTGTAAAGCTAGTCATTTCCTCTTCTAACTCTAACTTCTAGGAGTCTCTGCTTATTTCTTAGAGCTGAACCATTCTGATTGAGTAAGAAATAGGAAGCAGCTTTCCAGAGGCTCATCTGAGAAAAGGCACTGATCAGCAGTGGGGGACTTGAAGGTTTCAGGCCTGGGATCACATTGGAGCCATCAGATGAGGGCTGTATATCTTTGAGGGAAACAAACCAACCAACAAAGAAACCAAAACACCTTTCTTCTCGTCTGAAATAGTGAGGGTGATGTTTTTCCTACCCTTGTTCTCCATGAATGTGTCATGGTCTGGGTTTCATATGCTACAATCTCCAGCCCCAGGTGACAATATCTTGGCCCAGGGCCAGTATCTGCTCCCTTTGACCAGGGAATGTGGTGAGGAAAATGGTAGAGCTTGAGCTCTGGTGGTGGGAGGGGAGAAGTGTTGATAGAAGTGTCAGCACCAGCTGGTTAGAGTGAGGGCTGGAATGTCATTGCCAGGAATGAGCAGTCTGAAGAGAATCCCTTATCCCACACTGATTACCCTGCAGTGCTCTCTACCCTGAAGCTGCTGCCCCCCTTCTCTCCTCCATACCCCTCCCAACACACACACACTCAGGCACACGCCCAACCCATTAACATCCCTCCTGAGGGCTACAACCTCCAATCACCACCTCTGGCTGGGCCCCTTCACAGAGCACAAATATGCATTGAGTGTGTACGGAGGAAGAAAGTACATGAGAGGGAGGGGAGAGGACTTTTGCTGGGAACAAACATCTGCCTTCTACCCCCATGAGGTGGTGCCTGTGAATGGACCAGCAGGAGTTCTGAGGTTCAGAATGAGGATGCCAGGGGGCAGTGACCTGCCTGCAGGGGTGGGAGAGCCAAATATCAGGGGTGGGGAGGTGGGTAAAATCAGAGAGTAAAGAGCAAGCAAAGCAAGCAGCAGAAGCCAGCCCCCAGCAGGAGCCAGGGTTTGTTGGCTTGGCCCCTGTTGTTGCTGGGATAATAAGCCAGAGACCCCTATGGGGTATCAGTGGAAGAGGCCGTAGGAAACTACTCTAACCCCTCTCAAAGTTCAATAAACCTTGAGGTTAGAGAGACTACTGGGCAGAAATGTCCATATCCCAATGAAACTTTAAGGAGGGGTTGGGAGCCCACACAGAACACTGGCAATTTCTTCCATGTAACTTTTAATCACTTCTCTGTTACTTCTCCACAACCCTCCTAGTTTTCTCTCCTCCACACTATTTTCATCCTTCTATGTAAGTCTCATATTTCATTTTCAGGTATGTTTTAATTTTAGATACTCTTCTTTGACCCTTTCTCTAGAATCACTTTTAAAATGAAGGGCCCCAAATTGACACACAACTCTAAGGGTGTCAAATATGCATTTATGAAGCATGTGTACCAGGAACTGTGTTAATGCTGCAGTTATGAAGAAAGGTTGGAGTTCCCAGAAGGGAGATGTTTCTTGCACAACCTACTCCTATAAATAAATTTTAGAAGCATTTTAGTTTTATTTCTCTAGGATTCCTAGGTCATTTTCTTTGCTTTTCCTTTTTAAAAAAAATCCTTACCTTCTGTCTTAGAAATCATACTAAGTATCAACTCTGAGGCAAAAAAGAGACAAGGGCTAGGCAATAGGGGTTAAGTGACTTGCCCAGGATCACACAGCTAAGAAAGTGAGGTCAGATTTGAACCTAGGATCTCCTGTCTCCAGGCCTGGCTCTCTATCTAGTGAGGCATCTAATTTATCACCCCCATCATTTTCTTCCAATCCCTTTCAGATCCCTTGGTCTTTGTACTTAATCCCTTTCATTTTGTGTTTTTATAACTATCCATTTTTTCCTTCTAATTTTTATAACTCCTCCAGCTATTGATAGCCCAGATAGGAATTCTGGCTTGTGTTCATGTCTTTGTGTTGAAGTGTGTACACATGTGTCAGGGTATGTTCGCATACCTCTAGCATCAAATATGAAAACTAGAGATTGATTTCCTTTCTTCCTTTATGGCGATTACACAAAATAATAAAACTTCTGATAAATGAGCATATAAAATTCCTGTCCCCGCTTAATCCATTAACATTTTGCAGTCATTTTTCAGTTGTGTCTGACTCTTCATGACCCCATTTGGGTTTTACTTGGCAAGGATACTAGAGTGCTATGTCATTTCCTTCTCCAACTCATTTTACAGTTGAGGAAACTGAGGCAAACTGGGTTAAATGACTTCCCCAGGGTTATATATAGCTAGTAAGTGTCTGAGACTTGATTTGAACTCAGATTCTCTTGGCTCCAGGCAGCTAGGTGGGGAATTAGATAGAGTGCTAGACCTTCTCTCTAAAATTCTGAAATTGAAACACTAGACCTAGATTGTTCGCTATTTTTCTTGTTCCATTTTTCATATCTGCCCAAAGAAAATAAAAACATCAGTTCTCAATTCTACATATTTCTGGACATGAGTGGATCAAACAAGAGGTCACTGGTCAAATACATGCAAAGTTCCCCTTGCTGATTTCTTCTTCACAGTTTTCCCTTCTTCCCTCTCCCTATTTTCTTTTCACTTTCCCCTCCATCCTCTCCCAATTCCCCATTCCCCACATCTCCAATCATCATGAATATTCAACTTCTCTTAGCCCTACTTTTCTGTGATTCTTCCCCAGTGGAAGAATATCTCCTCAGGTCAGAAAGTGGTTTGCTTTTCTTCTAACCAACCTTGTACAGTCACCCACAGGTGAAAGAAGGACTGATTATTAACCCTCTCAGCCTTTGTTTCTCATTATGAATTTCCCCACACTCATTGAGAAAACAGATACTAATATATGTCTACCGTTCCTAGCCTCTCTAAACTTAGAGGTCTCAATCTCTAAATGTAAATGTTTACAAGCCTTCCATTCAAAGGTATATACTGCTTCCTTTAGGCCTCATATCAGCATCCCCAGTACAAGAACTTGAGACGGGAATACTAGGAAAACTAGGAGGAACCTAGGGTAAAGAGCAAGGAAGCAAGCAGGTCCAGGATTTTAGAGTTCCCTTCAGGATGAATTCTCATGTTGATAGCTATCTAAGACTATAGTGAGTCAAGATGACCTGAGCCTAAAGCTGTTACCTCTCCCCCTTTTCTCCACTGGTTTCACCCCATGTTGGTGAAGACAAGGCTCGTGTGCCCTGGAGGCATGGAGGGTGCTGCTCCTTCCCCCTTTCTACTTCACCTGAGGACATTTTTTACACATCTTGCCCTTTGTCCAGCAGACCAATTGGAGCACTTCCTCTGTCCACTCTCTGGGGTAATGAGAGAGGGGGGTCACAGGCAGCTTGAAGGTACAGTCTGGGTACATGATCTCTACAAGGTTCGATAATGCTGAACTAGACCATTGCCAAAACTTTCAGGGATAGAAGAATAGAAAGTAAGAGGCAGGGAGCTGGGGATGAGAAAATAATATCATTGGATCTTTTGGAAGGGACCTTAGAGGTTGTCTCAATGCAGATTTCCTTCTTAGAGAACCTTGAGAGAAGATCATCCTGCCTCTGAGTGGCCACTTTAATGAGGCTGCCCATTATATTTTCAGATAAATCTGATTGTTAGAAAATCTTTCATTATGCTTTAGTGACATTTGCCTATACGGTAACTACCATTACAGGTCACACACAGTTCAGACCTCTAGCAGAAAAATGAAAGGTTGGATATCCAGTAGTATGGAGAAAAATCTACTCAGGTCCTAGGTCTTGAGGAAGAGGAATATTTCAATGGGGCCCTATGCAACTGGGAATGGCATAGCCTGAAGTTTTCTACCCTCTATCACTTTGCTTTCAGATGTCTCAGTGAGTTAAGCTGGGGCTGGGATAGGGATTTTGTCCAAAGCAGCAATTTCTTACCACTCACTCATCTCCCCCTTCCCACTCCATTCCATTCCACTCCATCTTACCATAGCCTAGGTTTGGCCATGATTCTCCAGGGTGTTATTTTTAGGGGATGAGGTTGCTGTCATGTAAACTGGGAGGGAGGTGTGGGGACAAGGCCCATGTGTTTTGGACTCTATTAACTAACTTACCCGCCCCAATCCATCACAGTCTCCCCCCGGGGCCGCTGTAGCCCCAGCAGCTGGGTAACCCCGGGGAGGCTGAGTTGAGGGTCCCTGAAGGGAGCAAAGCTTCAGGCAGAGCAGCAGAGACACATGTGTGCTGGGGCAGGTTGGGGCTGGCTCCTCATTGGGAAGGGGGCTCTCCAAGCTGGGCTTCATTAGGACCATGGCACTAATAGGGGAGGGTGTGTGGGGGTTGGGCTGACAGCCAATTACTTGCTCGTCTGCATTATGGATTAACCCATCTGGGGCTGGGAGATTGGCTCTGAAAGGGGCACAAAGGGGGGAGGCGTGACCACAATCACACACTGAATTATCTTGTCTGAGCATCATTGTCCGACAAGCAGGGCCTCTGGATGGATGACCCTTCCCTGGGATCTCTATCTCCTTTATTCCCTCTGCCTCCCAAAAAGGGTCAGAGGTAATCCTCTACCTGGTTAAAGGGCAAGGGCTTCGGGTACATTTCAAATGAGCTTATTCTAGAAATGTAGGGAGGTTGTGGGGGCTTGGGACTTGGGGGTCACACTAGCAAATCTGAGAGCCAAATGATACATTTACATGTTCCCCCCTGCCCCAAATAGGAACAGAGCCTGTCAAAGCAATCTTCTCCCTTGCCTCCTTGGAGAGAAAAGCCACACAAGACATACCCTTTTCCCCATTGCTTAAGTCTCCAGGCCATGGAAGTGGGTGGGGGGTGGCAGGGATTGAGGAATAGTCTTGGTGAGAAGAGCAAGATCTGGGGTAAAAGGATAAAAGGAACAAAAGCTATGGAGAGAATTTGGGGAAAGGAATAGGAGTTAGAGGAACAGGATCAGGGACTGAAGAGAAAGCTTTGGAGCCAGAGATGGGGGGCTGAGAGAAGAGCAGGGAGTGGGGTGGGGGAGATCTGGGAGGGGTCAAGAAGAAGAAACTTCATAGTTATGTCTCAGGTCAGTTATCAGTGACCATTCATTCATATGTTGTGTCATTGCAGATCTGAAAAAGAGGTTGTAAGGAGGGGACTTGGAGGACCCCATGCCCTCCTCTGGCATCTCTAATGCAATTCCCAAGGGAACCCAACACTCCCCTCCCCCAAAGTCTCCTTTTCTAGGAAAAAGCCTATAGTGCAGGGTAGCAGAAGAAAGAAGGGAAAGGGAGGTGGAGTGAGAGTGGGGGTGCTCTCCTTTGGATAATCCTCTCATTACCATCTCATAATCAGAATCACGCTTTCAATGTAAATGGGGCTGTTAAATATTAGTTTCTCCAGACGCAGGCTCCTCTGGAGTAAATCACAATGTTCCCCATAATCCCCTCACCCCTTCACTCCTCTAACAGAGATTTACTCCAAGACTGGGCAGCTCAACATGGAAGGGTGTCAGTATGGAAAGGATGTTAGGTCAGTTTAACCTCAGTGTACAAATAATGCTAAGTTACTCTTTATATATTACTTCAAGGTTTGCAAAATGCTACAAACTATTCTATTTGGCCTTCACAACAATCCTATAAAGTTGAATATTAGTGTCCCATGTTACAAGATGAAGAAATAGCCTCTGAAATATAAATGACTTACTCATGGTCAGGCATAGATGTCAGAGACTAGATTTGGATAAAGGTCAAATCCAGCATTTTATTGACTACCTAAAGCTTTTTTTTCCCCCTTAAAACTAAATTATATATATTTTTCTAATTAAGATCTTATCTGCCTTCCTTCCCTCTTATGTCACCCTACCACCCCCTTCCCTGATTGAGAAAGCAAGAAAAACAAACTTACTATTATATTAACACAGTTAAACAAAACATGCATATGTTGAGATGTCTTATGAATATTGGAAGTATTTACAAAAAAACTCATCTGAGTTTTGCTTTCACCGGGCCCCAGCAAGGTTTTCCTAATTCTGAAGAAGATTCACTAAAGAAAACTGACCCACTCCAAACTCATCAAAAAACTATCTTTGCTGATTGGCTTCTGGTCTCAAAGCATTCATGGCCCACTGGAGATCAATAAATACAGTATGGTAGATTTTGGTGTCAGACTTCTGGAGGGGAAGGATGTTGCCACTGGGGAATGGAGGGTCTTTGCCCAGTCTCACTTCAGACATTTATAGTATCTTCTAGAGATGTGGTTAATATTTTTCTTTCAGGCATGTGCAAAATCAGCTTGTATTTCGGTCAGCACAACACGAAGAGGGATTTTGGTGGGAAGATCTTAGTTGGAGTAATTTGTTTCCTTCCAAAGAAAGGAGAGGGTTCTGACCTTTTGCCATGTTGAAGATGTGAAGGCAGAGGGTGGTTGGTGGTAAAAGAATGTATCCTGCACTAAGGATGGAAGTATATAAACTGCATTGAGATTTTTGAAAAATTTTATATAAACACCTTGGGGTGAAGGGAGGGTGGTCAAGTGTGAGCCATCAGCTTTGCCATGCTCATTGTTCAATCTCTAGGCCCCTTACTACAGAAAAGTTCATTTTCCTGCCTGTCCACTCATTTGGGGTGTTCTTCCCCTTACTGTCTGACCTTTAAAGAGAAAGGATTTAAATAGAGTTGGCAAATCCTTTGTTTAATATTGGGGTTGGGACAGGGATAGGAGAAGGGAGTGCTGGCCCTCTAATCTTGGTTCCTTCTACTTAGAAAATATATGTAAGAATAGGTAACTTTTATAGTGTGAAGAAGTCTTTGGTTCTTTAGATCAGTCTTTTCAATTCGGTTCAATTTAGTTCAATTCAATTCAAGTTGTTTCAATTCAACAAATATTTAGGTGCCGATTATATATAAGCCACTATGTTTCCTTTTGGGAATACAGATATTAAAAAAACAACATAACTCACGACATAAGGAAGCTTCTATTTTTATTTGAAATTGGGGTTTGGACACAAGAATTTAAGTAGGGAGGGGAGAGGGGCGGGAGCCAGATTTCGTTTGCATCTAGGGCGGTAGGACAAAGGACTTCCCCTTCTCTTGGAGTTGGATCATTTGGGACAGGATAAGCATGGAACTGTATGTGGCCTGAGCTGACCTGCTCCTGGAGAAGGAGGGAGATGCCTTCGGAGAGCCCCTTCCCCCAGGACAGGGACTGTTTCCGTTGCTCTGCTCCCTGGCTCCCTCCGTTTAGCTTTCTCCTCATTAACTCTCTGGCCTCATTAATCAGCCCAGATGAAACGCGCCCCAGGGAATGCAGACCGCCCCCTCTGCAGCTTGGTGCTTTAATTACCCTCCCGGCAGGGGAGCTGGCCGCACGGGTGAACACTCACCCTCCTACCCAGGACCCCCTCCACCCCCAGCGAACACACCACACATTGGCACATGCGCACAGAGCTAGGGCTAGCCGGAGGTGAGTGGAAAGGCTGTGACCCTGCTGCTGCTGAAGGGACTGACGCTGCGGGCTGAGTTCCCTGGTCATTTCACCAGTCAGGGAGAGCCGTAGTATCTGCCTACCCCAGGTGCCAGGTGGGCCAAAAGGTGGGAGTGGCGCTTCTGTGGGGCACGAGCCTGTCAGCTCACCTATTTCCATCCTCCCCCTTGTACAGCCTGAGAGGAAGTTTTCTGTCCCAAGTTGATGGTTATATTCATACCGCCATAGGTTAGGTATGCCAGGTAAGCATCCGCCTAGAACGCAAGCCCTCCCCGTTGGAGAACCTTTTCCGAGTTCGAGTGCCCAGAGGGCAAATCCAAGCTGTCTGCGAGCCCCCAGATTACCAGAGACCGCTGAGGGAGAAAGTGCTTGCTTTCGGCTGCTGGACAGAGGGATGGGACATGCATAAAATGTCCCGGGCTCTAGGAAGAGGGGGAACGGAGCTGCTGCCCAAGTGCCGGCTCTGCAAGAGTGCCAGGTCTTCCCCAGCGCTGACCTAGGAGAACCCAAGAAGGGAATTTGAAGAATCTGTGATTACTTCAAGCATTGATACTCCCTTCATTAATTTTTTTAACTCTTATTTTCTTAGAATCAGTAATAAGTATTGATTCCAAGGCAAAAGAGTGGTAAAGAATAGGCACTGGGGTTGAGTGACTTACCCAGGGTCTCTCAGTTAGGAAGTATCTGAGACCAGATTTGAACCCAGTTCCTCCCAATTCCAGGTTTGATGTTCTGTCCACTCTGCTACCTAACTGTCCCTCCCTTCATCAATTTTTAAAGTATTATTTATCTCTAGATTATGTCCTAAAGCTATAAGGATGGCCCATAATTAATCTAATACAGATAAATGCTTGCTTATGTGCAAATATAGAGAAAGACATAACTTGGACAGTCGATGTAGATGGACAGTGAGCTGGGCCTAATTAAATGTGAGGCAGTGAGCAGACTTTGGGAAACTTGGAAGTACTTAGAATGTATGATTCCCAATCTACTGGTTGCCCCCAAAGCCCAGTTTCTTTGCCATCAATATTCTAGTAATGCTATATAACTTCCACTCATGGAATACCATTGGAGGAAGCTGAATTATAAAAATAATTGCTAACATTTATATGATACTTACTATGTGCTATGCACTACCCTAAGTGCTTTACAATTATTTTATTTTATCTGCACAATAACCCTGGGGGGTAGGTGCTATTATATCTATTTTACAGATGAGGAAACTGAGTTTGAGGGAGGTAAAAACAGACTTGCTCAGAGTCATGCAAGAGTTTGAGGCTGGATTAGAACTAAGGTCTTCCTGACTCCATATCCTGTAGGTCACCTAGCTGCCAATTACAAGAAACAGAATGAGCAGTAGATACCTGCTGGTGCCAGTGAGCTTTAGAAGATTACTAACAAAGACTTCCATTCCATAAGTGAGGCAAAATAAAACAAACACAAACTATTACATTAAAAAATGGCTGGGCTTGGCTCTAACTTGCCTCTGAAGGTAGGTGGGAATATCTTGGTTCCTAAACTTGATTATGGGACTTCTCCCAAGGCCTCTGATAGTTAAGATGAGGCTGGGGATGGGTTGGGGGTGGGGAGTGCAAAGGGCCAGGGGACCACCCATTTCTCTATAGATTCGGTGCTGAAAGCAACCTAGGCCAACCTTGAACTCTATGCAAATCCAATGCAGTGGTAAATTCCTTATCTCTGCTACTGACTTAGTCATGCTCATTTCTAAACAAGTGCTAGTTTCTTATCTACTGCTCAATTTATTTTGGAGGTTCTTTTTGAGGCCAGCATCAGATTTCCTAGGAATCTGATGCTTTGAGAACTTCAAATCCCACAGATAGATAGATGCAATGATAAAGGAGGAGAAAGCCAGATTTTCCTTAAATCCAAATGTGCACCGAATAGTAGTAGATCAGTGAGTCACAAAGAGAAGCATCAAGATGTTCTGTTTGGGGGCTTACGTATCTCTCTCTCCCCTTCCTAACTGTATTTTGGTCAGTCTTATCTTTGTCTCTTTTACCCCATTGTCTCTTTTTCTGCCTCTGTCTCTATACATGACTGTCTGTCTCCTCACTGTCTCTCTCACACTCTGTTTTTCTGTCTTTGTCTCTTTTTCTTTCCCTCTCTTCATTCTTTCTCTCTACCCCCACCCTCATCCCATAAACCATATCTCTTCTGCTAAGAATGACCCATCTCTTGAACGTGTCTGCGGCCCTGGCAGCTCATTTAAGAAAGAAATGTCCCGGTCTTGGTTGGGGGGGGGGGGGGGGATGGGGAAACAAGGGAAGAAGGGCGGGGAAGCGAAGGGAGGGGAAGAGGAGTACAGAAGAGGTCCTGGCCCAGGCCGCTAGCCAGACGCCTCTGTGATTGCCAACTGGGGAAACTTACAATAGCGCAATCAGTTAGACTGAGTAAGTGGGCAGAGGGCTCGGGCTGGAAACCCTGATCCAGTGGATGAGTCTATTCATTTTCTCCTAACCTAAATCCTAATCTTCATACCCAACCCCGCCCCCAAATCGTCCTCATATTAGATTGTATGAGGCCCCATCTCCTGGCTCTCCTATACTGTTCTACCTTAACGGAATACTTGGGGGTCTGGCCTTGGTATTAGGGCGGTGGTCAAAGTTTTCCTCCGTCGGTTGTTTTTGCTTCATGCCTCTCTTATCCAGGTTTTGGGAAGTGATAAAAACCCACCCGATTACATCAGTTATTATTAAGAGTACCTATCTTCCTCCACTCTTAGTCTAGCTACACAGATTATTTATCTGTCCGCTGTTCCCTTCGCGCTCCACTACCTCCCCCCCCCCCCCCCCACTCCCAGCAACGCACTTCTAGTTGGGTCAGGCTAATGAGTTCCTCTCCCACCTTCTCCCATTGTATTTATGTTGGGGTGTACTAGGGTCTCCGCGGTGCGATGGAGAGTGACCAGGCGGCTGCGACCCCCGCTTCACACCTGCTCCCCCCGCCCCCCGCCCGGGGCCCGGCTCGGGGTCTTCTCCCTCCTCCCACCCCGCGGGAGGGGTCTCAGCTGGGGCTGTACTTGGTAAAGAGGCCTTGGAGAGGCAGGTCTGCGAGAAGGAGCGATAAATTTGGAGCAGATGCGGCCTGACAGTCACCCTGCCCGGGGAGATGGGGGAGGGCACATCTCCTAAAACCCAGCCCCAATCCCCATTTCTTCAGCTGAGTTTCTGGCTGGGTCCAGGAATAGGTCACTGAGGGCCATGCAGAGAGAGGCTGGCTGACACAGTGTATGTGATAGGGACGGGAAATCCCTCTGCAGATCTCATAATGTGGGATCCTTCGAAAGGGAGAAAGGTTACCTATATGTCCTGAAGGCAACAAGGGCAGAGATAGGCTGGGAGTGAAGATTCTAGGTTCCAGTTTTGTTTGTTACTATTACACAAAAAAGGAGGAGGAGGAGGAGAGGGAGAAGGAGAAGGAAAAGGAGAAGGAGAAGTACAGATAGAAAGTGAGAGTCCAATATAGGATTTGGGAAGGCAGAGTTTCGGGGGCCAAGAAATAATAATAGTAATAATAATTCATGTTGATACGAATTTAAGATTTACAAAGTACTCTCCTCACAACAGCAAGATGATTTAGGTAATATGGAGTATTATTGTACTAATTTTCGTATGAAGAAACTGAGGTGCAGAAAAGTGTAATAAGTTATACAAAATCATATGATTAGTAAGAATCACCATAGAAACGTAATTCCTGACTCTGAACTCGAAATCCAGGAATCTTTCTAATTTGAGAATTCTCAATAAAGATCCTCTGACTTTCTGTAAGACAAAGAAAGGACAAGTGGCTATACCTTGAACAAGACAATGAAACAGACTTGAAAGTGATAGAATAAGGAGCAAGGAAATTGAAATTGGATTTGGGGAAGAGCTAGAATATGGACTAAATTTACTTTAGATTTTCTGTGGGGTCACTTTGAGCTGAGTGGTTAATTCAAAGTCTTTTAGTCTCAGGACTTTGACATCATGGCCATTTTGTATACATAGGATGACTGGTTTGTTTGTTTGTGCATGTCCAGGGCATCAATGTCAGGCTGATACTGTCAAATACTTCTGGAATAACAACAATCTTTTCACAGAGCTAGACTGCTTCTGCTCTTGCTGCCATCTAGGAATCAAGAAAACTGATTCAGAAGTAAATATGTATATATAGAACCCAGTATTCTATATGTAACGACAGTGTAGCTTTCTTGGAAAAGAACATTTATAGGTTGGAGAAAGAACTAAGGCATTCAGTGTTGGAAGAGATCTCCATAAGCCATTAATATTTATTTAGTTTCTATCAGGGTTCACCAAATTCTGATTCCCTTAGGAATCCCTGGTATTTTCCAGAATTTTAGCTCTTTTAATTATTAAAATAAAATTTTCTCTTCAACTGGAGATTTTGGGCACCCCCTAGAGGAAAATTACAATTTTGCTCTCTATTCAGTCAGAGTGAAACAAGTACAATTCCTAATTTTTTCCAGATTCTGTTATCTATTAGCTGCTATGGAATCCTTAAAATTGTTAGTTTGTCTAGCAAACTTTACCTAATTGTTAAAATGCTTAAATATGATTCCCTGAGTCTTATTGGAAGAGACCAAGATATTATAAGGCTTATCTTACATGGATAATCACAGTACATTGGAGCTGGAAGAGACAGTAGAGCTCATTCAGTTCAATCTCCTTCATTTATAGCTGATTAACTGAAGCCCTGAGAGATGAGGTGACTTTTTCCAGATTCACATGGCTCATAAGTGGCATAATCAGACCTGAACATAGACCTTCTCATTCCAAGTCTAACAGACTTTCCACCAAATTTTCAAAACTAAGAATTGTGGTAGACAGAGATCTGAACTTTAAGTCACAAAGACCTGAGTTCAAGCCCTACTTTGGGCACTTACTTAACTGTATAAGCCTGGGCAAATCACTTAACCTCTGCCTGCTTAAGTTTCCTCCTGTGTAAAGTAGGCTAAAGTAGTAAGATTATTGAGAGGATCAAATGATATAACATAAGTAAAACTCTTTGAAAACCTCAGAGTATTATATAAATTCTAGGTATTATTATTATTGCTATTATATAAATACTAGCTAGTATTGTTATATCAAAGTAGGCAGCCAGTATTTGTTGAACTGAAGAATGGATACCTCAATCTATGCCTTTTCATTACTCATTAACTTTAGCAGTGATTAATGGAAAAATGAATCTGTAAGCTTCATTCACTAATGTCTGAAGCTCAGAACAATTTGAGCATGTCTACTTGTTTTAGGACCATCCATACTCCTTAAGTTTCTCCTAATTGGGACTTGGTGACCCTATAGCACACGTACCAGAGGGGCTCCTCCCCTCCCTCTCTCCACTGAGTCTAAGGACATTTCTCACATAACCTGCCCCTCTGCCCAGCAGCCCAGTGGGAGGACTTCCTCCTGTCTGGGGTAAGGTGGGGAGTGAAGTGGCTCACATGTGCCAGTTTGGGCACTTAGTCTCTTAAAAAGTTCATCATCACTGCCCTAAGCCCTATCAAAATATTTGCAGCATATTTTGAGCTAGTTGAGTTCAAGTTATGATCTAGGAATTCTCACTGAAGGACTAATTTCACACACCCTCATGGCTGGGGGCTAAGCACTTGTCCTTTTGTGAACACTGAATATCAGGTTAGGAGGGAGAGAAGGAATGCAGTGACATCATAAACTAGAGATATGAGAAAATAGAAGCCCGGCTGGATGACATTTTATTTTCTACCGCTAGGTGACAGTACTCTCCTGGTGAAAACCTCTTCTCCTAAGAGTTCATCTTCCTTAAATTTGAGACCAGATTGCCTTGGCAGATCTATGATCTCATCACTCCATTACTCATGAGTCAGGTACTTCCTCTATCAACTCAAATCACAATCCAGCCACACTTTCTTGCCCTGCGCCATTTTTATTCAAGTTTGTTCCATCGTTGAGCCACATGACAGCCAGCAAATGGAAATGTCTGTCTGAGTGTTCAGACCATATCCAAGATTGGGAATCACATAATAATAGACCCATTGCATCTTGTTGCTATGGCATTTCTGTAAAGCATGAATTTCCCAGGATCAACGGAGTAGGTGTAAAGGCAGCCAACCAAACTTTTGCTACTGGTTCTAAGAACTTCCAAGTGAATAGGTTATTAAATGTTGGAGTGGAGATTACATGGAGCTCTTAGGGAAGAATCAGAGAGGCTTTCTATAATATTTTCATATATACCTCTCCCTGCTTTAAGGTAAATCTTTGACAAATAAGGCACCTTTTAGGACTGGAGATCAAGACAGACCACACCTCTGGGTCAAAGCCAAGGGAATTAGTGGTAACTCCAAACAGATGGGTAGTTTGGCTAAGCTATTGCTCTTCCAGATCTTGGGAGAAGTTCATACTCTTCTTCATTTTCCCTATAACTTTGGGCTGGCTGATCCCAAGCTTCAAGATAGTTGCGGGGTGGGGATGGGGAGGGGTAACTAGTACTATTTAGTTCAGCATATCAGCTGATTTGAGAAGTTCTCAGTTACTTCAGTTATGTTTATGTACACTGGCATGTTTATAGCTACAGAAGTAAGGATTCTGAGCAGAAGTACAAGCAGATAGGTTCAAATAGAAACCTAAAGTCTCTAATATCTGCAGAAATGTCAAAACACAGTCAATCAAAAAGTATTTATTGAGTGCCCTGTGGGCATTCAATGTAGCATAGTACTTCACTCTTCACTGAAATCCATTAAAACAATTACCAGGTCATGCTTGGAAATTTTCCTCACTAAGGAATTTGCTTTAGTTGCAGGGTTAGCATGACCTGATCTGGAATTCAATACCAACATCCCATTTAGTTAAGTAACTCCTACATAAAATAGTATTCAGAACCTCTGAACTGAGGAAGCTATATATATGTATTTGTGTACCCATGAACATATTCTACTGAAGACCTTGTGGAGCTAATATCTATGGTAGAATGGAACAATTAGAAAAATTAATGAATTATCCTTTATTTGCACTTCAAACAAAGAGCTAATTGCTTGTTTACTTAACAGGTTGTGCTTGGATTATGCTCTATTAGTGACCATGAATAAATGAAACCGGTTTTGCATTCACAAATATGTTTGAATTTCATATTCCTGTATTTCCAACCAGAAGCTCAAGCTTGGCAAACATTTCTAAGGAAATACTTCTTTTCAAGACAGAAATCTAGATTTAAACAATATTTTAGTTTTTAGAATTAATGTACAAGCAGAGGAAGAATTCATTTTTCCTGATGTTAACAAAAGAAACATTTAGCTATAGATGCATTTTCACATATTCCTGAAAATCTGGGTACATGTATATATTAGAGGGAGAATTTAAGATTTTTATCTTTCTGGCAGATTAAATAATATTTGGGGTGGTTTGCTATTAATTGCTTTCTTTTGAGATTTTTACATCCTGTAGTAATCTTCTCAATCCTGTACCAGATCTTTCCTACAAGTGTGAGTTAACACAATCTCTTTTCCACAGAAATAGATACCTGTTAACTAGAGGAGGGAAAGGGTATGGAGCAAAGAGATCAAGAAGCATTATTTTGGAGGAATCAATTTTATTAGAAAATTCTATCAGCCTCTGTTGTCAGACTTACTTTCCCAACTATTGTGAAGTAGGGAATTTTTTGTATCGGGAAAATTCCTGTTACTGGGGAGGAACTCTATTGTGATTAGGAGCCAGGAATGCTATTTAGGACATTCTATTCCTTTCTTACAAACAGCTGAGTGTTATAGCTTCCGGGCCTTAGGTTTGTACCCGAAAATAAGATCTATAAATCAGGGTGGAGTATGGAACCTGTGTATCTGGAAATAAGTCGAGCTGAGGTGAGATATAACAGGGGTGGACCCTGTACGTCAACAATCCTTGCTCCCTCTCCTAGCTTGGATTAATATCTGTGACAACTGGACATCTGTGAAATTCATCTACTGAAGAGATATTTGTGGACACACATGAGATCCCCACAACTACAGCTGAACCTGTTCACCATCCAGTTGCTGGATTGGTTTGAGATTAGGCAGCTGTCAGTTTATCTTGTAGAGTAGTTTTACCCTACCAGACTTTGGGGAGGGGACCCTTAGTACTCAGGGAGATTACCTAATCCCTTCCTTTCCTGTCCCAAATACTATTAAAATCTCTCTTATAGACAGACTCTCCTTGTTGAGCTTCCTTTCCCAAACCTGGCATCTCATCTACTATAAGGACCCACTGTGATTTGACCCAGCTAATATCTCCTTTCACCCCAGTTATCCCATTCCTTATCTTACCCAAGCCACCAAGGTTTAATTTATTATTAAGGATTATTCTATTCATAACAGAGCCCAGAATCATATTTTTTTTTGTTACCCGGCTGCCCAGAATTTTCATTTTGATATCTCCTGCTCAAGCTTGCCTTCCCTAGAAAGATGCCTATATTTCTAGACTCTCCTTTCCCTATCTTTCAGTCATTTCTAGTAACCATTAAATAACACTCTAGGAGCCTAATTTTTATAAAAGTAAAATAGCCTATTTGCAACAATAATGTTGACTAAGACTGACTTGTTCCCCCTCATACCTCTCAAGCCAACCTTCAGTGCTACAAGAATTATAGCCAATGTGATGGTAGTAATATTTAGGAGGAGGGGTGGAGAGAAGGAAAAAATCAAAATAGAAAAAGAAAAAAGATTGAGGGGGGTAAGACATGGGTATTCAAAGCCTTTGATTAATATGTTTTATTTGTTTTATTTTTGATTTATTATTATTTTTAAAAATTTTAGTAACAAATTTCACAAAAGTTTTCTGAAGTTATATGATCCAAACTGTCTCCCTCCCTTCCTCTCTCCTCTTTCCTGGAGCTGGCAAGCAATTCAATCTGGGTTACACATGTATTATCACACAAACATTTCCATATTATTCAGTTTTGTAAGTGAATAATGTTATAAAACCAAAACCCCAAAACATATACCCAAATAAAAAGTTATAAATCATATGCTTTCATCTGCATTCCTACTCCAACGGTTCTTTCTCTGGAGGTAGATTAAATTCGTTTTTCATAATTCTCTCAGAATTGCTCTGGATCACTATGTTGCTGTTAGTAGCAAAGTCTATTACATTTGATCATTCCCCAATATTGCTGTTATTGTGTACAATATTTTCTTGGTTCTGCTTACTTCACTCTGTATCCGTTCATGTAGGTCTTTCTGAAATCATCTTGCTCTTCATTCCTTATAGCACAATAATAATCTATCATCATCATATATCACAGTTTGTCCATCCATTCCTCAATTGAGAGACATCCCTTTATTTTCTAATTCTTTACCATCACAAAAAGTGCAGTTATAAATATTTTTGTACAAGCAGGTCCTTTCCCATTTTTTTTTTTATCTCTTTGGGATACAGACCTAGCAGTGGTATTACTGGATCAAAGGGCATGCATTTTTGCCACCACAAAGAGCATGGCTATGAATATTTTTGTACAAATATTTTTCCTTATTATCTCTTTGGGATACAAACCCAGCAGTGGTATGGCTGGATCAAAGGGCAGGTATTCTTTTAAAGCTTTTTGGGCATAATTCCAAATTGCCTTCCAGAATTGTTGGATCAATTCATAACTCCACCAGTAATGCATTAGTGTCCCAATTTTGCCACATCCCCTCCAACATTTATCATTTTCCTTTGCTGTCATATTGGCCAATCTGATAGGTGTGAGATGGTACCTATAAGAAATAAAATGGATTTAGAAGGATAGATTTAAAAATATTATGGTTTTAAAAGATTTATTGGTAGCCATTAGAAAATTGAAGCCACATGCCATGCTGAGGGTCAATTAAAAGACGGGCCCTGTTACCTCTCTTCCCCATCCTGGCTCTGCTCCAAAAGCACCAAAGAGGAAGTGCCAATCCAACCACTCACTATTTATCCTTCTGCCTACGTTATTATGCTTCTTGTCCGCATGATTACACAAGAGAGGAAGCCAATTGGCTCTTGGGAAATGTAGTTTGAAAGAGCCCTAAATGTCCACAGGAAGTTTAGATCAAGGACCCCCAAATTTCCAATAATACAACCTCAAAGTTGTTTTAATTTGTATTTCTCTAATTAAGAGTGATTTAGAACATTTTTTCATATGAATATTGATAGCTTTGATTTCTTATGTGAAAACTGCTTAATCATATACTTTGAGCATTTATCAATTGAGGAATGACTTGGATTCTTTTAAATTTGACTTAGTTCTTTATATATTTGAGAAACAAGACCTTAATCAGAGAAATCTGTTTTAAGGATTTTTTCCCAGTTTATTGTTTCCCTTCGAAACTTGCTTGCATTGGTTTTGTTTGTACAAAACCTTTTAAATTTAATATAATAAAAAACTATTCATTTTACATCTTGTACCATTCACTATCTCATTTGGTCATAAATTCTTCCCCTCTCCATAGATCTGACAGGTAAATTAGTCGATGTTCCCCTAATTTACTTATACTATCACTCTTTATGTTTAAATCATATACCCATTTTGACCATATCTTGGTATAGGATGTGAGATATTGATCAAAACCTAATTTTTGCCATACTGTTTCCAGTTTTCCCAACAGTTTTTGTCAAATAGTGAGTTCTTATTCCAAAAGCTGGGATTTTGGGGTTTATCAAAGACTCAATTGCTGAGATCATTTATCCCTAATCTATTCTATTGATCCACCCTTCTATTTCTTAGCCAATACCAGATTGTTTTTATATTTACTGCTTTGTAGTACTTTTTAATGTATTTCAATTTCAACAAACATTTTTAGGTTATTGCTCATAAAATTGAATAAAAATCCATTGAGATAGGAAAGAGGAGAAAGAATTTGGATTTCAGATCTAGAGGTAAAAGGGACCTCTGAGGCCATTTAGTACAATCCCCTCATTTTATAGGTAAAGAAACAGACTCAGCAAAGTTAAATGACTTGCCCAAGGTTATAAAGGCAGTAAATATGATTTTGAATGCATATCCTCTGACTCTAGAATCAGTGTTGTTGTTTTTTCCCCACAAGACTGTGTTGCCCTTTTCAACCTTCTTATATTTCAAAGATTTAGTCTGTTGAAATTCAAGAACAATATTAATGCATTTAAATATTAGCCTTACTGTCAGAAAACTTGGTTTTGAATTTCAATTCTCACAATTACTGGCTATATAACCATGGGAAAATCACTTGAACTTCTAGAGCCTCCTGTTCTTCAGTCTGTAGAATGAAGATAACTATTTCACAAGGTAACTGTGAAGAAAGTGCTATATTAATCTTAAAGACTTTCATACAACTATGAAATAAGTCATTCTCCCATCTGATCATAGCATTCCCTTGCTCAGAAATCTGCAATGGCTGCCTTTTGTCTTCAGAGTAAAACACAAAATCCTTATCCTGACATTTAGGGCCATTTATAATCATATTTTAATCTATCTATCCAGTCTTTTGATAATTATGGCCCTTCATTTATTCTACATTCTAGAAAAAATAGCCTTCTTGCTATTTCCTGAACTTGGCATTCTACTTCTTGTCTCCTTGCATTCCCACAGGCCATCTCTGAAGCTATAATGCACTGCTTTCATAACTCTGTCTTAGAATGTGTAGCTTCTTCCAAGATTGATCCCACATGTCGCCTTCTTCTGAAAGCCTTTCCTGATCCCTTTTTCCCTTTGCCATTTTTCTTCTCCCCCTTTCCTGTAACACACTTGCTTGTTAAGGCAAGGAAAAACCCTAAGGTTTAGTGGCCTAGAATCTGTGCCAGTTAAGATGCATGGCTAGTCTGAAGTTACCATAAGATATCAACTCTTACCTGTGTTTTCACATCCATTTCCAAACTCTGGCATTTGATTGCCTTGAATTTCCCTTAATTTTCTGCTAATATCCCTTTTGAGCTTTCCCAAACCTGCCTCCTCTGATATAAGGAAAAAAGATATTATCAGCCATTTAGACTAATCTATCCTAGAAATTTTAGAGACCATGGAGGCACGATAATAATAATAATAATAGCTAACATTTATATACCATTTCAGGCTTACAAAGCATTTTACATATGTTATCTCATTTTATAGTAATAACAATTCTGGGATGTGGGTACTATTATCACCATTTTACAGATAAGGAAACTGGGGCTTAGGAAAATCATGTGTCTTGTCCAAGATCACACAGTTAATAAGGATCTGAAACAAGATATGAACTAAAGTTGTCCCGACTAAATCTAGCACTTGATTTAATGGAATACCTATCTATCTGTTGGTAATAGTGACTATTCTCAGTTCCTGTGATGATGATAGAAGGAATAATCTGTTAGAGTCCTCTGCTCCTTTAACATGATAACTGCTAAATCTTGTATGGTCCTTATTGTGACTCCATGAGACATCAAGAAACAATAAAACAAAGTAAACAAAATGAAAAAAAAATGGAAGAAAATGTATAATATCTTATTGGAAAAAACAACTAATCAGGAAAATAGATTGAGGAGAGATAATTTAAGAATTATTGGATTATCTAAAAGTCATTATCAAAGAAAGGGAAACCACCCTGATATCCTAGAACTGAGGATAAAATAGAAATTAAAAGAATTCACTAATCGTTACCTGAAAGAAATCCCCAAATGAAAATTCACAGGAATATTAAAGTCAATTTCCAGAGCTCTCAGGTTAGAAAAAAATACTTCAAGCAGTAAGAAATAAGTCATTCAAATACTGAAGAACCACAGATAGAACACAATATTCTAGAAGGAAAAAAGCTGGGATTACAACCAAGAATAACCTACCAGGCAAAACTGAATATCAGCCTTCAAGACAAAAATAATGGATATTTAATGAAATAGAAAACTTTCAGTCATTCCTTACAAAAATACTAGAGTTGAATAGAATATTTGATTTTCAAATTTGAGACTCAACAGAAGTCTTAAAAGGTAAACATAAAAGAGAAATCATGAGTGACTCAATAAGGTTAAGATGTGCGTTTTATTATGTGGGAAGATGATACATTTATTTTCTAATAACTTTATCATTATTAAGACAGTTAGAAGGACTCTAGATAAAAAGAAGGTAAAATATTTCATTGATTACATTGAGATGATGTAAAAAAAATGGATAGGTCAAGAAAAGGGATGCCCTAAAACCCCCCATTGGTGAACCTTTTCTGAGTTTGAGTGCCCAGAGAGCAAATTCAAGCTGTCTGTGAGCAAGAGAGTTGAGGGAGGGAGTGCTTGTTTTGGGTGGCTGGAAAGAGGGGTGGGGCATGCAAAAATGTTCTCAGGGGCTGGCAAGACTAGCAGCTACCCAGTGCTAAGTCTTTGCCAATGCTGCCAAAGGGGAAGAGAGAGAAAGAATCAGAAAAACTATCTCACATAAAATAAGTGTGAAAGGAAGAGCTTTTTAAAATGGATGGGAAAATGGTGTGGGGCAAGAAATGCTTTAACCTCACTCATCTAAATTGATTCAAAATGGAAATATATGTATATATTCTCAATTGGTAATAGAAATTTATCTTACCCAACAAAGAAGCAGAAAGGTAAAGGTATTAGGAAAAGGGGAGGTAATAAAAGAGAAGGCAGAAAAAGAAGTCAGTTGTTAGAGGAAAAACAGACTTTAGAGGAGGAACAGGAGGGAGAGAGAGAGAGAGAAGGATAAACACAAGCAAATGTGATGGTGGGAAATGCACAATTAGTAATCATAACTGCCAAAAGGAGTGGGATGAACTCTTACCCATAAAATGGAAGCAGATAGCAGAATGGATTAGAAACCAGAATTCAACAATATGTGGTTAATAAGAAACACGCTAGAAACAGAGAGACACACATTGAGTTAACATAAGGGGTTGGAACAGAATCCATTATACTTTAGCTGAAGTAAAAAAGGTAGGAATAGCAATAATGCTCAGATAAAGCAAAAACAAAAATCGGCCTAATTAAAAGGGATAAGCAAGAAATATACATTTTACTTGTAACATTAAAAGGACCAGTAATGGATGTTTCATAGAAGGGAGGTAGAGACAGACTATGTGGTGAGTCTCTCTTCCAGCACTCCCCTGGGGACAAACATACATTGGGAGACTTTAAGGGGGTGTCACCTTGAAACTGGGTGACACTGGATGTTCCTGCCACCCCACAGGAGCTGGAGGCAAGGCTTCCCTATAAGAGTTGGTATGTGGTACCTCAATCTGATCTTGAATAAAGATGGAGTTCACACAAACCTCCCCCCAATCAGTTAAATTCACAGTGGGTGGTCTGGCTTCAAGATGGAGGCAGCCAGACCAAGCTGTGTTTCCTCTCTCCCTTGTTGTCTCTCAGGCACTGTGGAACACTATCTGACTGTTGAATGGCTTTTTATTATTCACAAATCAGAGATTGGGGAAAGGGCTGAAGGGCAGAGGGATTTAGGTGGGAACCTTAGTGGTTCCTACTCCTAAGATTCTCCCCTTGCCCCTTCTCCTATTTCTATTTCTATTTCTATTTTCTATTTCTATCATTTTCTATAATTGTAAGTTTCACCGAAAAGGGTCTCTCAGTAAGATTGGGTAATGGGTGAAGAAGAGTAAGAAATTGCTCCCAAAATGGAGTCCAAAAACTTAGCTCACACTATGGTTGAAGTCTTGATGGGTGAGATGCAATGGAAGAGCTTTGGTCAGGGAATCAGGGTTCCAAATTCCAAAAGAAAGATCCTCAGGAAGCCCTCAGGACTGGATCCCAGCTGGGATGTCCTCCTCCTCTCTCCTCCCAGTCCTCTGCCAGAAGATCTCCCCTCTCCTCCTTCCCTCAGAGCAAATTCCCAGAATTTTCTTTGGTCTCAACTGTCAGCAACTGTCAGCAACTGCCTTCACTGGCTCCTCTGATCCCATCCCCCTTGCACAAATTCCATCCTTACATACTAAAAGGAACAATAGACAGTGAAGTAATATCAATATTAAGCACATATGCATTGAATGGTATAATATCCAAATTCTTAATGGAAAAGTTAAATTAATTATAAGAGGAAATAGACTGTAAAACTGTATTTGTGGGAAACCTCAACTTTTCCTTGTCAGAGCTAGCCAAATCTAATAAATAAGGAAGAAGTTACAAAGATGAATAAGATCTTAGGAAAGTTAGACATGATAAACCTCTATAGAAAACTGAATGGGAATAGAAAGGAATATACCAATATGGCATTTTCATAAAAACTGACCATATATTAGGGCATAAAAACATCACAACCAAATATAGGAAAGCATAAATATTAGACAAAAATGTAGTAAAATTACATTTACATAGGGTAGTGAAACAATAGATTAAAAGCTAACTGGAGGGGCAGCTAGATAATACAATGCATAGAGTGCTATGCCTGAAAGAGGGAGAACCAGGTTCAAATTTGGCCCCAGACACTTCCTAACTATGTGACCCTAGGCAAGTCACTTAACCCTGCCTTGCCTTTCTACCCTAGAATTGTTACTAAACCAGAAAGTAAGGGTTTAAAGAAAAAGCTAATTGGAAACCACATAATCTAATCCTAAAGAATGACTGGGTTAAAGAACAAATCATAGAAACAATAACTAATTTCATTAGAAGAATGACAATGAGATAACATTCCAAAATTTGTGAGATGAAACAAAAGAAGTTTTTAGGGGAAAATTTATATCTCTAAATAAATATAAATCTCTATTAAATCCCTATATCAATAAAAGAGAAAGAGTAGATCAGCGAATTGGGTGTGCAACTAAAAATAAACTAGAAAAATAACAAATTTTAAATCCCCAAACACCAAAATGAATATCCTGAAAATCAAGAGAGAGATTAATAAAATTAAAAGTAAAAAAAATCATTGAATTAAATAAACCAGGAGCTGGTTTTATGAGAAAAAAATATAAACCACTGGTTGATTTAACTTAAGAAGAAAGAAGAAAACCAAATTGCTAGTATCAAAAGTAGAAAGGATAAATACACTAACAATGAATATGAAATTAAAGCAATTATTACAAGTTATTTTGCCAAATTATATGCCAATAAAAACTGACAATTGAAGTAAATTAGATGACTAGTTGCAAAAATATAAACTGCCCAGATTAACAGAAAAGGAAATAGAATACTTCAATAATCCTATCTTAAAAAAAGAAATTTTAAGGGGGGTGGAGTCAATATGGCCACTTAAAAGCAGCAAAAGTCCAGACCTCTGTGAAAGCCCTTCCACACCAATCAAAAACAAAGTGCTTTGAAAGGACAGAAAACCAAATCTAACAACAGGACAGAGCCAGGAAACCTTCCTGCCTGAGAGCCAGTTATGGCTGTTTGGTAGGAGAGAGAGAAAGTCTATGTAGAGTCTCTCTTCCAGCTCTCCCCTGGGGCCAAATATACACTGGGTGACTTTAAGGGGGTGTCACCCTGAAACTGGGTGACCTGGATAGTCCTGCCACCCCACAGGAGCTGGGGGTGAGGCTTCCCTATAAGACCGAGGTATGTGGTACCCCAATCCAATTCTGAATAAGGACGAGGTTCACATAAACCTCCCCCCAATCAGTTAATTTCACAGAGGGTGGCTACAAGATGGAGGCAGCCAGACCAAGCTGTGGTTTCTCTCTCCCTTGTTGTCTTTCAGGCACTCTGGAACACTATCTGATTGATGAATGGCTTTTATTAATTGCAATTCAGGGATTGGGGAAAGAGGTGAAGGGCAGAGGGATTTTGGGGTGCCCTCTTCTCTATTTCTATGGGGTCCATCACTAGGGTGGGAACCTTAGTGGCTCCTACTCCTAAGATTCTTCCCCTGCCCCTTCTCCTTTTGTTTCTATTTCTAGTTTTCTGTTTCTATCTTTTTCTATAATTGTAAGTTTTGACTGAAAGGGGGCCTCTCAGCAAGGTTGGGTAATGGGAGAAGGAGAGTAAGAGATTGCTCCCAAAATGGAGTCAAAAAACTTAGCTCAATCTATGGTTGAAGTCTTGATGGGAGAGTTGTGATGGAATCAGGGATCATAAAGATCCTCAAGAAGCCCTCAGGACTAGATCCGAGCTGGGATGTCCACCTCCTCTCTCCTCCCAGTCCTCCACTGGAAGACCTCTCTCCTCTCTCCTCTCTCCTCCTTCTCCTCCTCTTCCTTGTAAATAGGGATAATTTGAGGAAAGGTGTGTGGTAGAAGGGGATTTTGAAAGGAGGTTATCAGGGATTTATTAAGATAGTAAATCTAGGCTACAGGTAGGCTGGAATAAGGAGATTCAGGATATAATAGGGCTGAAGTCAGGAGTTTAACACAGAAGGAATAAGATCTTCAGGGAGAGGAGAAATTAGACTAAACAGACAAAACAGCAGGCTTTACAGACTGGAATTTAGACTCAAACACAGGCTGAGGGAAATAGACTAAACTGAAATTAACAAACAGGGTTTAGTTAATTTCACAGGAAGGGACTTGTTTTGAAGTTACATCTTCCTTCAAGATGGATACTCTGGTTTCCCTTCAAGCCCAGAGTATGTTGGTTCTTTCCCTCTTCTTCCCTCTCTTAATAACTAACTGACAAATAACTAACAGCTATTGAACTCAAAAGGATTTATTATCTTCAAGGATGATTTTAGGAAAATGGGTTAAAGGAAGCCCTAACCGTTGTTTCAGGAACCTCAAGTGGGGGAAGGGAGGCAGAGATGAAGTCTGAGTAAGGACCTGCCTTTAATTCAGATTACAAAGTGCTCTTGATATCTAAAGGGAATAAATGATGACTGACTAGTTTCTTTATATCGAATACTGTCAATTATAATTAACCCTTCACAGATTTGAACTCCTCTCTAATTATTCTCCTTATTAACTCCACAGACATATAAGGTAAGGGAGGGAAGGTAGGAAATAATATTGGGAAGGAAGATATAAAGGGTTTATCCAAAATAACAGTTTCTTAAATATTTCAAAGCTAGGCTAAATTTCAATACTACAGATAGGTAAGGAAGCAGCTTGGCTGGTCAGACAACTTCCCTCCACGGGAGACCCAAACCAACTGAACTTTCCCTCAAGATTCCAAACCCCTAACTGCTTTTAGAACTCAGCCAAAGCTAGAAAAAACTATATGACCCCCTCTCTCTATACTACATCCTCCTCGGAGAAAAATCCCAGAATCCTCCCTGGTCTCAACTGTCAGCAACTGCCTTCTCTGGCTCCTTTTTGTCTCATCTCCTTTGCACAAATCCTATCCTTACAGATTTAACTTAAAAGGTACAAAGAGAAGGCTGAATTCTTGGACTACTGGAAAATCATGACAAAAAAAAGCCTAGACATCATTCTACAGGAAATTATCTAAGAAAACTGCCCCGAAATTCTTGAACAAGAGAGAAAAGTGGAGATTGAAAGAAAAACATCATCTCCTGCATTTAATCCCTAATTGATAACACCCAGGAATGTTATAGCCAAATTCAAGAACTACCAGACCAAAGAAAAGACACTACAAGCTGCTATAAAGAAAGCATTCAGATATCATGGAACCACAGTAAGGATAACAGGACCTGGCTGCATCCACACTGAAGGACCAGAAGGCATAGAATATGATATTCTGGAAAGTAAGGGAACTGGGTCTACAACCAAGAATCAACTACCCAGCAAAATTGACTATATTCTTGCAAGGGGAAGTATGATTATTTAATAAAATAGAAGATTTCCAAGCATTCCTAAAGAAAAGACCTGACTTAAACAGAATATTTGATGCCCAAACATAAATCACCAAAAGGTAATTAAGAAAGGAGGGAAAATTTTTTAAGGGACCCAATAAATTCAAATGATTTGTATTTCTATAAGAAAAGATGATATTGGTAACTCTTAAAAATTGTTGTTATCATCAGGGTAGCTAGAAGAAGTATAGTTAGTACTGTATAAATAGAGATTTTGAACCTTGGACTTTGTCCCCCAGAAGTCCCTTGGTATTTCCCAAAATTCCTTTAATCTCTCCTGTGCCTCCACACTCCTGTGGTCATGTTATTGTTTTATGAGTTATGTAGCTCCTTCCTCTTTCTCTCTTTTTCATGAGCGTGGCTGAAGTTAGTTTAATACCTTTTCACTCTAGCTTTTTTTGTTAGTCTATTATTAAATAAAACTTTATAAAAATAATACTTAGTTATTGAATATTAATTTTAAAATCCACAGTACAGTGACAAACTGTATAGGATGATATGTCAAAAATATAAAAAACTAGGGGTAAAAAAGAGGATACTACTAAGAGAAATGGGAAAAGAGATAAAACATGGGGGGGAGGTGGGGAGAAGACCAATACTATGGAAGGGTGAAAGAGGTTAGAGATAGTCTCCAAGAAAATTTTTAATCATTACAGTGGGAAGGGTCAGAAAGGTTCAAATGGAAGGAAACTCCAACTCCAAATTCAATCATCATCATCATCATCATCAACATCAATGTCATCAACAACATCAACATCATTGTCACCAACTTCATTAACAATATCATTGACATCAACAATATCACCAACAACATCAACATCATCCCCATCAACAGCATCACACCATCATTGCCATTAACAACATCACCATCATCATCATCTAACTATCCATCTTTTCCTGGCCCAGGAAAGATTTTTGCTGGGTGGCCGAACCTAATAGCATACTATTCAGAGTAATGAGAGCCAAAACACCTAAACTCTAGGCTTGAGTGCCACCGAGTGTCCTTTGAGGGTAAAAAGAAAACCTTCTTTTTCCTGGACTCAGTTTCCTCATTTATGTATGGGTGAAGCTTACCTGGACTCTGCATTAATCAATTAAATCAAAGAATAAACCAGGTGTAAACAAGAAAAAAAAGTTTTCTGTAGCATGGTAGCAAAGTTCAGAAAAGAAAAACTCCTGGTATGGCTTGGCCCCTTAAGTCCCTGCTTGACTAGTGCACTTTGTACCTTCTCAGGTTGGAGATATTGACTAGGTCAGCATCTTTTCATTTCTACACCTAAGAGCTCCTCACCAATGTAGTTTATGCTTAACATGTTCAAATAACACATTGATTCGATGCAAAGAACACTTAATTAAAAGGAAATAAAATATTAAATAACAAGTCTTAGGACAAAAAAAAGAAAAAGAAAATGTAAAAGCCATCAATGGGCTCTCCAAGAAAAAATACACAGGACCATATGGATTTACAAGTGAATTTTACCAAACATTTAAGAAACAACTATATCAATACTTTATAGTTATTTGAAAAAATCAGTAAAGAAGGAATCTTACCATATTCTTTTTTTTTTTTTTAACCCTTACCTTCCGTCTTGGAGTCAATACTGTGTATTGGCTCCAAGGCAGAAGAGCGGTAAGGGTAGGCAATGGGGGTCAAGTGACTTGCCCAGGGTCACACAGCTGGGAAGAGTCTGGGGTCAGGTTTGAACCTATGACCTCCCGTCTCTAGGCCTGGCTCTCAATCCACTGAGCTACCCAGCTGCCCCCTTACTATATTCTTTTTGTGACACAAATATGGTTTTCATACTTAACCAGAAAGAGCAAAAATAGTGAAAGAAAACTATGGACTAATTTCCTTAATGAATATTAATATGAAAAATTTAAATAAAATACTAGTAAGGAGAATATAGCAATAAAGGGCTGTGGAAGCATAGATTAAAAGCTAGATGGATGCAGGCAGAGCCAAGATGGCAACTCAGTAGCAACAAAAGCTAGAACCACTCCAAGAATCCTCTCAAAAGCTAAATGAAGAGACAGCAAGGTAGCACAATGGATAGAAAGCCAGGCCTGAAGTCAGGAGAACTAGGGTTTAAATCTGGTCTCAGACACTTCCTAGCTATGTGAACCTGGGCAAGTTACTTAACCCACATTTTTGCCTAGAAACAAATATGAAATTTTGATTCTAAGATTTAAAAAAATAAATGTCTTTCTAAAACCTTGAGTAAGCATTATTCGTAATGGAGATAAACTTGAAGTCTTCCCAGAAGTGAAGCAAAGATGTCCATTATCATCACTATTATTCAATAATGAACTGGGAATGTTAGCTAACTAGAATAGTTAGTATTAAGACAAAAATAATTATTTTATAGAGCTAGAAATATAGTAACAAATTTCATCTGGAGGAAAAAATATCAAGGAAATCAATGAAAGAAAATGAGGAAGGTGGCCTGGAAACTCCAGATTTCAAACAATATTACAAAGCAGTGATACACAATGATAAATGACGATAGTAATCTCATGTTTGATAAAGCCACAGATTCGAGCAAAGGTGATATGATATGAAGAAGGGGAACTTTTGTTAAATAACCTCATTTTTTCCCCAGTAAAATATGTGGCAAGATTCTCAGTTGAGAGGGCAGCAACTGGGGTAGCCATGAGAGATTAAAGGACAGGTGATAAAGTTTGGAAAAGCCATTATGATGAATGGGATAGTGAGTTTAATAGACAGACATGAAGTACTGTCTTGACACAGTGAGGGCCCACCTGGACAATGCAACATAAACTTATAGTAGACCCATTTAGCATGATTTCATGATTTTCTCCTGCTCCATTCAGTAGCATGTGAGAAGGAACAAAAGCAGCGAATGTTAGGAAGACTCCAAGAATGAGATTTGTCAGTGTCAGATCAGTAAGAGGATAAAGCACAAGGTACTCAAGGGATGAAGACAGTGTAGAGTTGGACTGGTTCAGTAAGGGGTCAAGATGGGCAAAGGAAGAGAGTATAGTCACTATAGGAGGGATGGCCTGGAAAATAACTTAGGGGTTGGAGGGATTCAAGGTCATGGTGAAGATTAAGAGCAGTGTATGGGGTTGCAAGGCAAAGGGAGGGAAAGAACAACAGATTGTGATGATATAACAAAATTTCAGTATTCATGAAAATGGTATATTTGTAGGTGATGTCAAGACCGAGGATATGACTGTTTCTATATAAAGCTGAGATAGACTGTAGGAGTAGATCATGGAAATTTACAAAGTTCTGAACTGAGGTACAAAGTGTTTGATGAAGTAGTAGTATAAATGCTAAAATCCCTTAATACAAGAACAAGAATTGGAGAGAAGAGAAAGACTGACCCAGGTACTGAATTCAAAGGAAACAATGGGAAGAGAAAGGGGAGTGGGGAGGAGGTCTAGAGACCAGTGGATAACATCTAAAGAATCTTGATTGAGTAGTGAATATGGATTGAGTAAAACTCAAAGGAGGGAAGCTTACTGAATGATGGGGGAAAAGGGAGAGTCTAGAAGTGACAATGGGAAGCAGGAAGTATTCCAAATCCCCCAATTCAGCAGGGGTGAAGAAAGTATGAGTGAAAATGCAGGCAAGGCTGGAAGGGTAGCCAGGGAGGTTGTGTCATCAAGAGAGAGCCAGGTCTCCATAAAAACCAGAAAATGGAAAGGACTTCCTGGTTAAGATGGCAGCAGAGTAAAAAGCAGCTGCTTAACCTCTCCTAACCAAAACATAGAGGACTCCTCAAGAGGACATAAAAACAAATCCAGACGAACGAAGGGACCCCACAACAGGGCGCAGCATTGAAGGTATGTGGGTTGGGGCATTTCCATACTATAAAGGGGTGAAACAGCTCTCACTAAAACGCAAGCTGAGCAACCCCCTCCCCCCACCACACCACCTACAGTGCCAAAGCCAGCGCAAATGAGTTAGAGCAAATTTGGGGCACCCATTAAGTCATTGGCAGCTCCAGGGCCTGGTCCTGAGAGCAGCAAGACTTAAGACCCCAAGAGGCTAAAGAACGGGCAGACTTTGAACACAGACCTTGAACGGGTGAAGGCACAGACTCAGGCACAGAGAACCAGTGCAGATGGGTGTACAAGTGTGGAAGCAGCTCCCTGAGACTGTTAAAGGAGCCTCAGGCAGAGGAGCAAGCAAGGGGACCACCAGGAGGCTTGACCCTGAGAACAACTAGACCTGAGACCTCAGGAGCCTAAAGAGCACAGGTAGACTCTGAGTGTGAGGATAAAACTGAGAAGGCACAGGGCTAACAATGGCAAGCCAGAATCAGGAACCCCAGAAGAGAAACACCAACAAGAAGAAATCTTTAACACCTGACAACTTTTACACAGAGAAAATCCAGACAGCAGGGCAAACAGCAGAGGAGAACAAACAAGCAATCACATCCAAACCTTCCCAAAATAATGAAAACTGGTCACAAGCTCTTGAAGAGTTCAAATCTGAGATGATGAGAAAGATGGAAGAGATTTGGCAAGAGAAGTGGGGAAAAGCTCAAAAGGAAATTAACAGGTTACAAGACAGAAACTCCCATTTGGAGAAAGATGCCCCCAAATCAAACCAAATGGTAAGCAAAATGGAAACCAAAATCAGGTAAGAAAATAACAGTTTATAAGGCAGAATTTCGCAATTGGAAAGAGAGGCAAGTAAATTGAAGACCAGAAACAACCAGATTGAAAAGGAAAACCAAAAGATTATAGCAGGAAACCAGTCCCTAAAGGCTAGAATTGAGCAATTAGAAGCTAATGATCTCTCAAGACAACAAGAAAAAATAAAGCAAAGCCAAAAGACTGATAAAATAGAAGGAAACATGAAATATCTCAATGAGAAAGTAACAGACCAAGAAAACAGGTCTAGAAGAGACAATTTGAGAATCGTTGGTCTCCCTGAAAAAGCAGAAATTAATAGAAATTTGGCCTCCATACTAAAAGAAATAATTCAGCAAAACTGCCCTGAAGTTCTACAACAAGAGGGCAATATAGACATTGAAAGGATCCATAGATCACCCTCTACACTAGACCCTGAAAAGACAACCCTCAGGAATATAATAGCCAAATTCAAGAGCTTCCAAGTAAAAGAAAAAATTTTACAAGAAGCCAGAACGAGATAATTCAGATACCAAGGAGCACCAATCAGGATCACACAGGATCTGGCAGGCTCCATGCTAAAAGACCACAAGGCTTGGAATATGATATTCAGAAAGGCAAGAGAACTAGGTCTACAACCAAGGATCACCTACCCATCAAAACTGACTATATACTTCCAGGGGAAAGTAAGGGCATTCAACAAGATAGAAGATTTCCAAGAATTTGCACAGAAAAGACCAGGGCTAAATGGAAAGTTCAATATCCAACCACAAAAATCAAGAGAAACATGAAAAGGTAAATAAGAAACAAAGGGGAAAGAAAGAAAACTCGTATTTTTTAAATTTACCTCTTTAAGGGCTTCAATAAGATCTAATTATTTGTATTCCTATGTGAAGAAATGTTAAGTGTAATTCTCTGTAGTGAACTCTAATCACTATTATAGTTTTCACTATTATAGTAATTAGAAGAATTATTCATAGGGAGAGGTTGGAGTACTATATGGTCTAAGATGATATGGGGGTGGATGGGAAAGAGGGGGGTGAAAAGTAGAGGACACCAAGAGAAAGTTGAATGAATAAGAAAAATAGGATATTCTATTACATACAAAGAGGGCATGGGAAGGGGAGGGGATGAATACTATTATAAGAAGGAGAGGAAGAGAGCATTAAGAGGTAATATTTAAACCTTACCCTCAGTGGAATTAACCCTGAGAGGGAAGAGTAGCTATATCCATTAGGATATAGAACTCTATCTAACCCTACTGAGAAAGTCAGAAGGGATAAACCAAGGGGAGCAGGAGAGTGGGGAGGTCAAAAAAGGGTGGGGGGATGATGAGGGGGAGGGAATTCATTAGGCCTTAAAAATAAAAAAGAGAGGAATAACAAGGGAGGGGATAGAAAGGGAAGTAAACCAAGGGAGGGGACAAGGGTTACTGGCTTAAAATAAATATAACAATTTAGGAGATATGGATGAATATTTACAGAAATATAAATTGCCTAGATTAACAGCAGAAGAAATAGAATACCTAAATGATTCCATATCAGGAAAAGAAATTGAACAAGCCATCAAAGAACTCCCTAAGAAAAAATTGCCAGGGCCTGATGGATTCACAAGTGAATTCTATCAAACATTCAAAGAACAACTAATCCCAATACTATATAAATTATTTGATATAATAAGCAAAGAAGGAGTCCTACCAAATTCCTTTTATGACACAAATATGGTACTGATTCCAAAGCCAGGTAGATCAAAAACAGAGAAAGAAAATTACAGACCAATTTCCCTAATGAACATAAATGCAAAAATCTTAAATAGAATATTAGCAAAGAGACTCCAGCAAGTGATCAAGAGGATTATCCACCATGATCAGGTGGGATTTATACCATGAATGCAATGATGGTTCAACATTAGGAAAACCATCCACATAATTGACCATATCAACAATCTAACAAACAAAAATCACATGATTATTTCAATAGATGCTGAAAAGCCTTTGAAAACACTGGAAAGTATAGGAATAGAAGGTCCTTTCCTAAAAATAATAAACAGTATATATCTAAAATCATCAACAAGCATCATATGCAATGGGGATAAATTAGAAGCCTTCCCAATAAGATTAGGAGTGAAACAAGGATGCCCATTATCACCTCTATTATTTAACATTGTACTAGAAACACTAGCAGTAGCAATTAGAGAAGAAAAAGAAATTGAAGGTATCAAAATAGGCAAGGAGGAGACTAAGCTATCACTCTTTGCAGATGATATGATGGTCTACTTAAAAAATCTTAGAGAATCAACTAAGAAGCTTGTAGAAATAATCAACAGCTTTAGCAAGGTTGCAGGATACAAAATAAATGCGCATAAATCATCAGCATTTCTATATATTTCCAACACATTAGAGCAGCAAGAGGTAGAAAGAGAAACATCATTTAAAATCACCCTAGACAATATAAATACTTAGGAATCTATCTACCAAAACAAACACAAGAATTATAAGAAAACAACTACAAAACAGTTTCCAAACAATTAAAACTAGATCTAGGGGCAGCTGGGTAGCTCAGTGGAGTGAGAGTCAGGCCTAGAGATGGGAGGTCCTAGGTTCAAACCCGGCCTCAGCCACTTCCCAGCTGTGTGACCCTGGGCAAGTCACTTGACCCCCATTGCCCACCCTTACCAATCTTCCACCTATGAGACAATACACCGAAGTACAAGGGTTTAAAAAAAAACTAGATCTGAACAATTGGAAAAACATTGATTGCTCATGGTTAAGACGAGCTAACATAATAAAAATGACCATTCTACCCAAATTAATTTACCTATTTAGCGCCATACCTATCAAACTACCAAAAAACTTTTTCACTGAATTAGAAAAAACTATAACAAGTTCATTTGGAATAACAAAAGATCAAGAATATCAAGGGAAATAATGAAAAAAAAATGTGAAGGAAGGGGGCCTAGCAGTACCAGATATTAAACTATACTATAAAGCAGCAGTCATCAAAATGATATGGTACTGGCTAAGAGACAGAAGGGAGGATCAGTGGAATAGACTTGGGGTAAGTGACATCAGCGAGATAGTGTATGATAAACCCAAACAGCCCAACCTTTGGGACAAAAATCCACTATTTGACAAAAACTGCTGGGAAATTTAGAAAACAATATGGGAGAGATTAGGTTTAAATCAACATCTCACACCCTACACCAAGATAAATTCAGAATGGGTGAATGACTTGAATATAAAGAGGGAAACTATAAATAAGTTAAGTGAACACAGAATAGTATACTTGTCAGATCTCTGGGAAAGGAAAGATTTTAAAACCAAGCAAGAGTTAGAGAAAATTACAAAATGTAAAATAAATAACTTTGATTATATTAAATTAAAAAGCTTTTGTACAAACAAAAACAATGCAAACAAAATCAGAAGGGAAACAACAAATTGGGAAAAAATCTTTATAACAAAAAACTCTGACAGGGGTCTAATTACTCAAATATACAGGGAGTTAAATCAATTGTATAAAAAATCAAGCCATTCCCCAATTGATAAATGGGCAAGGGACATGAATAGGCAATTTTCACATAAAGAAATCAAAACTATTAATAAGCACTTGAGAAAGTGCTCTAAATCTCTAATAATTAGAGAAATGCAAATCAAAACAACTCTGAGGTATTACCTCACACCCAGCAGATTGGCTAAAATGAGAGAAGGGGAGCGCAATGAATGTTGGAGGGGATGTGGCAAAATTGGGACATTAATGCATTGCTGGTGGAGTTGTGAACTGATCCAACCATTCTGGATGGCAATTTGGAACTATGCTCAAAGGGCTATAAAAAAATGCCTGCCCTTTGATCCAGCCATTCCATTGTTGGGGTTGTACCCCAAAGAGATCATAGATAAACAGACTTGTACAAAAATATTTATAGCTGCGATTTTTGTGGTGGCAAAAAACTGGAAAATGAGAGTATGCCCTTCAATTGGGGAATGGCTTAACAAATTGTGTTATATGCTGGTGATGGAATACTATTGTGCTCAAAGGAATAATAAACTGGAGGAATTCCAGGTGAACTGGAAAGACCTCCAGGAATTGATGCAGAACGAAAGGAGCAGAGCCAGAAGAACATTGTACACAGAGAACAATACACTGTGGTAAAATAGAATGTAAAGGTCTTTTGTACTAGCAGCAATGCAATGATCCAGGACAGTTCTGAGGGACTTATGGAAAAGAACACTACCCACATTCAGAGGAAGAACTGCAGGAGTAGAAACATGGAAGGAAAGCAACTGTTTGAATACATGACTTGAGGTGGACATGATTGAGGATGTAGACTCAAAACTACCACATCAATGCAACTATTAACAATTTGGAAATAGGTCTTGATTAATGACACATGTTAAAACCAGTGGAAATGCGCATTGGCTGGGGGGGGGG
>NC_058132.1:165247149-165247995 GCF_016433145.1 Gracilinanus agilis
AATCAATTGTACAAAAAAAAAATCAAGCCATTCCCCAATTGATAAATGGGCAAGGGACATGAATAGGCAATTTTCACATAAAGAAATCAAAACTATTAATAAGCACTTGAGAAAGTGCTCTAAATCTCTAATAATTAGAGAAATGCAAATCAAAACAACTCTGAGGTATTACCTCACACCCAGCAGATTGGCTAAAATGAGAGAAGGGGAGCGCAATGAATGTTGGAGGGGATGTGGCAAAATTGGGACATTAATGCATTGCTGGTGGAGTTGTGAACTGATCCAACCATTCTGGATGGCAATTTGGAACTATGCTCAAAGGGCTATAAAAAAATGCCTGCCCTTTGATCCAGCCATTCCATTGTTGGGNAACAAATTGTGTTATATGCTGGTGATGGAATACTATTGTGCTCAAAGGAATAATAAACTGGAGGAATTCCAGGTGAACTGGAAAGACCTCCAGGAATTGATGCAGAACGAAAGGAGCAGAGCCAGAAGAACATTGTACACAGAGAACAATACACTGTGGTAAAATAGAATGTAAAGGTCTTTTGTACTAGCAGCAATGCAATGATCCAGGACAGTTCTGAGGGACTTATGGAAAAGAACACTACCCACATTCAGAGGAAGAACTGCAGGAGTAGAAACATGGAAGGAAAGCAACTGTTTGAATACATGACTTGAGGTGGACATGATTGAGGATGTAGACTCAAAACTACCACATCAATGCAACTATTAACAATTTGGAAATAGGTCTTGATTAATGACACATGTTAAAACCAGTGGAAATGTGCATTGGCTGGGGTGGGGGAGTCAGGGGTTGAAGGGGAAAGTAAGAGCATAAAT
>NC_058132.1:165248011-165409677 GCF_016433145.1 Gracilinanus agilis
TAAATCATGTAAACATGTTAACTTTTCTAAAAAATAAAAATTATTAAATGGAAAAAAAAGAAAATGGAAAAAAATGAAGTATAGTGACCAATATACAGTAAGTACTTAATAATAAATGCTCACTGGCATAGGAAAAGGTGTAAGATGAAGTATTTCAACTCTGGAGCTGGAATTCCAGAGAACACAATAGAATTTTTTTGGATAAGAGGAGAATAGTTTCATAGTGGAACATCAGGGGAAGGGAATATTGGGATGAGGGGGATGGGAATAATGGTTAAGAGAGCAGGGGATGGAGAATGAATTTTGAATAATTACAGGCAGTATTCAGAATCAAAGTTCCAAACCTTCTCTGTGCCAACTGTTCCTTACAACTGGGATGGGGAGGGTATGACAGAATAGAGTATTGTTAATTCCTAAGGAAAGAATTCAGGTAGATTGTCAACATCCCTGAATGTTTGGTCTCAATGTAGAATCCTCTCAGGATGTTAGGTAGTAGTGTGGGACGGAAGGAAGGATCAGGTAAGGCTATTCACACAATGAGGAAGTATCTTAAAGACATCTTTTTGAGGCACTACTTTCCTTTTCTTCCTTGTCCTTTCCTGACAGACTTTAGTCTGTCTATTGATTATACAGACAAATACCAACAAACTTGTTGACAGAACAGAGATAATGAAACTACAAGGACTAAGTTCACAAAGGAAAAAGCAAACATTTTGAACTAGATTTGCTATTTATTTTATAATTCATTGTATTAGAGGTAGTATAACAAGATGTAGATAGAGAAAGATCCCTCACTAACTTGTGGAAAAGATGGAAGGTAGAGATTTAGAAAAACTAGAACAAGGAAGAAGAGATGTTCTCAGAGAAGAAATAGAAAAATTCTATTCTACTCAATTCAACTGAATTAAATCCGACAAGAATTTACTATGCATCTAAGAGGTATCAAGTAGTATGTTGGGGATGCAAAGGCAAAAAGGAAGATAGTCTATGACACTAAGAAGCTTATATCTCCTGAAAGGAAATAACATGTATACAGATAAATAAATACAAAATATATAAAAAGTAAATATAGTATTTGGGGTCATGTGACCACCAAAAGAGAACTAGACATTTTTTCTCATTCTCATAACCTCACACTTATTAAAAACAGAATTAATTTATTTGTCAAAATAAAGCAACTTTACCTGTCTCCATGGTCTAAGACATCCAGAATCCAAAGGAAGGTTAAAAAAAACTATTAACTGAGTTTACCTACCCTGAATTAACACAGAACCCCTTCCCCACCTCTCATGCTACCAGTAATGAGACTGTAGTAGCCAATCCTAGTGGACATAAGAGCCAGCAACCATGACAAACCTAGGATCAGATACAGAGGTTTACAACAAAACCCAGCACAACCTGCTTCACTCTCTCCTGTGCCATGGAGACTAAGGATCCAGGCTATGGAAACTTATCAAGGCTGAGAGAAACATGCAGTGTTTCAGTGGAAGTGTTTAATGTGCAAAAATCAGGAAATCAGAGGAAAAGAGGGAAAGTCAGGGGCAGGACATGTGTCTGGTATTGAAGTTAACTTCAATACCATATCCTATTCTACCCCTACTCCCAACGCCCTAGAAATCTAAACATCAAACCTCAGAAATAAACTTTTAACAAGAATAGTAGTTCCCTGAACTGTCAGTTGTGGGCCAGAGAATTGAGGAACAGAGGAAGCAGGACAAGAAACTCTGTGTGTGTATGTGTGTGTGTGTGTGTGTGTGTGTGTGTGTGTGAGAGAGAGAGAGAGAGAGACAGACAGACAGACAGACAGAGATAGAGAGACAGAGAGACAGAGACTCTGTAGAGCACCCTAGTGAGTCTAAGAGAAAGAACCCAACATTCAGCCAGGATCAATTGTATTCCCCAACAAAAGTCACATGGCTGGTGAGCCATGAATTGTCCATGAAGGGAGGAGACTAAAACACTTTAGAGATAGATCCCTTTTCTGGTCTCTGAAGGAAACTACCATCAGAAGGAAACGAGTCAGAAAATGAACAATAGGAGAAAGTATGAGAGTGAGGAGAGGATACTGAAATTACCAAGGATCTCAAAAAGACAAAAATTCAAAGATCTTGAATATCCAGATAAATCAACAAGAAATATAATAACAATTAGGAAATGCCACCTCCAGTTCTAGTAAATGATTTCAGGAATCTATTAATAAATACTACAAAACCAATAAAAATGAGCCCAGGCTGGATGAGACAGAGGACCCTGTGGAGTATGAGAACAATGAACCTCAATCTAGTGTTCTTGCATAGTTTAGAAAAGAAATGAGAATTATAAGAACAAAATTTGTGGCCTGCATTGCAAAAAATAATGAGAATAGAAAAAAATTAAATCGGCAAAGGGAAATCTCACAAAAGAGAACAGTATTTTGGGAATTCAAATACAGAGAAGTGAAGGATGATATAAAAGAAGAGAAACAAAAAACAATAATATTATAAGAAAACATTTATGACTCACTGTTGTGGCAAAGAACTAAAAATCAAAAGAAAATAAGGATAATTTAGAGTTAGAGAAAATTTCTCTGAAAAGAGGCACACAAAAAAAAGAAATTTTAAAAAACTAATGAAAAAGACTAGATGAAGGGGAGAAGAATGGGAAATCTATTTGATTAACTGAGAGGAAATAAAAGGGGAAAAGAATTAAATAATTAGATAAAGGCAGGAGGGAAGAAACTAATAATAAGCAAGACCCCAAAATGAAAGGGGTAACATATATGAAGCAGGGACCAGGGATGAGAGGGAAGGCAGTGAGAATGGAACCACTTTGAAAAAAACAAAGTAAATGAAGAAACATAGTACCGTATTTATAGCAGAAGCAGGGGAGGGAGAGAACCATAACTTGAAGAAGAAAAAAATTACTAGAAATAGAGGAAACTATAAGCCTAATTTTTATAACCTTAAATGTTAATGTATTAAACAATTCAATAAAACAAAAAGAGTGACAGGTTGGATGAGAAAACAAAACCCCATAATCTGTTGTGTTCAAGAAACACATTTTAAAAAACAAAGACATGCACAAAATTAAATTGAGGAGATGGAAAAAAATGTACTATGCATCAAATGAACCCCAAAAAGCAAAAGTTGAAATCATACTCTCTCCTCAGAGGAAAAAATAAAAACTCAACAAATAAAAAAGAGATAAATAAGGAAACTACATTATGCAGAAAGGAATCATAGCAACAAACCAATATCAATAATAAATTTATATGCTCCAAATGACTTAATATTCAAATTCTTAAAGGAAACATTAACAGAGCTGAGAGATAATACAGACAGTAATGCAGTTGTAATAAATGAAAAGTTAAATTATTAAATGTAATATTAGTAAAATATTGTGGTTGCCGTTATAATTACTCTCAAATCAGAAGTCTGTTAGTAGCACTTAACAATGTAATTTTAATAAAAATGGAGATATATGAAAAAGGGAAATGAAGGAAGGAGACAGAATATCTCTCCTATCTAGAAAAATATCTAAACTGAAATCCCAAGCCTGCTAAGCAACTTAGCCCACAAAAACCCTCCAGTGCCAACCTCCAGAGAAAAAGCAAGAGCACTCCACCCCACATCTTTTGTCCTCCATGCCCTACGTCCCACAATGTACACATGCAAAAAGTAGGGTGTGGGATAGGACAAACTTAGGGAGTGGTTTCTAGCATCATAATCCCCCCTGTGTTTCTATTGGGAGATGAGCATGTTGAAATCTCCCAGATCTACATGCCTAGTCTCCACATTACAAATAACCAGCTTATATCTTACAAAAGGTGCAAGTAATATTGCACTATGTAATGGGAAATTACAAAAACTGGAGATATGAGAGAACTAAAAGAGAAAGAGAATAAAACCAATGATTTGTAGGCACATTAACAAAATGTCATTTAGGGGGCAATCCCCTTTAGCATAAAAGTTTACAATAAAAATAAATGTTTTCAACCCCCTTCAGTTCAATTCACTACATCACAAAGTTCACTCTGGATCTCTTGATGCAGTGTATGGCTTCTGCAGGCTTCCCCATGGCACCTTTTCCAAATAGTTCACTTTCTCAGTTTGGGAGTTAATGAGCTTCTTTTGCTTAAATTGCTCTCAAACAAGAAAAAAAATTTTTTTTTCAACCTTGAATTTATGTCAATTATACAACCCCCCCTGAGGAGGGTATTGACCAAAATTAGAATCACCCCAGGATACATGGCTGAGTTATGGGGTATATGAATATAAAATTCTAAGTAAGCAAGAATAAGTCCATAACGGGTCCTTGAATCAGGGTCCAATTAAAATGATGTATGCCCTGCAAGCCTGTAGGACAATTGTAACAATGTAGCACTTACCCATTGGCAGTCAAGACTACAGAAAATTGCCATACTATAGAGAAAAGGGACTAGATTTTGAAGTAAAAAGGAAATATTATTCCCTTGTCTGATTTTAACTTCACTCTCAGGGAGAGGGGAGCCGAAAACGGCAGCCAAACTGAGGTACTTTGTCTGAATCTGACATAGGGAAATCCTGCATCTGAACAGCCACTTCCTCAAACCTCAAACAAGTCCTCTGTCTTGGCGCAGATTCTCATCAATGCTACCAAGATTGGTTGGTCTCCTTGACCTTGTGCTTCTCAACATTATACAGTGGCTCTTTTGTAATTTCTTCTTCTGAAATCAGACATAATTTTTAGTAACCATCCCATAATACTTAACAATTAGGCATGTTTCTATAGTCTAAGCTTTTGGGTAGGCAGTAATATTAGGGCTAATGGATATTTTAAACAGTCTTCAAAATAAAAAAAGCATTAATACTGATTCCATGATAATGTGTCAGCCAAAACAGTGTCCAACTTGTCTATGGACTTATATCTCCAGTTCAATCATAGGAGGAGTAAAAACAAACAAAAAAAACAATTGCATTACAGGATAGAGTTATTCAGTGTCTATAGAAGGTGCTTGTTATATGTGAGCAATTAATCCAAGAGTCCTTTTCTCCAATTTTAATAGCTGTTGGAACAATTAAAAGGACTTGGAATGGACATTCCCAGGCAGGCTGAGTTTCTCCAGTGTGCTGGAAGTTCTTTATATATACCTTATCTCCTGGGTGTAAGTCATGGAGTGAAAAATCAATAGGTCCTGCTTGTACAGCAGCTCCAGATTCATAGAATTCTCACAATTTGATCTATAAGTTCTGTATATATCAAGCAATAGAAGTGTCTGCCCCCAGTAATGATGTGTATGCAGGAGAAAAAGGCTTAGCCTGCATAAGAGGGTGTCCAAAAAGCATCTCAAATGGTGAGATGTGTAGATCTCCCCTGTGCCTGCTTCAAAGATAAAATAGAACTAGAGGGAGAATTTTAGGCTATTCTAAGTGAGTCTCAGTGCACAATTTTCCAATCATAGTTTTAAGATCTCTATTCACTCTTTCAACTTGGTCTGAGCTCTGGGGATGATATGGTACATGGAATTTGGAAGTATTCCCCAAACAAGAATAAGTTTGAGACAAAACCAAATCTGTAAAATGAGTTCTCCTGTCTGAATCAGTACATGCTGGCAGGCCAAAGCAAGGAATAATCTCTTTTAAGAACACCTTGGCAACAAAAGCTGCTGTGGCTTATGCGGTAGGAAATGCTTCCAGCCACCTGGTCAGTTGATCTACTATGACCAGATAAAATTTATAAGATCCAGCTTTTGGCATAGTGATAAAATCAATTTGTAAATGCTCAAAAGGTGTGTAAGCTAGAGGACACCCACAAAAAGCTTTGCCATGAAAGGCATGATGATTATAGACTTGACAGATAGGGCAGGCTACACACACTTTAGAGGCTATAGTAGCTATACCAGGGGCTATCCTTACTCTTTTAACAGAGACTACAATGCCCTGGGTGCCAAAGTGTCCATTTTTTTGAATGGATAAGTATATTTGATGATAAAAACTTTTAGGGAGTAGGAGTTTTCCTTCAGATGACATCCATACTCCATTGATCTGTTTAGTTTTCAATTTTTGTTTCAAATTTTCCACTTCCTGTTCATTGTAAGACAGGGATAAATTTGAGTTATTACTAGTTGCCAAAGTTAAAATTAATTCAGGTTCTTCTAAGGAAACTAGCTTTGCTGCAGTATCTACCTGGTGGTTTTATAGAGGCATGTTTAAGAGCTATCAATTCTACATCTTGAGCACTTATATTTGAGGGCAGTGAAGTGGACAACACAGTGGCAAATTCTGTGACTACAGCAGCTCCAGTGTAACATATACCATCCCTCATGAAAGAAGAACCATCAGTGAATAAAGCTAAGTCTGAGTTGTTTAAAGAAGTTTTCAGGAGATTATCTCAAAGCTTTTCAGCCATAGACACTAAGGATTTGCAGTTGTATAATAGTTCTCCTGAAACTGGTAAATCTGGAAGCAAGGTGGCAGGATTAAGAATTGTAGTGTTTTAATGTAATATTCTCATTACCCATGTAATTTCATTTTGCTATGCAAAATGGAGACCAGGATGAGTGACACCCAACAGTTTTAGAAATTAGAACCAACCCAGATGCCATGAGCCAAGGGGCAAAAAGCAATTACTGGCAGGACTATAAAAGAGAGGAACTGGAACAAAACTCTCATTCCTGAGAAGGGAACCTGGGTGGCTGGGTGGGTAGGCCAACCAAACCTGCTTAGATTACCTGCATCCTGTTCCCACAGTTCTCACATCCTCAATTCTGGACAAAGCTATTCTGTATACTAATCATTTGAACATCAAGGAAGATCAATAACATCACTCAATTAAACTGGTTAAGGCCAAAGGTGCCTGGCTCAGCCAGAGTGCCATGGAGAGGGGAAACCTCTCCAGTAGGCAGTCTCAACCTGATTGCCCTATGATTAACAACATGATCTTAGTAGCCTAGTGAAGTTTTCCACAGCACCTCTTTCCTTAACCCTGATCCTTTCCCTACGTTTATTACAATTAAATCTTAAAAGCTTACTTAGGTGAATCTCTTTATTGTCTTAAGGATCATACTTTATATCCTTGGATCTGAGGGAAAGGGATTGCTTAGCAAATTCAAATTGCAGTCACCAGCATTATCCACTTATTCATATAGCTTTATCCATCAAACTAAACCCAGGATAAGCAGTCAGAGAAGCTGTGTGATTCATTTCACAGCTTCTCACTTGATCACTTAGTCCTGGGCACTGTTAGGTGGCAGATGATAATTAGCTGAACTTAAATACTTTGTGGGACCTAGTGTTCATCTAGGCTTCCACCTTCACTCAGCTCAGGTCCTTATACCATCAGAGGACCATGGGCCATTCTCTACTAGGCCCTGCCCAGTATCACCATACCACCCATAACATCCAACAAGGTTACCTCATACCTAGCGAATCTTTGATCAGAAAATGCCTGTGTTCTATGTCTTAGCAACAATGCTTCAACTTCATGTAGGCACATTATGGTTAAGGCATCCAAATACTAAGTCAGTAGATTTATTTACTAGCAAAGCTGTGGCAGCTATGCCTCTAAATCATGGTGGGGCTCCTGAAGCTACTGGGTCCAGCTGGGCTGAATAATAAGTAACCGGACATTGAACAGGTCCTAAAGTTTGAGTTAAAACACCTGAAGCTACCCCTCTCTGTTTGTGTACATATAAAGTAAATGGCTTTTTGTAATCTGGAATGCCCAGAACAGGAGCAGACAAGATAGCTTGTTTTAATTTTGTAAGAGCTGACAGGTGTTCCACCTCTAATCTAAGCAGTTCAGGGACTGAATTTTTTGTCAGAGCTATAAGGGGTTTAGTGATTTCCCAATGGCAAGGGATCCACTGCCTACAAAACCCTGCTGCTCCTAAAATTGCCCTCAATTGTTTCTTAGTGGAGAGGGTGCTCAATATCTGAGTATCTTCAATGCTCTTAGGGGAAATGGAGCGGGCACCAAAAGTTAAAATAAATCTTAAATATTCCACTTTGGGAAGACACCACTGAACCTTTGCCTTTGAGACCTTGTGTCCTCTCTTATGTAGCTCTAAAAGATGTTTTCTATCTTTCTGGTATACTGTGGCATTAGGTGAGGCCAAGAGGAAATCATCTGCAAATTGTATCAAACATCTCTCCTGAAACAATATTTCCAAAATCCTGTCTTAAAATTTGTGAGAACAACATAGGACTGTCTGCAAATCTTTGTGGCAACCGAGTCCAGGTCTAATAGGAACCTTTCCAGGTGAAGGCAAATATATTCCTGGAATTTTCATAAATAGGGATTGAGAAAAATGCTGAGCACAGATCTACCACAGTAAAATATGTGGCTGTGCTGGGAAGAGAGGAGGTAATTGTGGCTGTGTTTTGAATCACAGGATGTCTCTTTACAACAGGATTATTTACAATCCTTAAATCCTGGACAAATCTATATTTTCCCATTTGCATCTAATTTTGGCTTTTTTACAGGTAGAATAGGTGTATTATATTTAGATTTGTATGGAATTATTATTCCTTGCTCAATTAATGAATCTATCACTGGGGTAGTCCCCTCAGTTGCCTCTTTTGATAGAGGATACTGAGAAATGGAAGGAGGTGGACCAACTTTTGTTTTAATTTGAAGAGGAAGAGGTGATTTGAGTAGGCCTACATCAGAAGAAGATGTGACCCAAAGAGACAGTATATCAGCTAGGATTTCAAAGGTGGGAGGTTCCTTCACCTTCTAACTATCTAAAAGAAGTACAGGAAGCAATTTTAAGTATTCCTAAGGCAATTCTAGCAACATAGAACCATCTTGAGACCATGTTATTATGGCTCTAAGTTTGCATAGAAGATCTCTTCCTAACAAATTTATAGGGGAACCAGGCATTAAAAGGAAAGAATGTTCTACTGATAGGGGTCCTACATACACCATTTGAAGGGAAAGCTTTGGGACCTTTATAGGTGTCCTTGATTCACCTAATAAATTTAGAGAGTCAATAGAATTACATTCAGAATCAGGTTTAGTCATCAATACTGATCTGGAAGCTCCAGTGTCTAAGAGGCCATCATAATATGTGTTCCCTACCTTCAGGGTTACATGAGATTCATTATTATGGGGGGGGGAGGGGATGAACTGGTATAATAGGCATTAAGACATCAGGGTCTGGAAAATCAAAAGTTTCGCTCTCTGATTTCAGAGCCCTGTCTCCCCTCTCACACCTTCATAAAGATTCCTTGATATTTCTCTGTGGTCCCCCATACTGAGAGAGATTTCCACTCTGATTATAGTGTGGAAGAGCCCATTTTTAGTATTTTGGTGTGAGTTATTATTTGCCTCATTTGAATGATCATTTCTAAATGCATTTCTAATATTGTTATTATTTCTATTTGCCTGATTCTGCTTTCTACAGTTCATCATTATGTGACCCCTTTTTCCACAGAAGTAACACATTAATGGTTGATTTGTGGATTCCTACAAAGGGGCTATAGCCACTCCTTGATTTGCATTTTCTTTTTCAATTTTTTCTGTTAATACTTTTATTTCCTTCCTTAGTTCCTCTACTAAGTCACTGTTGTCTTCATCTTTCTTCTCATGACCATTAAAGATATAAACTGCTACTCTTCTCAATTCCTTGAGATCCATATTAGCCCAGTCAGGGTAGTTAGTTTTAAAATAGTCTTTGACCACCTTACAAGAGGTTTTTTTTTTTTTTTTTTGTTTTTTTTTTTTTTTTTTTTATGAACTGTCTCCTTATTTGTCTAACATCCCTTTCTCTGGAAAGATCCAGATCTATATATCTACCTCTCAGCTAAATAAGTCTATCCATAAACTGGGAGGGATTTTCCTCATTTTTCTGCTTAAGATTTTCTAATTTTGTCCATGTACCATGCCTATCAGAACAAACTCTCATTGCTTTTAGTAATGTCTCTCTAGCCTGGAATAGTTTCAAGTAATCTTCCTGTTTACTCAAATTCCATTGTGGGTCTTCCTGTGGCCAATGAATTGCTCTTCTTCCCTGGACTTGATTAACAAGAGAAATAATTTTATTTTTTTCTCTTTCTGTTAGAAAGGCTTGGAGCAAATTTTTCATATCAATCCAAGTGGGATCATAAGTGCAATAAATACTTTCTAGCTTTTTATAATCACAGTAGGGTTAATCTTCAAAGGAAGGAGTGTTTTCCTTGAATCTCTCAATATCTTGTGGAATGAAAGGTACATGGTGTCTAATGGTCACTAAATCTCCATTCTTATTGTAAGTGGGTACTTCCCTTAAGAGGGAACATGACTGTAACTGAATTATTTTTTATTTCTGTTGCTTGGTTTTTTGTTTGAGTTGTAATGGAGTAGGTGAGGGGATGGAGCGGGGTGGTAGGACAGGGGAAGAAATGGTTTGCGTAGGGATGGTTTGGGTAGAGTGAGAGATTAATCAGACAGGTTGAGGCAGAGACTGAGTAGGTTTAGATGTTGAGGCAGTGCAAGGAGATGAATATTCCTTCTGAATCTTGAGATTACTCAAGGTTTTCTATCTGAGTCTTGAGATCAATCAAGCTAATAATCTGTTATTTTTCCTTGAGGAAAAATAGATAAATTGCAAGGAATCCAAGAATAAGGAACTAAGTACTAAACAAAACCATTCTGAAACTGTGAGCTGCGAAGGTTGGTAATGTTCTCTGAGAACAGGAGCTGTTTCAGATAGTCAGGAAACTGTTCTCTCAGAGTGTGGGCCATACTTTTTAACACCATATTCAGTTGTCTATTTATTTTCAAATCTAATTATTAAATTGTTTGCATTTCTACTTCCTGTTCATAGATGGTGCTACCTTAGTATTACCCTTTGAATGGAGGGTGGGGAGTGAGGGGTGAGGGAGAGGAGCCTTAGCTCAAGACTAAATTTAGGAGGGACAAGATAAAGCAAAAACTTTCTATTTTAGGCAAAAGAAAACACACTTTCCTGTAGCCAACCCCCCCCCCCAAAAAAAAAAAAACCTTTGGGAAACAGCCTTAATTCAGCCAAGAGGTTTGGAAGAGTTTACTCCCTTCCCCACCCCCCTTTAGGGGCAAAAACTGTGTTTCCACCAGCAGGTGGCCAGGGAGTTGGTTTAGGAGGGCAAAAAGGGTTTACTTATAGAATACAGGCTATGGGCTATTGAGATTTTTCCCTTAGTAAACTCTGAAAATTTCTCAGGATTAAGGGAGCAGTTTAAGTTAATTTTTGCTGCTGCTTTCCCTCTTCAATGTTCTACCTCCCACTTAAACCAATGCTAAAGATAAGTGGGGGTTCAGGAAAGGCCTTAAAGAAAGAGGAGACTTCTAGGAGTAAGATAAGGCTAAACTTTGTCAACTTAGCCCAACAATTAACTCTTTCCAATAAAAACAACAAAAAAAGACAGAGCTGTATCTACCAGCTTCCTCCAATACTCCAGGATTCTGGGCTGCAAGATAGTACCTGTGGAGGTGGGGTAGTTTCCCCTGAGGCAAGGAGTCAGGAGGGTGAAAGTGTGTAAAACACTAAGGAGGTAAAAACACTGAAGAGGCTAATTGTTGCTTAAAAAATACCTTATTTCGGAAGCCAGAGCAAGCAATGTCTAATTAGCTGTTTACAATTTAAGGGAAAAGTCCTTGCAGGTGCTTCCAAATGGCTCTTGAACCTTTGGGCAGATTGGGTGCAGAATGCAGTAGCCTGTGGACAGCCACAGTGTCAGGAAGCAGTGGGTGGTGGGTGTGAACAGCTTCAGGGCTCCTGGTGGCTTTCCCTGGTTAAACTTGGATTGGTAAGAAAGCCCCATGTTGTGCAGCTTTCCTTAGGTTGTTTTCTCTGCCACTGCTGCAGGGCTTCTAAAGCTTTTTAGTATGAGACCAATGGCTGTTGCCTTGAGGCCAATCTGTCCTTTTGTCCATTTCAAAAAACTGCTCTTAGCCACTAAGGGTGGAGTAAAAACTCCCAGTTCTAGGGGCAACTGGGTAGCTCAGTGGATTGAGAGCCCGGCCTAGAGACTGGAGGTCCTAGGTTCAAATCCGGCCTCAGACACTTCCCAGCTGTGTGACCCTGGACAAGTCACTTGACCACCATTGCCTAACCTTACCACTCTTCCACCTATAATTCAATACACAAAAGTTAAGGGTTTAAAAAAAATTTAAAAAAAAACTCCCAGTTCTATAATTTAGCTACTAAGGAATTGACTTAAGGAGAGTAAAAAAGTAAAGAAAAGTGAAGAAGATTGAGGGTATTCTTAAATCTTTGTGGTCTACCAAATTTAATGAATGAAAAGTAAAATCATTAAAGGTAATATTAATAAAATAATGTGGTCACTGTTTGTTATAATTACTCTCAAATCAGAAGTTCATTAGTAGCTCTTAACAATGTAATTTTAATAAAAATGGAGATATATGAAAAATGGAAATCAAGGAAGGGGACAGAAAATCTCACCTATCTAGAAAAATACCTAAGATGAAATCTCAAGCCTGCTAAGTCACTTAACCTGCAAAACTCCTCTAGTCCCAACCTCCAGAGAGAGAGTGAGAGCACTCCAACCCACACCTTTTATCCTCCATGCCTCTACATCTCACAACCTATACAAGCAAAAAATGGGGTGTGGGTTAGGACAAATTTAGGGAGTGGTTTCTATTATGACACAGTAGTGACAGGAGACTTCAATATCCCCCTCTTCATTTTGAATAAAGCTAAAAGAAAGGTAAACAAAAGGGAAAACATGGAATTGAATAAATTCCCTGATGAAACTAGAGTAAAAAGTCTTATGACATCTTCTAAATGGAACTACAAAAGAATATGCATATTTTTCAGCACAAAATAAAACTTTTACAAAAATTGATCATATATTAAGGAACAGAGATATTGCCAAAAAAAGGTTAAAAAGCAGAAATAGTTAATACATTCTTTACAGATCATGATGCAATAAAAATAGTCATTGATTCAAGAATTACAATCAAAAGATAAAGACTCAAATGGAGACGTAACAATGAAATCCTAAATAATAAGTGGTCAAACAGGAAATCAGAAACAATTAATAATTTTATGAAAGAGAATGACAATGAGAAATAACATCAGAATTTCTGGAATGCTACAAAAGTACTCATCAGGGGTTGGGGGATGGGGAGTATAAGTATGGGATTTGTACAAGGGGCATGGGACAAAAAGAGCCAGAGAAGGAGGTGCTGACAGTTGCTGACAGTTGAGACCAGAGAGAATTCTGGGAATTTGCTCTGAGGGAAGGAGGAGAGGGGAGGTCTTCTGGTGGAGGACTGGGAGGAGAGAGGAGGAGGACATCCCAGCTGGGATCCAGTCCTGAGGGCTTCCTGAGGATCTTTCTTTGGAAAATGAAACCCTGATTCCCTAGTCAAAGCCATTCCATTGCATCTCACCCATCAAGTCTTCAACCATAGAGTTAGTTAAGTTTTTGGACTCCATTTTGGGAGCAATTTCTTAGTCTCCTTCTCCCATTACCCAACCTTTCTGAGAGACCCTTTTCAGCCAAAACTTACAATTATAGAAAAGGATAGAACAGAAAAATAGAAATAAAAACAGAAGGGGCGGAGGAAGAAGCTTAGGAGTGGGAACCCCAAAGGTTCCCATCCTAGTGATGGACCCCATAGAAATAGTGAAGAGGGCACCCCAAAATCCCTCTGCCCTTCAACCCTTTCCCCAGTCCCTTAACTGTGAATAATAAAATCCATTCATCAGTCAGATAGTGTTCCAGAGTGCCTGAGAGACAACAAGGGAGAGGGGAAAGACAGCGTGGTCTGGTTGCCTCCATCTTGAAGCCAGACCACCCACTGTGAAATTAACTGATTGGAGGGAGGTTTGTGTGAACCCCGTCCTTATTCAGAATTAGATATTCTTATGTTGTCTCTCCTGGATCTATTTTCCAGGTCACTTGTGTTTTTCAATCAGAGATTTCATACCTCGTCTTATAGGGAAGCCTCACCCCCAACTCCTGTGGGGCAGCATGACCAACCAGGTCACCCAGTTTCAGGGTGACACTCCCTTAAAGTCTCTCAGTGTATATTTGGCCCCAGGGAGAGCTGGAAGAGAGACTCCCTACATGGACTCTCTCACTATCTCAGTTATTTCCAAAATGGGCACTACTGCCCCCTGGTGGGTGCTGCAGTGATCCAGGGGGGCAGTGATGTTCACAGGTGCATTTATCTTTCCTATTAATTGCTATTAAAATTTTTTTAAAAATTAATTTCCAGAGGGCTAAGTAATATTTTTTTTTCTGGAAAGGGGGCAGTAGGCCAAAAAAGTTTGGTAACCACTGCTCTATCTCCTCTCTATTAAACATAAATTTATTGGCTCTCTTTATTATTACAGGAGGGAAATCATACCCTTGCAAACATACATTAACAAAACAGAAAAATCAGAAGATTAATGAACTGAAATGCATTTTAAAATTAGAAAGACAACAAATAAAGTAAATACAACTTTACTTTTGGGTTAGAGACACTTACAGTTGGGTAGATTGATCAGAAAAAGCCTCATATGGGAAGTTGCACTTGAATAGGAGACTAAGAAAAAGTTTATTTGGACATCAAATTTTCTGTGTAAGTCTGGTCTTTTCTTCAGGAATGTTTGGAAACATATTTTATTAAACTACCATGCTTTTCCTCTGAAAGATATAGTCACTTTTAATGGGTAGGTGATTCTTGATTATAAACCCAATTCCCTTGCCTTTCAGAATATCATATTATTCTAAGCCCTCTGGTCCTTCAAAGTGGTAGCTGACAGATCCAGAAGAACCTGACTGGGCTTCTTTTTGCCTTCTTCTAGTATTCTTCTCCTTTTCCTGGGAGCTCTTGAACTTGGCTATAATATTCCTTAGAGCTATCATTTGGGGATTTATTGTAGGAGATGATCTGTAGATTCTTTCAATTTCTATTTTACTCTCTTATTCAAGAATATAAAAGCAATTTTCTTTGACAATTTCTTGTAATATGATGTCTATGCTTTTTTTTTTTATCATGGCTTTCAGGTAGTCCAAATATTCTTATGTTGTCTCTCCTGGATCTATTTTCCAGGTCACTTGTGTTTTTCAATAAGAGATTTCATATTTTCTTCTATTTTTTCATTCTTTTGGTTTTGTTTCATTATTTCTTAGTGTCTTGTAAAGTCATTAGCTTGTTTGCCCAATTCTAATTCTTAAAGAATGAATTTCTTCCTTGACCTTTTGATTCTCCATTTCCATTTGATCCATTCTACTTTTCATAGAATTCTTTCCTTTTTTGGATTTTTTTTACCTCTTTTTCCAGTTGAGCAATTTTGCTTTTTAAGTTATTTTCTTTTTGCATTATTTTCATTTCTTTTTCCCATTTTTCTTTTACCTGTCTTATTTGGATTTTGAATTTCTTTTTTGAGTTCTTCTAGCACCTAAGATCATTTCTAATTTTTCTTTGAAGTTTTGCATTTGGTTCACCATCCCCTGTTGATTCTGTGCTTTGCTCTTTGTCTCCATAGACATTTTCTAGGATTAGGTGTTTCTTTTGCTGTTTCCTCATTTTCCCAATTTGTTTTTGCCTGTGGACTAGGAATTATGAAAGCTGCTCATTCTGTCTCCTCTGCTGATGGCTTTCAGGTCTCAGCACTCAGAGGTATTTTGCTCTAAGGCTATGGGCTTCACCACAGCACAGGCTTGAAAGGGCCAAGCACTAAGGATTTCAAGGCCTTATTGCAGGCTGGTGCCGGGACTGAGATTTCAAGGGGTGGGTCTGGGATCTGGGGTTGTTTGTTTTGAATTCAGGGAAGTGCTATTTGGAAGTGTCTAGCAGACTCCCTATGGACACATGGGGGCTTTGAGACTACATTACCCATGATTCCAATGGGTCTTAGGGTGTGGGGACGTCAAAGGTCCCCACGCAGGGGGGCAGTTTAAATTCAGAGGAGGGCCTAGAGAAGGCCTCTTGGTCTTCCTGAAGAGCTGGCTGGCGTGTGAGAGAGAGGATGGGCTCTGGCAGTAAAATTAAAAGATAGGCGCAGTCACATATATATATATATATATTTACCAACATGGATGGGCTACGGCGGTAAAATTAAAAGATAGGCGCAATCACATATATAAATATTTACCAACATGGCCATGGCTTTAATTAAACTACTAATTTCTCTTATTATATCAGTCTTTATCATTTTTAATCTTAACAGGGTGCTCTGTTGTTGGTGTAGGCAGGGTCCTAGGATCCCAAAGTTGGCCCATGCCCAAGCTCAGAATCTGGTGAAGTGGGGTGGGGGGGCAGGAGGATGGTTGGCTAGCACTCCTCTGTATGTAGTTTTGTTTTCACTTCTCTCTTATTCTGTGAAAATTGACTCTCTTTGCCTACCTTTCAAGTTGTGCTCAGCAGGAAAGCCTCGTCATTCCATCTTGCTGTTGGTTTTTGACTCCTGTCATTTTGAGGTGCTTTTTATTTTATTTTATTATTTTATTTTATATTTTGAGGTGCTTTTTAAAGATTGGTTTGGAAGGATTGTCAGAGTGGTTTCAGTTTTCACTGCTACTAAGCTGCTATCTTGGTCTGCCTCCCAGGAAAAGTTTTAAAATATATTTAAAACATTTTATTATCTACTTCTATACACTATACTGATTTCTCTGTACTACTTATTTCACAGAGATATTTGATCAAATTGTTATGAGTAATGTAAAATGCTTGGAGAACCTTAAAATACCATATCATTGAAATTGAATCAGAAAGGGATCCTAAAGATCATCTAGGCAAGGAAAACTTAATCTTTTTTTTACTGTAATACCTCCCTTTTGTAGTGTGGCGAACCCTATAGATGCTTCAGAATTTCATTCTTAAATGCATAAAATAAATCGCATAGGGTTGCAAATTGTATAGGAAATTGATTATACTGAAATAGATATTAAAAAAAATTTTTTTGCAAAGTTAACTGACCCCAGGTAAAGAATTCTCCTGAACTAGTTTTAAAGAGAAAGCAATTGCAGTTCAGAAAAGTGGAGTGACTTCTATAAGGTCACACAGGCAGTAATTAGCAAAGATCTTTCCATTAAATAGTTTAGTTTAAAAAACCCAAAATGTATTGATTTTTACATGAATTTAGAATCTGTCCTTCCCTTCTCCAATTAGACAAAAGAAAATAATTATCATAAATCATAAATACAAATCATAAATACACTATCAAAACAAATTCCCACATATCCCATTATAATATTTCTATCCCTTCTAAATTCATTATCACTCTGGAAGATGAAAGGAATAAGTCTTTTGAACTCATGATTTATCACTGTATTGATCAGAGTTCTAAAATCTTTGAAAGTTGTTTTTCTCTATAATATTACTGTCATTATATAAAGTATTCTATTTCTGCTTAGTTCACTCTGCATCACTTTATAGGTATTGTCTCATTTCCTTTGAATCTGTACATTTCATCATTTCTTATAGCACATAATATTTACTTATATTCATACAGTGTATTTAGTCATTACCCAATAGGGTATCCTCTTATTTCCCATTTTTTGTCCACAAAAAGAGCTGTTATAAATATTTTGGTATGTATAGGCCCTTTCCTCTTTGTTCTCTTTATCAGTCTAATAGTGGTATAGGTATATACAAGGGTATTCACAGTTTAGTAACCTTTTGGTCATAGTTCTAAACTACTTTCTAAAACAACTGGGCCAAATCATACCAACAAATGCACTAGTGGAAATATCCCTGCAGTCCTTCCAACATTTGACATTTTCTTCTTTTGTCATCTTTATCACTTTCAAATCTCAAACTTACCTTAATTTGTTCTTTTCTAATTATTAGTGACAGAGCATTTTTTCATATGGTTGTTGACAGCTTGAATTTCTTCAGAAAACCTATTTTCTCATATCCTTTGACTACTGAGGAATTGTTATTTCGTCTTATAAATTTGAATCAGTTTCTTAACATATATTAGATGTGAGACCTTTATCAGATAAACTTGCTGTAAAAATTTTTGCCTCACTCTTGTTTCTCTTCTAATTTTGACAACCTTATATTCGTTTATACAAACTCTTTTAAATTATATATAATCAAATTGTCCATTTTATCTAGAATATACTGTTTTGTAATATCAGCTATTATTATCATTATTATATTCTTTTGAATGTTGCTCTGTATTGGTCTTGGGTCCTTTCATGTCTATGTTTGTCTCCCCAACTAGATTTTATGTTCTTTTATTCTAGAGCTTATAGTCATATCTCTACTGTATTTCCAGTAGTACCTAGTACCTTGTACTAAATACTGTATAGCAGGAGTTCAGCAACCTCTTGTATGTTAAGTTATCTGCAGTGAACTATTATACTAAGGCAGTATAATAAACATTATACAAGCTATCACTGTATCTCATATAACACAGTAACAGCAATTACTTCTTAAGGTTCATTTTTGCATTTGAGTTTTGTTTTATTTTCCTTTTCTATTTTTCTTATTTGGTAGATTCACTGTTGTGGAGGCGGTGTTGGAGATGAGGTGGAGGTAACAGCTAGAAACAGAAGTTTGCTAAAGGAAAGGATTTTCAACCAACCCACCTAATCTGGGATGGCTTCCTGCATGAGTCAGGGTAGATTTGAAGATTTTGAATTAAGCAACAGAAATGGAAGCTATTATTATTATTTTGGGCATATGGGGCAGTGTGGAAAGGTGTTGAACAGCAACTTCCAAACTTCCTGGAGTCTCCCTACCCTCCTTTTTTTTATTTTGATACACTTCCCCCTTCCACACCCACTCAAAAGTGCTGAATTGCATTTGTTTTTGATATTATAATTGTGAATGAAAAGGAATGTTGCTTTGAAACTTGTTCTAAGATCTACAAAATTGTTTTAGATAGTTGGAAAACAGTATGGCCTACAACTGGTTTTATTGGATAAAATCTGAAATTTGGGAAATGAAAAAAAAGAGTACTAAGGTCAAATTCAATGACCATATGAAAATGGTAATAAGAAAACAAGATGAATTCTAGAGGTTCCCTAGGTTTCTAGGAGGAAGCTATTATAATATTGTAATATTATAATAATTAGTTTCTTGATAATTATTATAGGATTCTAATATAAAATTTTATATGAGCAAATATATATTATGGTATACTTAAGTATACACACATACAGAACAAGTATTTCAAAACAATTGAATTCAGCAAGCATTTATTTAAAACCTACTGGGCAAAGCACTGTACTGGATGCTGGGGATAAAGATAAATATGAAATAGTGTTTTGGTTCAAGATTTTTACATTGTCTGGAATGACCTCCAGGAATTGATGCAGAGTGAAAGGAACAGAACCAGGAGAACATTGTATATAGAGACTGATATACTGTGGTACAATCGAACATAACGGACTTCTCTATTAGCCGCAGTGCAAGGATCCAGAGCAAGGCTGAGGGACTTATGAGAAAGAAAACTAGCCACATTCAGAGGAAGAACTGTGGGAGGAGAAACACAGAGGAAAAACAACTGCTTGAACACATGGGCTGATGGGGATATTATTGAGGATGTAGACACTAAACGATAACTCTAGTCTAACTATCAATAATATGGAATTAGGTCTTGATCAATGACACATGTAAAACCCAGTGGAATTGTGTGTCGGCTATGGGGGGTTGGGAGGTTTTGGGGGAGAGGGAAAGAACATGAAATATGTAACTAGGGGAAAATATTCAAAATAACAATTAAAATAAACCAACAAATAAATAAATTTTTCAGTGGGAAAAATAAAAAAAAGATCTTTATGTTGTACTTGGGGTAAGGAACATGCACACAGATAAGTAAATATAAGATAGATAGAAAGTAATTTCAGAGAGGAGGAGACTAACAACTAGAAGGACTACTCAAGGCCTCCTTATAGGAAGTAATGAGCTAAGTCTTGAAGGGAGTTAGACTTCAGGTGGCAGAGAGGATTCCTGATACGGCAGGGCAAAAAAGGCAGGAGGTAAAAGGTTCAGTCTAAAGAATAGCATAGTAGGTCCGTTTGTTTGGGTGTAAAGGTACATGAGATGGAGTAATGTAAAATCAGTCCAGTTCAGGGATTCTTAACCTTTTCTGTGTGGCCACACTACTTTGGCAGTTTGATGAAGCTTATGGACCCCTTCTCAGACTGTTTTAAAAAGCATTAACTACATAGACTTACAAAAAAGCCAATTACATTGAAATTTAGTTATTCTTCCAGGTTAAGAGCTTGTGGTCTAGAAAAATAGGTTCTATTTCTATTTTAGTTTCCATGTCAGGAATAGATTGGGGTTAAGACTAGATGAAAGGAGACCCATTAGAAAGCTACTGGAGAAAAAAAGAGGGACGAAATTATAAAAACCTGGAATAGAATGATTACCATATGAAGGAAGAGAGAGGGACAGATACAAAAGGTATTATGGAGGTAAAATTGACAAGATTTGATAAATGATAGGCTATAGGACAAGGGGAGACTAGGAAAATAAAGAGTCATGGATGATGCCAAGGTTGCCAAACTTGATGTCTAAAAATATAGTAGGAACTTTGAGAGAAGCATAAGTGTTGTAGAAAGATAATGAATTCTCTTTTGGATATGTTAAATTTGAGGTAGTAATAGGGCATTCAGGTGGAAATATCTCATTAGTAATATGGGACTGGAATTCAGGACAGAGATGAAGGTTGAAAATGTAGATTTGGGAGTCATCTGTAGAAATGTGATAATTCAATCCACTGAAGCAGTTAAGATCACTAAGATTATTGTAATTTTTAAAACACTGGAATGATATAGCTGCAAGGAATGATATAGTGGCAAGGAAACATTTGTTTAATTAATGAAAAGGTTAGAGGAGATAAAGTATATTGATTTAATTGTATTATAATAGCTTCTGCACATCAAAAATTCGTACAGAATAGAAAGAAACAAATTGAAAAATGCAATCATATAAACATTTCTGTTAAAAATTACAATCCAAGAGCAATAAGAGAGACAATTTAATGAGTATCATCCATAGAGAAGTGGTCAAAGGAAATGAATGGTGATTTCTTTTCAACTTTGTTTCATCAGTAATGTTTTTTATATCAATCAATAAGTTAGAGCTGGTTAAAAAAAGTTAAACTTTTGCAAGAATCTAGGAATAATTAACATCTGGTGTCTGATCAGTATGGGATAAAACATTCATCACTTCCCAACTGAACTTATTGCCCACTTCCCTCTTTTCTTTCCCTGATCTTTCTCTTTCATTTACTTTACTTTTCTTAATCCTTCCCCTACTATATCTTTATCCAACCACAAGCATTGCTCACTTCCAGGGGTGACACTTAGGACCCAAGAACTTGTTCACTCTCACCTTTCCCCTCATTTACCTGATTGTTGAATTGATTTCCTGTATCTACACCCATTTGGCAACATTACTTGTAATCAAGTCAGCTTTCTTTGTTATATCCTAACCTTAAAAAACAAATCCTATGTAAAGAATCAGAAGTAACAGGTGAAAGCTGTAGGGGCAAATTTAGAAATGATGTAAGGAAAGGCTGCTTAATAAGAATATTCCTGCCAGGGTGGTAACCTTGGGAGGTAGCAGGGTTCCCCCTCATCAACCTAATTCTGGAAAAGACAAATGGATGACCATTTGCAAATGTGTTGCGATTGTCTTTTATTATTCTCCTCTCTGCCTTTCCAAAAAGAAGGAAAATAATAGCTTAGAAAAGTAGTTGGTGGTGTGGTTAGTGATATAGTGGAAAGAGCACTGGAATGGAAGTCAGATACCTGGTTTTAAGACCTGCCCCTATAAATTTATTAGATTTGTGACAAGAATAAAATCAGTTAATTTATCTGAGCATCAGCTTCTTTTCCTATAAAATGGAGCTTCTACTTTACAGGATTTTTGTAAGAAAAGCAAAAGTATGAATCTGAATTAATAGTTAGAATGTTACTGAAAGTTAGAACTGGATTCTAGAGTCACTTCTCCCTTAGACTGGCTGTGTGACATTAGGCAAGTCACTTCATTTCTCTGGGTCTATTTTCTTTTCTGTAAAATGTGGCAGCAGAACTGGATAGTGGTCTCTAAGGACCCTTTCAGCAAAGTGATTGTAGCTGTTATTAAAAGTTCATAAAATTCCAGCAAACTCAGATGTGTTCAGGGGTTGTTGCCAATTTATTGCCAAAGGTCATAAAATTGAAATTGGTATTCTTTCTTTTAGTCACCACACATGGATATGAAAAAATATTGTTATACAATTTCTTCCAAAAATGAGGATGGTTTATGCAAGAATGACACTGGAAAAAGTTTGTCAGCAGTGAAGAACCCTGATAGACTCGATTCACACAGTTCTCTAAGATCAATTAACCAATTAACAAAATTTTATTAAACTCCTGCTAGGTATCAGATACTGTCCTGTGTTGGGAGATGGTGTTTATTAAATATTGGTTGTCGGTTGGACACAAACCAAACTCTTTCCTGTTCTGATACCGAAAAACCCACTTTCTGAGGAAACCGCCATTCATTCTCTTTCCGCTCTTCAGCAGGGATGCTCTCTCCCGGGGCTCAGCCTTCGCACCTGGGGGCCAGGGTGGAGGTTGGGGCTGAGATTGTGAGGACAGAAGATGTCGTGGAAAGGGGTGGGGATGGTCGGGGGAGATTCTTGACATCTCCCTCCCCCTTTCATCTCCATCCCGAATCCTCCCCTCGCCTAGGGCTGAGGCCCTTAGTACTGGGGGAGAAGATGAGTCCGATTTTGCTCTCGGGTAGCCACCTTCGCCCACAGCCCCTTGTACAGATTTCAGCCCCTTCACCGCTCTCCCACTCTCCTTCCGCCCACCGTCAAGGGAAAGGAGTTCGCGAGACAGGTCTGGCTAGATAGGAAGGTGTGTCCGCCCCTTGCCCCCCGCCCCAGTCCCTGCAGTAAGCGCGCGTGCAAGACCAACCAACCCGCTCGGCAGCCCGCTAGCTCTAAAGAGAACAGCGAGTAGCTCCTGAAACCGCGGCGGCCGGATGTGGGGGCGCGTCACTTCCGGGCGGTGCAGCAGCGGCCGCTCGGAAGATGGCTGCGCCCTGTGGCTCGGAGCTGCCCACCGACTCGCCGCTGAAGATCCCGAAGATGGAGGTGCTGTCCCCAGCCTCTCCGGGCGGTCTGAGCGACGGGAACCCATCCCTGTCCGACCCTTCCACGCCCAGCGGCGCCTCCCCGCTCGGGCCCGGCAGCGCGGCTGGCTCAGGGGCAGCGGCAGCGGGGGCTGGGGCCGGGGGACTGGGACTGGGGGCCCGCAGCGCTGCCTCGTCCTCGGTCTCCTTCTCCCCCGGCGGCGGCGGCGGTGGGGCCGCGGCTGCGGCCGCCGCTGCCTGCCGGGGCATGTCGTGGACCCCAGCCGAGACCAACGCGTTGATCGCTGTGTGGGGCAACGAGCGGCTGGTGGAGGCGCGGTACCAGCAGCTGGAGGGAGCCGGCACGGTGTTCGGCAGCAAGGCCCCCGGGCCAGCCATGTACGAGCGCGTGTCCCGGGCCCTGGCCGAGCTCGGCTACGAGCGGACCCCCTCCCAATGCCGGGAGCGCATCAAGGTAACCAGCCGCCCGGCCCGGGGCAGCGAACCAGATACACTGAGAGAAGGCGGGGAAGCCGGCCTCGGGGGGGCGGGGGCTGGGGCTGGGCTGTCCGCGGAGCTTCCCTCCGGGGCCGGGGGGCGGTTCGTATCTCTTCTGCCTTTCTCTTCTTCCTTGGGGTGGGGGCTTTTACAGAGAGCCCTCCAGGCCTCGGGTCTTTGGGTGTCTTAAAGCTCCCTACCGCCGCCGCCGCCCCCTTTTTCTAGCCAATTTGGATGCTCCTGCTCTCCGAAGTTGGTGGTTTTTCATTGTGTGCTGAGTGGCTCTCCTCGAGCTGCAGGCGCCTCTCTCCCCCCCCAGCACCGGGGCCCCTCGCTTTGTTCCACACTGAGGGGCTCCCAGGGTCGGAGGCGGGGTTAGGGAAGGGAGAGGTGGGGAGCTATGAGTTCCCATTCTGGGTTTTCCAGAGAGTTGGTGGAGCCACACTCACAAAAAGCTCTGTAGTACTACTGGCCTTTGTGTCAGTTGCAGTACCTCCAACTTGAGCTGCCAGCGGGGCTAGTAGAATTCCAGATGCCTTGGAAAGAGCTGTTGGCAGCCCAATCTTGTATTGTTACCGTAGCAAGTTAGAGAGCACAAAGACACTGAGACTTGGAATTTGGCAGGAATGTGGAGTAAGAACGTAGTTTCCTTGGCTTGAGGCTTTCTAATATTTCTGATCAGGCCCCTTCATGAAAGACATCCTTTTTTTCCTACTGTAGGTAGATACTGAACTATATATATATAGTAACAGGCAGAAAGCCCCTTGAGTCTTAAGATTTCTCTTCATGCAGGCATTTTAACGTTTAGGTACTTTTTATGTCGGTTAGAAGTTTCTCAAAAAATGAGGTTCTTTACTAATTTACAGCTTTTAAACGTCCAGCTTTCTCGATAAAATACTGAGTTGAATTTTAGTTGAATCAGTTCGTGATTGCAAACCTGTAGTGCCCACGGGAGTTAAGATTCAGACTCATCTTTCCAAACTTCACTGAATGAAGATTTTCTGTTAATTATGGGATGGTACCTACTTCAATCCCAGTTTCATTAAAACTCTTTAAAATTTTTGATCATAATAATGCTGTTTTTCTCTTGTATTATTTGTATATGGTTTTTAAAGACAGTGGAAGTACTTTGTGGATTAGAGATTAGGTCCCAGATGGATCTAGAAAAAATATAATTTAGAGAGTTTTGGCTATCACCAAAACCAGAGGTATTGCCAATCTGCCAGATTCTGTTCTTTTTCTGTTATTCTAAATTGATTTTATTAGTAGTAAGTATCTTTTACTTTTGTCCAAGAAAGCATTTACTGTGTTCAAGGCATTGTGCTAGCTGCTAGTAATAGGGAGATAAAATTTAATCCCTCCTCAGCCCTCAAGGGATTTACATTTTTGCTTTATCTGCCCCAGGCATGCCCAAATAAGTAGAGAGGGTGTGAGGAAGGGGGAAAAGGAGGCAAAGGACTGATATGAGATATAGTATGTACTAGAAAGATTTGAGGATAAAGATATTATTTCTGTTGTTTTGTGAGAAATTTGAACTAGTTACTAAAAATAATGAACAATAATAAGCCATATCCATAATTGATTCAAGCAATTAATGGTCGAGGTCATTGAAGTTAGAAATTTTAGGGGATTCTCTGTCTTTAAAATATTTAAAGGAATTAATCACTGTCAGTGATGTGAAATATATCATCATTATCCAGTTAGGCTCCCCCTTAGAGATATAACCAGACCCTAAAATCTGACTACCTGAATTAATTTGCAGGGGAATTTCAAGACTGATGGAAAATTGTTGAGCATGCTGTGTCATCAGTGAATCTATTGAACATGGACAATTCTGCTCTAAATCTACCTTTCTGAAATAACCAAATGGTATTCAATCAGTTTGCTCCACTATCCCAGTTTGAGAGAGAGATGAGCTAGTAAAGAGAATTCCACAATTGAAAAGAAGGTATATTTATCATTGCAAATGAAAATCAGCAAAGTGTACTCTCAAGCCTTTCATCTTTAAGGTCATTAAAAAAAAAGTCTTTTATATCCTTTAGTTCTAACACCTATCTTCTATGAAGTTCTATTCCAATGTTTTAGGCTGTGGAGATGACTCTAAAGTCTAGAAAGTCCAGGCTAGTGGAACACAAGTTCTTCTAGGTTTTGCCTCAATTGCTAGGCTTTGGAATGAAAGGTGCTTGACAGACTCTATAAGCATTGTCCTAGAACTAGCCTAGCTCCAATTCATTACTCTTTTGGTTACAGAATGATTAATTTTTTCAGTCTCAGCAACTTTTGAAGACCATCTCCTAAATAGAGGGTTTGGAAACTATGGAGAGAATTACACCTAAGGAAATCATAAATCCTTGAAGTATTGAAGTAATGCTACTCCACTTGCAGCAATTCCTAAGTCAGGCAAGTGTTGCTAAGCTGCCTTTGTTAATTAATTTGTTTAATAGTAAGGGAGAATAAAAAGCTCTACTTCTTTTGTACTTTAATCAAAGCAATCCAGACTTTACTAACAAAAGACTAGACAGAAAATTTTGATAAGCATATGCTATATTCTTAGGATGTTGTTAATTTGTAAATTAAAAAAAAAACATATTGAATTGTACTACCTGAAAATCCATTCAGAAATAAATTTATCTCTATAAAGGTCTTTTAAAAGAAATGATAGATTCAACAAACTAGAGGTTTTTAATTTTGATACAAGCAAATGACTAACCAAATATGGAAACTAAGGGACTCTTTATAGATTAGAGTGATTGATTTAACTCAACTTATTATCTATTAAAAATTCACTGAAAAAGAAATTTGTGTAAGGCAGAAATAAAATATACTTAATATAGTATGTCAAATTAGTATAAATTACAAGCCTTGGATAGATATTTTCCCAACCATTATAAAATCTGTACCCTGATCAGGTAGGGTGAATTGTCTACTTGATAATTTTTAATTCATCATTATCAAATAAAGACAGATATTGAGTTGATTTCAGTTGGATGTGGCTAATAATGTTTAATTTTCTAAGGAGTCTAACAATGCATTTCAAGGACAAGACAGATTTTAGATTTTATGTAAATATCTGGATGTTACTGCAAAGATCTGTTGATCTTTTAAAAACTTCTAAACTCAAGTATAATTGCTGAAAATGAATAAATATACAAGCATTCTACCTCAAACCCTTAGAATTTCATAAAATAGAACCAAATGAGTTAATACAATAAACTAGCAAAAATATGTCTTGCCTTTCTCCTTTTCCAGTTCTATCTTAAGTTCACTAGCTTGGTTTTTGTCTTCTTTTTATATCATTGTACTCAATAATTGTAGTTCTGGTGACCTTTTTTTTTTTTTTTTTTAAACCCTTACCTTCCACCTTAGAATCAATACAATGTATTATTTCCAAGGCAGAAGAGCAATAAAGGCTAGGCAGTGAGGGTTAAGTGACTTGTTCAAGTCACACAGTTTAGGAAGTGTCTGAGGCCAGATTTGAATCCAGGATTTCTGGTCTCTAGGCCTAGTTCTCAATCCACTGAACTACCTACCTGCCTCCTAGTTCTGGTAATCTTACTTTGTATCGCTTTAAATAGATCTTTCAATATTTCCTTTTATTTTTCATATTTATCATTTGCATAACACCTCTTTTATGATGTAATTTTACACACTAATGCTAGTGTGGAAATATTTAGTAATTTCACAAGATCTGACTACTACTATTATTTACTTATGAAAAATACTGATTTGCCAAAAAGATGAAAATGTCTGTTTTTAGGGGCCTAATTTTTATTTCTTTCTTAGTCTTTGCAAGCCCATTTATTCACATCTGTTTATTGAATGAGTACTATACATATATTTAAAGTACTAAGTTCTCTGGGTGATACAAAGAAATATAAGTGACTCCATGGTTTCATTAATATGGATGCTTTCTTAATTACTGTAGGTTTCAACAACACCATGCCTTCTCATCCTGTGCAGTTGTTGTCCATGACCTCATAGAAGGACAAATCACCATAGAGGAGTTACCCACCTTTCTGAACCCAACCTTCCTCTAGCTTTGTAAACATCCTTTGTGTAATAGTATATACTTAGTATTTCGTGTATATTGTATATAACACTAGATCTGTGAACATGTAATCTAATGAAATAAATACCTCCTCAGATTGAGTATAAAGTAGTATTTAGTTATTTCAAAGGATCTTCACATTATCTTATTTGATCCTTAAGAAGCCCTCTTGATAGTATACTATCTTTCCTCTGTGTTCTTTCAAATGCACTGAATTCTTCCTTAAAAGTTTTACAATCCATTTGGAAAGATAAAATACATATGAAAAAGATGAGAAACAATACAAGTAAGTGAATTCACCAGTGTCTTAAAACAATGCATAATTAAATTCTAATTGAGCAACTCACAATAAAGGCTATGTTCAGTAAAGAAGAGATAATTCCACAGTTCATGCTATGTTAGCAGTTCTTGGCTTTGACACTTTACCCAAGCTTTGAATTTATAAAAATCATTCACTATTGAGCCAGATGCTGCATTCACACTTCTAGTCAGTTAATCTGATGCACTGCAAAACTCATTCTCAAGTCCCATGTTTTTGGGTATTCTCCAAAAATTTGCCTCTTGGGAGTTGGCTTTATGTCCATGAAACAGATGTGCACTTCTAGCTTGCTACAAAATGAATGCAAGGTGAATGTGTGAGATAAAAAACTTGTCTTTGATGGATCAGTATTGTTTGCTTATTTAAGAATAGTGGGATGGGGTTTCTCCTTATCAATGAAAATGAATAATTCTTAAAGGTGATTTTTGGATTATTTAAAAATAATTGTCACAATACCTAGAAAAACTTTCATGATTCAATAGACAAATCACTACTTTGGCTTTAGTTTTAGCTGTCATTCCTAGCCATCTTTTATGAGAATCAATGCTTTTTTAAATCAATGATTCTTAGGGCCAAAAGTTGCCCTTGCCCTTCAACATTTTAATTGGGTATATATATCCTTTTCTGGATTCTACAAAAGACTATCTGCATTGTGATGTAAAGTTTTCTGAGAACTGTCAGGTACTACCTAGGTATATATGATTTAATCAAATTAGTTAACCTCTACTTTTTGCCTATTCTATTTCATTAAATCACTTGAAGGTATTTTCACTCTTAGGCTTGCCTGTTGAGACTGAGAGAGACATAATGAGTGCCCAGAATGAATAGGCTGTTTAAAATATTGTCTCATACCTTTAAATTTTTTTTAATGTATCAATAGTTTTAAGTAATTGATTTAAGAATCATATCTTATTTATGAATGAGCAGGGTTCTGAGTTTACTTTTTAAACAAATTTATAAGGACTGGTACAATAGAATTTAAAACATTTATGTTTTATTTTCAGAAAACCTGATATACAAAAAATGAATTTGTAAAAGACATAGACTAGGGAATTACTACTTAGGTTTTAGAAATAGTTTTTGTCTTATAAAAGAATTAATGTAAATCCTTATTTTTTATCTCATAGACTCCTTTGACTCCTATGGAACCTTCTCAAATGTTTTAAATACACAAAATACAATACATAGGATTATAAAGGAAACTGATTATGTTGAAGTTTTTTATAAGTACATGTATTTCAGATTAAGAATGCTTGCTGCATTTAAAATCAATTTTAAAAATTCGTGTAATAATGCATAATTTTAACTAGCCATTTACAAAGTACTTTAACATAAATTATCTCATTTGGTCTTTATAATAATTTTTTTAAGTAGGTGGGGTATTATTCCCATTTTTACATACAAAGAAACTAAGGCTCACGTTTAGTGATTTGTCTGAGTTCATACGACTTTTCAAGAAACAAATGAGACTCACGTGAGTTTAGTGACCTGTTACAGTTTGATTTATTCTGACTCATTATATTCAGCAAAGGGTTTTAGGGGCTTTTGGAAAAAAAATTCACTTTGGATTTGCTTTTTAGATTTTAATAAGAATATACGACCTGTCATATTGTGTAAAGGAACCCTACCATACTCATCCATTGTTATTAGAGATCACCATTTAGCAAGGAACTATATATATAGTACATGATGAATTTCAAATTTTAAACTTGACTGTGAAAGTTCAGGGAGCACCAAGAGAACTATTAATTATTGTTTCTAATTAAGTTGTCTGTAAAATTGATTTGCAGATATCACCTGGAAACCAATCAACTGAATTTTGTAAGAGTAGAGTATGAGGATTTGTTATTTCTCTTTTGCCAGTTTTGTCCATTTCCATAATGGGTTCACTAGAGGGTATCATATGAAATTTACATCCATCCATAAGAAGTTACTTTTCTAAATAACAAGTGCAAATACAAACAAAAACAAGAAAAAAGTATAATGCTTAAAAACAATAGACTTTTGATGATGATAAGCTTTTAATTGGTTATCCTATTTGCAGAGATGTTTAGTGCTATGTGTGTATGCATCTGCAATATAGTTGCTACAGTGATTTTTCTACCCTATGTTGGAAATTGTTTACCAAAATGTTAACTTCTCCATGTAAACTTAATTAGTGCTGACTTTGGAGTCAGGGATTCTGAGTTCAAATTTTGGTTTTTATTACCTGAGTGACCCAAGGCAAATTCCTTTACCTTTTTTGGACTTCTGTTTCTTCATCTGTAAAATGAGAAGGGGGATTGGACAGGATAATCCCTGAATTGGCACCTTCCATCTCTAACTCTGTGTTCTCACTGAAACTTAATGAATTGGTTCTAATTTGTATATTTTTCATTTTAGCTTAGTTAGCTTCATCTCTTATTTAATTTCTTCCTATATTACCTGAATAACTGAAAGATGGCCATTTCTTTACATTAGTATAGTTTCCCCATTTGTAGAAGAGAGCTGAATGAGATCCCACAGAAATGATGTACATACTTCTCCCAATCTCCCAAAAGCTTAATGTAGTGCTATGCTGTATTGTTGCTCCCCAGGATCTTTTGTCATTGATTAGCTGACATTCTGATATTAGACTTTTTAGGAGTTACTTTTATCATTATAAACATGCACACACATTTCTTGCCCTTTGTGTCACAATAGCTAACTGTTCATTGAAATTGATCCTATAGGCAAAAATTTAACTGACTATAGTTATAGAGTTGTACTCCTTTTGTATACTTTATAGTTTCAGTTTATGCATGGAGTCATTATTATGTTATATTTTAAAACTCATAGCATTTATATTTAACCCTTCCCATTTCTATGATTAAACCAAATATCTTTTTAATTAATAATAATTTAAATTTAATAAAAATTAATTCCTGAAGCAGAAAAAGCAGTTTTGCTTAAAATTCACATTATTTTTAATGTCTGCAAATTCATTTCCCTACAAGAGAGGACTTGTATTGTAGTTCAAGAACAAGGATTACATACTGACAGGTATCTTGCTCTTGGTTTTGACCTTTCCACTACTTTGGTAGTGCAGTTGATAGAGTGCTGGGCCTGGAGTCAGGAACACATAAGTTCAGATGTGGCCCTAGACATTACTAAATATCCTAGGCAGATTATTTAACTTGGCATATAGTAGGTGTTTAATAAATGTTTATTGGTTAATTGATTGATAGACTTAACTCTTTTGCTCCAGTTTCCCTGACTGTAAAATAGGAATCATAATGGCTCCTGTTCTGCAGAGTGGTTGAGGTTCAAATGAGATAATATTTGTAAAAGTGCTTAGCATACTGCCCAGCAGATGGTAGGAAGTATAGAAATGCTTTCTTTTCATTGTTTCTGTCCTTTTCTCCCCTATTTTAAAATGTCACTTAATATATCTACATACTTTAGAGAAACTTGACACAATTCTGAACTTTGTTTTAGGAAGGATTTTATATAAAATATTTGGAAAGTTTTGGGGACTTATGTTTTTTGAGGATATAATGAAAAATCCCAGTTTTCTCTGCAGAATTAAACTTACTGTACTTATTTTGTCTATTGAGTATTTCTTTCCCTGCTAACTAGCTAACTAGCAGCATAGTTTTAGTTTCTTACAATAAATAAGCTTTAATTTTAGCTTTATTTCTTCCAATGTTGTTAGAGTAAGAAGACATGTACATAAATATATTTCACTTTAGAATATAAGTGACAAGTGTACAAAGAGGACAAAGTAGATCAGATGAAGAAGAGGTCATGTATAATATGGGAGATATGAGCTGCCTTAGCTTTGTATTACTTCTATCATCTTTGACAAGTCATTTAACCTTTCTGAACCTTGGATTACTCATCTGTTTAAAAAAAAAAAGGCAATTATAGACTAAGGTCCCTCTATAAATCCTATGATCCTAAGTCTTGGTCTTTGTGCATTTTCCTTTTTGATCTTCTTGCCCAAGTCTTGAAAAATCTACACATTGAAGAGTTCCAAGTTTTCTAATATCATTTCCCTAGTATCAAGGTTCTTTTTTGAATTATAAGATAGAGCTCTTCACTAAAATTTATCTTTAATTCACGGGTGGCAATTTATTGAAGCAAGCGGTGTTGGGGCCCCATTGCCCACTATAAAAACATAGGTAGGCAAAGTAAATTAAAAAATAAATAGTGACATACTTTAAATGTAAAAAAGAAAAGTGTTATTCAACCAGAAAATGGTTGAAATCCTATTCTGAACAATTCTTTGTTATAAACAGTGGCTTTGTAGGTTAAAACAGTTCACCTAGTTTATGATCAAGAAACACTAGTCAGTGCTATAATGGTAGATTTCTGATACTACATTTTAGGCTGGCGATTAAACAACATTTATCAGAAAATAGGATTTTCACATATGGGAGGCACTTAAAACTTAATGGTCTCCTTGTCTATGCTTACAGTGTTTTAGGTAGTAATATTAGGTATGTTTTTAATAGATATCAAATTTAAATTAGGAACATTGGCATTATAGGATACATCAGCAGGACAGAAGGTATATATAGTAATGTATTAGCATACTTTTTAGTGTATATGTATATATTTAGCAACAGTGCTGAAAGTGGAATGACATGGCAGATGATGTTGGAAGTTTGAGATCACGTAGCAGAAGTTTCCTTCATATTATTGATATAGTTAACTGTTGGTGACAGCTTGTGAAGTAGCTATCTCAGATGGTTGAACTTCTCTGTTCTCAGTGTATGTGATCATTCAAGGATTTCATCTCCCAAAATAACTGTTACATTCCAGAGAATCCCTTAAATATTAACTCAGACTTGCACATTAAGCTTGGGCTATGTGTAGCTCACTGCTGGTACTAATTGGCTAAGAGATCAACTAGTAGTGTGTGTGTGTGTGTGTGTGTGTGTGTGTGTGTGTGTGTGTGTGTGTGTATGCATATATGTATATAAATATATGAGATACTGATTCAGTTTATAGAATGTACGTTTGCTAGCTCATTATTGCATTGTGCATATTTTGTTGGAGTTAAATTGGAATGACAGTGTTGATATACATATGGATACAAGGAACCTTTACAATGACTTCATAGGTTCTATAGCTTGCCCATAGGTTTATGATATCCTCTATCAGTTTGATTACTTTTCTTCACCTTTTTCTACTAGCATCTCTGTCTTGTTTGAAAATGTCTCATCAAGACATACTCTTTAGTTCTATCTTTTTTCTGTATTCAATAATATTCTTCATTTCTGTTGAAAATATTTGATACTTGTTTCCTTACTGTTTTTCTAGCATTTTTTTCTAGGCAAACTCCCCTATTGTCCCTTTATTTTGTGCCTTGAAAGTATTGATGGAGAGTTCAAAGAATACCATGATAGTATTTCTTCCTTATAAAGCCTCTAATAAGTCCTTACTATAAGATCTTTACTGAGATAATTTAGTAGAAAGGACATAGGATTTGGAGTCAGAGATCCTAGATTTGAATCCCAGGTCTGCTACTTACTACTTATATATGTGAGAGACCTTGGGCAAATCACTTCACATTTCTGGGCCTTGGTTTCCTTATCTGTAAATGAAAATTTTAAATTAGGGTTTCTTAACATGGGGACCCAATGTGTGTATGCCTATATCATGTATTTCAATATTAGTTCCATTCCATTGAAATTCTTTGTATTTCACTTAATTGTCTTTAAAAAACATTCTGGAAAGGGATCCATAGGCTTCATCAGACTGCAAAAAATATCTGTAACCCAAAAAGAACCATTGGATTAGATTAATTTTAGGTCTCTTGCAGTTCTAAATGCCAAGGACCTATGATCATTGTTTTAGTAGGAGACTCTGGAAGTTGAAGTGCATCCCTGATATCTTTTTCTTTCCTATCTCTTTAAAAATAATAAATAAAAGTCGTGATTAGCTCTTGAGGCAAAAAAGGATATTGAATCTTTAGTAATCCACATTCTTCTTTCCTAAAGGATTCTCTCAGTAATCAAAATAGACATATACCTAATAAGTACAGAAAACAGTTTAGCATCAGCACCCCCATTAAACCAGTTAGCTAAAGAGGAGAATCAGGTATTGACTGGTTATCAAAGCTGACACAAGACAGAGGACCTGGATTCATATCCTACTTATGGTGCCTACTGTCTGTGTGATTTGGAGATTAAGTCTCTCCCCGAACCTCAGATTCCTCCTCTGTAAAATAAGGGAAAAGATGAGATGACCTGATGGGTATTATATCTCATGAAGATTGTGGTGACAACTGAAAGAAAAATGTAAAAATATAGGCTGTAGATGAACTTGCAGAGAGGCAGATTTAAACTTAATGTAAGGAAAACTTCCTTATAATTAGTGACATGGATTTCTCAGAATGTTGTAGGTTTCTTCTCAGTAGAGATTTTAAGCAAAGATTGAATACTTCTTTGTGAGGATTCTTGTAGAGAAGATTTTGGAGTCAAGTATGAATTAGAGTAGATGGACTCTGATGCCCCTTCCATCTTTCTGAATAAGGCAATGATCATGGCATCTATGTTCCCTGAAAATTTTCAGCTCTGGACAGTCCCCCAAAGTTACTAAGGCTTTAAATAAGAAACCTTTTGACAATGGTTGCCATTTTTCAACTTGACCTTATAAAACCCAAAGATAGAAATCAGCTGATTCCTTCTTTATCTTTATAGTAAGAAGAGTTGTTTTACTTTTTTGAGTTCTGAATGACAACTTATTTGAAGACTGTTGTAGAGATCTTTCATGCCTCAGGTAGGGATCATGTTAAATGATCTCAAAAGTCCTTTTGAACTTTGAAATCCCATGATTCAGCCAACCTTCTTGGAATATAGTATTTCATTGCTAAAGAAACAGTTTTCAGAGAGTATAGGTACTGTCTAAACAGTCTTCCCTAGACATCATTTGCTTTGAGGAAATGAATTTTTTTTCTTGTTACACTTATGCCTGTTTTTTCTACCTTTTTTGCTCCTACTTTTCTTAATGGGTATTAGGAAGCTCTTGCCATCTCAGGTTTTGTGCTGTAGTATAACAATAATTGTGCAGCAGAAGAACAGAGATATATATCCAACTTGAATCTAGCCAGATAATTCAGATGAAGTTGACTATGGTCTAAGAAAACTTTCTGCTAATAATTACTTTTATTTCTTACCTAGAAAAATTCTATTTCTTCCCTTTGCTCATCTTCCCTTAACTTAAAATTAGCCTCTGTAAGGATTTTTTAAAATTCTTAAATATTTAAAATATTTTTTAAATTCTTAGGAATTTTTGAAAAATCCATACTCATAATTTAATTATTAAACATTATGTCATTTTTTAATACCAGCAAAAAACGTTTTTGGGGAAGTGTCTACTTGATGTGATTGGAGCCTGTGTTGCAATCCAAAATTCTCTCACCCCTCTTCCTCCCCTGGAAAGGATTTTTTAAAAAAATTATATTGTGAATTTGCATAGTAAAAGAGAAATTTGGCAACTCTTACAGCCTTTGCAGCTGCAAAATCCACCAGTTCCCAGACATCAACAGTCCACAAGAATTTATCTGGGAGACAACCCTGGCTCTCCCTCAGGGTGTGGAGGCCTGGGCAGCATGGCGATGGAGACCTTTGTGAAAGATATCAAGCCCAGGACTTAAGAACCTGAATCTCATCTTCATTGTGCTAGAGACAGGCCGAGTGACAAGACAAAAGACATGAGGTGAGGCTCTGCAAAGTAGCAGACAAAACAGGTAGCATCAATATATCTATTTGGGATGATATTGACAACCTGATCCATCCTGGGGACATAATCCGACTCACCAAGGGGTATGCTTCAGTTTTAAAGGCTTTCTGACCCACTACACTGGCCGTGGGGGTGACTTACAGAAGATTGGAGAATTCTGTATGGTTTATTCTGAGGGCCCCAACTTCAGCAAGTCAGGCCCTGAGTAGAATGCCCAGCAGTTCCCCAGCAAGATGGTACAGAACGACAGCACCTCTGCCACTTCCCAGCCTCCAGCTGGCCCTCCTGCAGCTTCTCCAGCCTCTGAGAGTCAGAATGGGAATGGCCTAACCACTCCCCTCCCCACCCTGGCCCAGGCAGTGGCTCCCATCCACCCCTTGTCCCCCTTCACCCTGCCAGCACCTGAATCACTGGAAGTCAGCCTAGCCACAATCTGCTTTTGCTGGCACTCCAAGCCCCTCCTCCAACCCTGTCAGCAACGGCAAAGAAATCCGGATGAGCAACAAGAGATAGACACCTTTCTTTCTCCCTCACCGAGGACAACCCTCTTACGTGTCTCCCCACTAAGAAAAAAAGACTGACTCTTGGGAGCTAGCTGTGTATATGGGAGTATATTTTAGCCCTGAACCTTCTGGGATGATATATGAAGAGGCAGTTTTCTTCCCCCTTATTTCTTAAACTGAATCCCTTTGCTCAAGTGAGAATAATTTGTCTCCTGGTCCTTCACTCCGAGCACTCTAAATCTCTTCTACCATTTTTAGAAACCAAACTTGGAGTGAATATGAGTGTGTGTGATAAAGGGGACTGACCTCTGCCTTTCTCTAATATATATTTCTACCCTGCGTGGGGGGGAGGGGGGAATGGAATTTAGCTGGTTTATTAAATTTACTTAGCCCCATATCTTTTCTTCTGACCATATCTAGCCTTTGCCTGTCACTGACTAAACTACTGTCTTAAGAGGACAAATATCTATCTGCAGCAACTCCATGAAGCAGTTCCATATCACTAGGATTAATACTGTGTTTGTAATTCTGAAATTGGAAGACAGATTAAGGCTTTATTATTGTAACTACTTAGGAAAGTACACAAAATATATTTTAATTTGCTTATCACTGGAGATGGAAATGTTTGTGAGATTACCATGCGTTGTATTCCTAAATATTTCACTATCCTGAATATCCTTATAGGTAATTTTTCCAAAATTAGAATTGACCACTCATGTAAGATAACTGATGACGTGCTATATTGGATAAATTGTGAAGTCACGTAATGAATAAGTTTAGCATTGCCATTTAATTGATGCAAAAGAAAAAAAAATTGCCCAGCAGATATTTCTGTACCTGTTAAGTTTATGAAAATATTTTGCATTAAATCACAGTATGCACTTCTACTAGTAAACATTTTTTGGGTTTGCCTGAGAACAAGAACATTTTGGCTGTTTTCCCCTAGACTATATGCTGCTCATCCTGAGCCAGCTGCTGCTATCAGGGGCTGAATATGTAAATTGAAGCCAAATTCACTCTTAGGATCTAGAATCCACCTTGAGTATTGTGACACTGGGTCTTTTCATTTGTAATAAGGCAGGTTAGTATGAAGACCTATTGGGCCTCTTGCCCATATGCCATACTATTTTCTAAGCAGTAAGTTCTAGGTGATCTGGAGAGAGAAAAAGAAGAGCCAAGCATCTGTTGTCATATATATGAAACCTTTTTACATTTTAGCCAGTAACTTGACATGTTGTGTTGGCTATTCACAGGCCCCAAACTACATTATTTTCTTCATAATGCAGTTTTATGCTCATATAAATGACAAAATGATATAGAGGTGATTGGTAGCATCACAGGATTAGACATGTAACTACATTGAAAACATAGGGGAGCAAGGATAAACTTGGGGACCATAGTGAACCTTTTGCTAGTACGAGTAGACTTTGATGTGTTTGCTGATCATTAGTTAGAACTCCAAAAAATTCATTAAATAAATTGCCAGAAGTTTGTGCCCTGTATTCTTATGATCTTTCTTGCCCATATTGAAATAAGTTTGTTTTCCCTTAACAGCTAGTAATTGAAACTTTCTTCTGCTAACTTTGGTGATCACACTGAGAAAATGTGATGAAGAAAGAACATTTTAGTATAACTTAAGATTTTTTTAAAAGATACTTCTTAAAAACAACTAATCATGCAATGGTTAGTTTTTACCTCTTTTTGAAAGTGCCCTCGCTCTTAGTTTTTATGAGTAATGATATGAGAAAGTTACTAGGCTGGCATTGTTAGAAAACTAGGGAATATTTTAAATGATATGTGTGATTTGGTGCCTTTAAGAGTTACAGCTATTTTAGACATAGGTATTTCTTTGGTTCATAGAAAGTAAATTATTGGATATTTTCCCCGAGGTAGATTTTTTTCCTGATTCTAATGGAATAGAGAGAATCCATGTGATTTATAAAGATTTGTTTGCAAATAAAAGGTATTATATTTTTAATAATTTGGCCAAAAAAAAGGAAACCACATGGATAATTTTCAATTGGCAAAGGATTAAGATATGGTAGAATCCCCATCTACTGTGGGCATTAACTACCCTTGAAAGCCTGTTTCACTACTTTTTTTTTTTAAATAAGTGTTTCCTACTATTGCAGTTCGGCTATCCTTCCTACAATTTGACTTAGTTTTTCATCTGATATCTGAGACTAACAAGAGTGATCATTCCAATGTCTTCCAAACACCACATTTACCAATGTGTGGCTATTGTGGCCCACTCTTCCTACTTCTTATTGGATGCTCTTTTTCACCTGTAGCCACTTCTCATAGATCAGTGGTTTTGGTATGGTTTAATTCTTTTCTAATTATATGTAAAGTGGAGCAAACTTTGAGAAAATGATTGTGCTGATAGCAGAATTGGTGAAACTCCACCCTACTTTATGAATTTGCTCAGTTCCCTTTATGTTCTGCCAGGCTTGGAAAGAATTTATTTCTTTGCACCTTTCAAAATCCAGGGAAAGATTATAGGAGATATGAGGGGAAATGAACCCTACTCCCACCCAAAAAGTATCTTATATAATGTCAGGGAGGGCTGTGATGAAACCACTGCCCTACTTGTAGATCTTATTTTTCCAAGCTTTTCATTATTTTATTTGCCCTTTTCTGAACTCTACAATTTCCCTCTCTTGTAGCTGGTGCGATGCCCAGAACTGAATGCTGTGCTCCAGCTGTTGCCTCACCGGTGCTGAATAGAGAGGAAGAGCCACCTTCATAGCTTACATGTGATTCCTCTGCTTATACAACCCAATACTGGATTTACTTATTTTGGCAAGAGAGTTGCATTGTGCACTGTATTTAATGTTTCGTGTACTGTAACCCTGGGTCTTTCTCTGCATTGCTGCTGTTAAACCCAAATCCTGCCAATCTCAATTCCTGCTTCTGTTTTACTCAGATAGACTGCTTTGCATTCATCCACAATGAATGTCATCTTCTTGTTCTTTCATTTTCTTTTCCTTTAATCTTAAAATTGGCCAAAAAAATAACTATATTCTATAAGTTGTCGGTCATCTTTTTCTCCCTACTTTGGTAGTGGGGCATTTAAAAAATCTTTTCTTTGATTCTCTCTTTTTAAAATCCTCACATAATTGGCCTGGTAGATTTCAATAAGAGTTCACTTGGCTTTTCTTCTGAACTCAGTACCAAAGCATTCACACCTATGATTTGATCATCTGATCAAAGATATTTTAGTGCTCATAGTCATAATTTTTTAAAAAGTAGTTCAAGATATAAGATAACATGTGACTATTAACAATTTTCCCCATAGGAACAACCATATATATGTGTAGTTTTTTGTGGAAATATCTGATAGTAAGTAATGATACTGACTTTATTCCACTTTGGATATTTTCTGTCCCCTGGAAAAGTGAATCCTCTAATGGGTTTAAGTAAGTTCCCTTTCCCTAAATTTTAGTTCACTTATAAACTTTCTGAACCTAAGTTACTATGATTTCTGAGATGGGATAAAAGGCAGAAGGGAGGAAGGAGGCCAAGGGAGAAAGAAATATCTCTTCTTACAGTCAAAATAACTTTCCTAAGAGAGCTTAGAATGAAGTTCTTGCCAGATTTGGCCTGTTAAGCAAGTGAAAGATGGGACTTTTCCCTGAGAATCATTAAGGTTCCCATTCCTCAATTCTGGAGAATTATCATTTTAGCATCAGATCTCAGGCTAGGGCATTTCCCCAAATTCTTTTGTTTTTTTTTTTCAGCATGTATTTTTATATTATATCCCTTAAGTAATCTTTTGTAGTTAGGAAGGTCCACTTTTTCCTGGTCAGGGTGTATGTGATAAGAGTAGGAGCTCTCTCCCTCCTATTTATCCACCCCAAATCCCTTGGCTTAACTTTATCATAATTTCTCAGTGTTAGACAAGTTGGTTTCTGAGTTTTAATGTTTCCTTCAAGTATGGAAACATGATCTGTCTTGATGAACATGCCTTACATATTTTATATGAAAAGTATGAAATCTTCTTTGTTCTTTGGTCCATGCTAGAGACCAGCAAGGAACTTCTGCTTTTAAACATTTCCTGAAATATGTACATTTCTTGAGAGAATTGAAACCATATTTACCTGGAGGCATTGTGGTACAATGGAAAGAAGATTGGGCATAGGATTAGAAGGTTCACATCCTGTCTCTGATGTTTGCTACTTGTGTGCCCTTCACTTAACCTCCCTTGGGCCTCAGTTTCTTCATCTGTAAAATGAGGAGGTTAGAATAAATGGTCTCTGAGTTCTAGCTCTAGATCTATTTTCCTACCTAGTTTTAACATTTTCTTATATATCATATTTACTTATTCAGCATCTTTGACCCTGAAATTAAATGTTTCTTTTATACATCAGCTACTACAAGCAGACGTATAGCAATAATTGTTAGCCTCTTGACTGAAGGAGACCAAATCTCTGAAAGGTTAGATACCTGGCCAGTTTTTCCATAAGCAGATCTGGAACTCCTCAACTATTGTGTAACTATTAGATTTTACTGTTTCCTTCATGTACATTTACATAATCCTTATGAAATGTCAAGTTTAGCTGACTACAATTTAGTGGTTACACAGATGGTAAAAGAGCCTGTTTTGTGGTTTCCCACCATTCTTGGTATCAGATATTGGTGGCTTTTCTTAGGTCTGTATTATATCCTGGTGGTTTTGGTGTGCCTAAGTTACTTTTCTTTACGGAGTTGACATTGGTTTTATTCCTTGGTTTCCCAAATTGTCATCAGTGATAGTTCTGGCTGGGATATTTTATGTAGTGAATGCTTTTTTTCTAGGCAGCTTGGAAGTAGCGAGCAACAACATGGTTTCTGTCTCCATTTATGGCCTTAGAGGGTAAAAGGAACTTGGTTGGGGATCTCCATTTACGGCCCTTGGAAGGACTGAAAAGGATGGTTTGGGTTTTCTTGGAGGCAGGAACATAACATTGTAAGATTTTTTAAAATGTTGGCTGAGGATATTTGCATTTCAAATTCCAATCTTTATAAGGAGGGCAGAGTGCACTGGGGTGGGGGAATATTTTGAGATTTGAATGAGAGAACCTTTACTTGTGCTTGTCTTCTTAGATTCAAAAGCTTGCTCACTGACAGCTTTCTGAAGTCCAGTTTTTTAAATTTAAGCCCTGGGCAGTCTTGGGGCCTGAAATGCCAATGAAGAAGATCATATCGAATGGAATTGTGGTTGTGCTCCTAGTAAAAAGAAAAGACTTTTAACTATAGTTCCTTAAAGAGTTCATGTGAGGTACCAAAAGAGATCCTGAAGAAGGTTGAAATAAGTAGAGAGGTAGTTATGCAGGGAAGAAGAATGCTAGTTTTTAGGATGGACTGTGCACTTCATCATGTTTATCATGCTTTTATGCTTCCCATTGTACATATGTGTGTCTGGCTTCAAGTGAACTATTTTGAAGTGAAAAATAAATTCTCCTTTTGTAGGTTGTCAACCATTGTTTAAAGCTTTTGAAGCTCACTAAAGGCCCTGTAAAAGGTTATCAAGAGTTTTGGTTGGAGTAGATGATATATTGACTTAACGGGATTTAACCTTATATCCAAAAGAGAAATTTATAGTCATACTTAAAGCCTTCAAATTAATTCTGAAATGAACCAGCTATGCATAGTTGGATATAAAAGTACTTAGAACTCACCAGGGAATAAGAGTATGTTGGGGGTGGGATGGGCTGGTGGTGTCTCTTAGGGAAACTTCATGAAGTTAAACATTAGACAATAGAATGGCTATTGGAGGGGATTAAAATTGGGGTAGGAATTCAAACCCAAAAATTGGGGTAGAAATTCAAACCCCAAAGTGGGTTCGAAAGTTGATACCAAGTCTTTAGTTTACTCTTTAAAATAACATTTCATAGGTTCTATCAATAGGCTGTAGGATACAGTGCTGATCATAAAAAATGTGGTGAACATCATCCAAATAACAACTCCTGTTCTTAAAAATTGAAAGGGATGAACTCTAGAAGACAATAGCCTAAATTTATCTATGTATTTATATGATGTTTTCTTTGCTCTATATAGTAATGTAATAGGAAAGGAAATAGAACATATTCCCTTCCAACTCCCCTCAAAAAAAAAAAAAAAGCAATTAGTGACCTTTATTTCTTCATTTTATTTGACAGTGTGGGTCTTAGGGTAGATTATAGTGCTTTAGGTTCAATATTAGACCTAGGTATTAGAATACTATTTCTTGATAATTGATATGTTAGATTGGGAATTTGGAGTATTATTGATTTGAACTCTATTTTAAATTTCAGCAGCTTCCCAAGAGACAGAATGAGTTAGTAAGGAATTCAGACTATGTAAGTAATATATTTTACTAGCTAATTAGTTTAGGCAATTGTTTTTTACCTGTATTCCTCTTTAACCTAGAGTAAGGAAGGTTGTATTCTTTGCTTTGGGGAATTCTTTTCTCTGTCCTCTTCCCTCACCTTTTCCAAATTCTGGGCACAATAGCAGCTGTACTCTATCTTCTGTGGCAGGTGTGCATCCTATTGGCTGGCTGGTACTTCTTGGTTGTTTTTTAATGGGGGAGGAGGGATAAAATGTATGTATCGGGGACATGCTATGATGTAATGTTTCTTGTTTTATAATGGTTAATTAACTGCAAAACTGTTGTTTGAACTGTTGTTTGAACTTGTTTGAGTTATTGCTGAATATAGTATTTTTCTAATATAATGAATGAAAATGAAATCTAGCATTTCTATAACAATGTGTCTGTGTTTGTCTGTTTGTGTCTGTTTGATAGTAATTAATATCTGTGGTCCATACCTGGAAGAGGAAGTACAGATTTAAAGGAATAACAAAAGACTTTGTGTCTTAGACCCTTCGCAGGTGTTACAGTCGGGTGAAAGAACATGGTGTTGGGAAAAGAAAGAGCAGTTACACATTTGAACAGTTGGAACAGGTGTTTGGTCAGGGAGGATGGGATGCTCAGCCCTGCCAGCCTGTACTTATTAACAGTAGTGGCTTGTACCAGGAGCTGGAGTCAGATGGCAGCACTATGGAGGATTATTCACAGGAGGACTGGGGAAACCACAGTCAGGATCTACATGGCTATCCAACAGATCAGGAATTGGGTAAGAGAGCCATTATCTACCCTTATGTACATACTGCTATAGATAATCCTGGACTATGTCCTAGTACCATTCCCACTGTTGGCACCAAGCCTGTGACCAGCTTTTTGTGGGTATATATGTGTATCTCCAATTTAGCTATAAACTATCATTTATAGCATGGTTTTTCTGTTGATGATTAAGGTGTCAGCAAGATTCTTGACACTGTGGAAGACTTGAATTCAGAGCTATTCAGTTTTACATTTAGCATAAGATACTTATATCCTATAATTCCACGATAATTACAAACTTTGTTAGCTATTGGGTTCCATATTGTTTTAAGTATTTTTTTCTTCATTTGGAAAAAATACTGAATTTTTGATCATCCTTTTTGGCTTTTGAACTTAAATATAGAAAAAGGTCCCTGTCAGGTTTCTACCTGTCTGAAAAAGGTGGGGTTCTTCAATTTGTCTTGGAAAAGTCCTGAAAAGGATGCTTTATTCAAATGACTATTTGAATTAAATTATTTATCATATGTTTATTCTAGTTAAGTTAGTGGTATGGCTGCAAGTAGCCCCAACAACTTGAGTGGCTTATCTGTGCGTAATTATAGAAGTTAGAAATAGAAAACTTTTTCCTTGAGTCTAGGTCCATTAGGCCTAATCTAGAGGTATTTTTAAGAACATTTAACTCTCTAGTCATTATTTTATGAGAGCCCTTTTGCAGCCACAATGTATTAACTAAGTTATATGATTGAAACTTATACTATGGCCAAAACTCTGTTGCCTCATGTTAAGGTAATCAAGAAATTTCTGTGAAATTTATTTAGAGCCATCCACACTTTTTTGATAAGCTTAGCACAAACCCCTGTTTACACTGCTTGTGTAAAATCTCGATGGCAAAAAAATACTGAATGAAAAATTAAGGATTAGATGCTGATTTAATTCTGTATTTTAAAATGAACAGTGTTTCAACATTGAATAAGAGTAAAAGAAAAATAATGCTAAATGTATGGAAAGTGACTTGATTTAGTAAGAAAGGAAAACAGATAATACACTTAAACTGCAGAGAGCATTTAACCACATTTTATTTTTAAAGCATATTACTAAGGCTAAATTATTTTGGTGACCAGTGACTCTTGTTTTGTTTTTTGATAGATTAATTCACTAAAACCTTTGAAAAAATTATATGATACACATTTGGGAGGTCTCTTGATATTGGAGAAATAATTGCTTTGAAAAATCTACATGGAAAATCTTAAGTTGAACAGAATTGTTTTCATACTTGTGCTTTTAAAATCATGTTCACAGTGAAATGAAGCTTTAATCTCCTAGCTAGAAATCCATTGGTGACCTTGAAGAATCTTGTACATGTAGAGCTGGTTTCTGATCTTGCATATAAATGTATGCATCTCATTATATGGGGGATATATTTATAAATCTGGCATTGAACTACAGCAGTATTTGACACTAGAATTAAGGCCCAGCATTTGAAAATATAGTACCAACAGTAAAGATAGTTACATATCTGCATAAATACATGTCATAGCTTAGCAAAGTATAACTCATCTTCAAAACTTTGCCTTTCAGATGAAATGCCTGTCACAAAGAGAACATTAAAAATAAAACAAGAATCTTCTGAAGAAGCACAGTAAGTAGCTGTTTCACCTTGCCACGAAGTGTATCTCCCTAGGGATGGTGAACATTGAGAGAAATTTCAGAAACTCCTTGATACAATTATACATGTGTGCAAAATCATAGCTATACCACTAAGGAAGCATATTTATGCATCTCTTGCCTTTCTCCATATTATTATCCCTAGAGGTCATCTTCAAATGCTGGGAATTTTACATCTACAAAGGAGAAATTCATTATTAAATGAAAATAAAAGGTGTGTGTATGTGTCTGCTAGAGTGTGTGGGTGTTGTAAACTTTGGTTTTTAAACAGATTGAGAAATGAAGCAAAGGGGTCTTGAGTCTAGATGGAATAGTAGTGGAACAAAAAGGACTCTAAAACTCTTCTATTTCATCTTAAGTTACATTTTGTGTAGGCAAATGACCTATTAACTCATTTGGGAAGCAAAGAAAGCAATTAGTAGAGAGGAGAATGAAAAAGGCTAGGAACCAGGGCCCTTTGATGATGGCCTCAGTGACCTGATTCTCCCTCAAGAGCCTGGTATTTTCTGTTATGTTAAATATTTCAACTCTCTGGGATCTCAGTAACATGTAAGTGATTTATTCTCTTTAATGTTTATGAGTGATGTATTAAGTATAATTATTGATGAGAGGAAAAAAGTGAAGAAACAAAAAATTATGGGAAAGTAAACGTCCCAACATGTAATCTTGACATCATCTGAGAAGATGGTGGGAAGAAGTGGAGAGAAAGTGGCAAGAAGAAATTGCTGTGGTAGTGACCAGTATAGTGAAGAAAGACTAGATGTTTTCCCCAGGAATCTCCCCTCCCTGCCTTTGCCAGCTGCCCTGCTTTGGCTTCTTAGGACAGTTCCTCTGGGATCAGAACATTAAACACTGAGCCTAATGCCATAGCTTTGGTGGGGGTGGGTTTTGGTGGATAGTGGAATTTTGAACTACCTTATGAAGAAGTAAATACCCTGTTACTAGATGTCTTCAGGTAGATGGTAAATGACCACTTGCCAAGAATGTTGTAGAGGGCAATTTTCCTTAGCAATATTAGACTAGAGGACCTTTGAAATCACTTCCAGTTCTTATGATCCTGTTTTAGTGGCCAATTCTGATTAATATTCTAATGAACTGTTAAGAACATTGCGATAGAACAAGAATAAATAACTTTAAACTTGAACTGAATAAATTTGGAACTATCCCTTGACCAAATTTAGGTTTCATCTTTTATGAAAGAAGGGAAACACTTTATTTCTACAATTTTTAAAGTGAAATTTAACAAGTTCTTAGTCCATCCCTTCCCATACCCCACCCCGCTCCCAAAAAAGCCACTGGCTCTTTCACTAAAATGTCCCACCTCTCCCTTTAGCCACCAGAGATCTACAGGGGAGGCCCTGCAGTTGGTGTAACTGGGGCTGAACTCAAACCGCACAGAATCGGTGCCACCAACCTCAACCTTTTCCCGTTGTTGGAACTCCGGAGTCCAGGAAAAAACGACAAACAGATCGCAGGGACTGTTTGAATAACTCTGGGTCTAGCTCCCCGTTTGTGCTCCATAGCTCCGAAGAGCTGATGTGAGCCCTAGGAGCTCCAGGCTGAGATCAGATCAGCAGGGCAGGAAACTGACCGGCTCTGCAGAGATCTCCAAGCTGTGCCGCCTCCTCTCTCCAGGTCACACCCCACACGGTGAGAGATTTGAAGAGGTTCCTCTCAGGGTGTTCACTCTCCAGTGCAAGGGTCTCTCCAGAACTGCTCCCCGCAGTGTCTGACTGCAACATTACTGATGGTATAGGGCTATGACAATGCTGAACAAATTATCTTCATTTGTGAAGTTGTATTATTTTCCCCTGTAGACACAGGAGGGCTTAACCAAGTTAGCTATCATAAGTTGCAGTAAAATATACCATTCTGATGCTATCCAATCCATCATCAGAATAACATGAGCTTTAAGTTGTTTTTCAATAAGAGGAATGGCTTTATCTTAAACCATTCACACTTTGTTGCTTTGTCTTCCTTATTGATCTAATAAAATGCATTTGAAAGATAGCTGACTGGGATAGGGTATTTGGAACAGTTTTTCTCTGTTCAAAGCTAATTTTCCCATCCAGAGATAGAACCCAGGACCTTGGCCTTGAGAGCACCAAGAACTATACAAATAATCATTAGATGCCTACTATGTTGCCAAGTAAGGTATTTATATTTATATATTTATGATATATATATGAAGGAATAGGTGTTAATCTCTAATAATGCAGCAGGTGAATCTAGGTGGGCCATTTTAATTTTATTGGGAATTACGAAAGACAAAGAAAACAGGTCCTCCACCCTGAAGGTCTCTGACCTCCAGGTGAAGATGAAGCAGTTTATGAACTCTTTTATCAAACAAAAGACAAATGGTAGGGGAACAGATTTATGTGTGGTCATGTGTAGTTTGGAACCAATACACATGGATATCCTTCAAAGAGTGTTCAGCCTGATAGGAATATCTCAAAGGGCCACAATTCTCTCTCCTCTTCCTCCAAAGAACTGCTAGTAATCAGGCGTGCACATCTTTACTGTTCACCTACGTTTGACTGTGTGTGAGTGTGGTAGTCCAGCATATTGCAAATTGAATCTCCAATTAGCATATAGCTAAGTAATTCTTACAGAATGGTAAATCATTATAACTCATAAATTCCAGTAAAACAAAGGTCTTAGCTACTGCTGTAAATGAGACCAGTCAAGAAAAGAACTCAACTTACTACATCCCCATGACCAACCCAGCATGGAACATTTGCTACTTCAAGTTAAACAACATATGAAATAATAATTTCCCAGGTTTTCTCTTTTGTCTTGTGTGTTCAAGCAATTTCTTCACTGCTATTGTCTCTCAAATTCTTTCCCAGAGCAGTCTTAGTGCATACTTTCACCTCTGTTCCAACACTCTTTAATTTTACCCCTAATATCTGTTTTTGTTAGGATTAATGACTTCTTTTGAATGTAAGTCTTTCTCACATGTGTTAATTCTTTTGGCTTTAATGTTGTGCTAAATCAGCTGACAGTGGTAATAGTACGATATTAAGATGGTGATATATTTTGAATTGTTTTTTAAAAAGCAAGAAACTATTATCTTTATATCTTTTTTTTTTTAACCCTTAACTTCTGTGTATTGGCTCCTTGGTGGAAGAGTTGTAAGGGTGGGCAGTGGGGCAAAGTGACTTGCCCAGGGTCACACAGCTGGGAAGTGTCTGAGGCCGGATTTGAACCTAGAACCTAGGCCCTCCTGTCTCCAGGCCTGGCTCTCAATCCACTGAGCTACCCAGCTGCCCCCTTTATATCTCTTGTTGGTCAGGGGACTTGAATTGGTCACATGGCAATCCAGATTCGTTTGGTTTAATGTATCAGAAATACCAGGTTTGGACTAAAAATGATTTTAAGTGGCACTAGATATATTTCCAAATTTCTCACCTTCACTTGGAATGAAAGCTCATAATGCTCACCATTACTTTACATTATTGATAGCTGCTTTTTGATGTACCTGTGATTTCTGAAATCTGATTTTATCAAAAAATATTTTACTAAATCACCTAGACTAGAGACAGTAATTGAAATCTGCCCATCTCTGCTTCCTTTAATTCCACAAAAGGTGACTGTTATTCAGATCTCTTTTATATGAAAATCGTGGTCCTGTGATCCTCTGTCCACCTGAATTTTTTTGTTTTTGTTTTAGGAAGCGTGACATTATGCAAAATATTGTGCAGATTTTGGAATCAGTACAGTTAAAATGGGAGCTGTTTCAGAGCTGGACAGACTTTTCCAGACTCCATCTTTCTAACAAATTGGCCATTTTTGGCATTGGCTACAATACTCGTTGGAAAGAGGATATCCGTTACCACTATGCTGAAATCAGCTCCCAGGTGCCTCTTGGCAAGCGTCTTCGAGAGTACTTCAATTCAGAGAAACCTGAAGGCCGGATTATTATGACACGAGTACAGAAAATGAACTGGAAAAATGTTTATTATAAATTCTTAGAAATCACAATTAGTGAAGCCAGATGCCTGGAGTTGCATATGGAGATTGACTGGATACCTATTGCTCACTCCAAACCAACTGGTGGGAATGTTGTTCAATATTTATTGCCAGGAGGCATTCCTAAAAGCCCAGGCCTTTATGCTATTGGCTATGAAGAATGTATTGAGAGACCACTTTCACCCCATGTGGAACGCCGTACACAGGACCTAGGAAAGGAAGGCCGAGGAGACACAGAGACTCTCGCATCACAGGCCTCCTTACAGGTGGACATGGAGTCCACCCGCATTATTTATTGCTACCTTGGGATTGCTGAGGTTCGGACTCTGCAACAATGCTTGTTTTTACATTTCCAAGCAAACACTAAAACCTTCAGCAAAGATTGGGTTGGTATCAATGGTTTTTTGTCCCAGAACTGCATTGTGGAACCTGGTGTATCCCCCAAGTCCATCTATATCAAATTTGTGGAAGTAGAAAGGGACTTTCTTTCTGCTGGCTCTTTAGTGGAGTGCTTGGAAAAAGCCATTGGATACCCTTTGAAATTTAACAACTGATTTCCATCCTTCATAAGGATTTGGGCTTTTGTCTCCCTTCTTCTCCCTCCCCTTTTCTGCCTCTCCCATACACCCACTGCCATTGGACTCTTCATGGAAATTGTCTTTCCACAGTTGGGCCAGTACAACTTTAAAGGAATCAAAGTGGACTTCAAGGAAGAAGCAAAATACCACTCCTGAAAAATGCTCATTCTGAGCAAGCAAGACATAATGAACTTGCAGGGTGGGTCAGCTGGTTTCTTTTTTTTTTTTTTAACAACAATTTTTAAAATTATATGGATTTTAGAGCCCTGATATAAACAACTATAGGTACATTCCACATTGGACCGAACTTATACTTTAAGTTTCATATGAAATTGAAAAACTGTATTTTTTTCACAATGTTTCATTTTTACACATCTCTCTGTCTATATAAGTGTTATTTACAGCCCTGAATAAATAAGCAATAGATAATGGCAAGTTAAATCTTGAGTCACATTAAATGAGATTTTTTCAATACCATTCTTAGCTACTATTATATATAATTTAGAATTCATTTTTTAACCTGTTTTACAGCCAATGTTGCCTGAAAAAAACAAAACAAAACATTTATTTTGTGATGTATTCACTTTTCTAGTTATGTTGCCATATCAACTTTCTTTTTTACATTAAAATAACTCATGGCCTTTTGGAGTAATAGTTCGGCTTTTTGTAGCACAGTGATCTCCTAAGCAGTTGAAACTCTTAAGTTGCTAATTTGTTGCTTAGAACACATAGAACAAGGGCAAAAGCAGGGTATCTTGCCTTTTTTAAGACTTTGATTCTCTGTTCCCCACTGGCTGCTACCATTATGTGGCAGAATATCCTGTAAACCTGGATTTATTTTTGCCACAAGAGGGGGTATTTCTCAATTAATTGAGAATTTGAACATTTGAAGTAGTTATTATGTACATGACATAGTAAGTGCTGTGAAAGGTATAAAAGTTTAATAAACACACAGGCCTTCTTTCATGGTGATTACAATCTAAGAAGGGATACAACTCTAGAATATCAGTTCATAAAAAACAAGTAATTGCGCTAAATGAAAGAAAAAGAATTCCCTTTTAGGCAAACCAGGGAGTACTTCATAAGAGAAAGTGATATTTGAAATGAATCTTGAGGGACAGGCAATATTTCAGTAGGCAGAGATGGTAGAGAAGACATTCCAGGTACAGAAAATAGCATGAACAAGACTTAGAGCAGGAAAAGCACATAGTACACATAAAGGTAATTAACAGTCAGCTACTGAGGATGTATTAAGTACCTAGTATATATCAGCGACTGTGCTTAGCACTGGGTATACAAAGAAAGGCAAAAGATAGTCAGTCCCTGCTCTCAAGGAGCTTCACAGGAATGAGGGAGACAACATGCAAACAGCTATGTACAAACAGGTTCTAAGGATAAATTGGGAATAATCATCAGAAAGGTTCTAGCTTTAAGAGGAACTGAGAAAGACTTCTTGCAGTTGGTGAAGTTTTAGCTGGGATTTAAAAGAAATCAAAAGGCAGAAATGAGGCAGAGAATTTTTCCTAGAGTCAGCTGGTGGAGTGTCTTATGTGGGGAACAAGACCAGTTTTATTCATTACAGAGTTTATGGGGAAAATAAAGTGTAAGAAGACTGGAAAGGTAGAAGGAAGCCAAGTTATAGAGCTTTGAATATCAAAATGAGATTTTTATATATTATCTTAGAGGTGAAAAGGAGCTACTGGAGCTTATTGAATAGGGAGTGACACACACAGACTTGCACTTCAGAAAGATCCATTTGACAGGCGAGTGGAAAATATATTGAAGTGGAGAGAGTTGAGGCAGGGATACCAATCTAAAGATTATACAAATAGCCCAGACATGAGATGATACGGGTTTGGAATAGGGTAGTTACAGTGTCAGAAGAGAGAAGGGGGTGTATATGAAAAATATTACAAAGGTAAAAGCAACTGATTGGATATAAGGGGATGAGAGAATGAGGAGTCAAGGAGGCCACCTAGGTTGTGAACTTTTGTAATTAGAAAGGTGGTAATGCACCCAAATGATAACATAAAAATGAAGAAGGACAGGGCAGCTGGATAGCTCAGTGAGTTGAGAATCAGGCCTAGAGACAGGAGGTCCTAGGTTCAAATCCGGCCTCAGACACTTCCCAGCTGTGTGGCCCTGGGCAAGTCACTTGACCCCCATTGCCCACCCTTACCACTCTTCTACCTATGGGACAATACACCGAAGTTAAGGGTTTAAAAAAAAAAATGGAGGGAAGGATCATAGATAGTTTAGATTTGCTGACATGTAGGATTTATGGAAAGAAGTAATGAAAGAGAAGACTGGAAGGGTAGGGTGGTACCAGATTGTGAAGAGCCTTGAGTGCCAGAGTTTGTCCTTTGTTCAGTAGGGAATAGGTAGGGATTCATTACAGAGATCCGAGCACAGGAATAACAGGATGATCAGATTTTTGTATAAAATTAATGCATCGTATTGTGAAATTTGGATTAGAGGAAGCAAGATGATAAGAAGATCACTTAAGAGGTTGTCCCAGGTGGGTGGCAGAGTTCCTTTAATAAGATAGTAGAAATTAAAAGGTCATATTACAGTAAATCTCCAGGATCTGGCAACTTAGATAATAGATGTGCAAGGAAAAGTCAAAGATAATACTAAAGTTTTCAGCCTTGAGGGAGGAAAAACCCAAGGGGCACATTGGGAAAGACAATGAATTTGGGTTAAAGAGGACCAGGGTTCAAATCCTGTCACTGTCACTACCTATGTGACTTTGGATGTCATTTAACTCCCTTGAGCTTCAGTTTCCTCATCTGTAAAATCAAGTTGGACTGGATGGCTTCTAAGTACCCTGTCCACCTCTAATTTATGGTCTCATACTAACTACTAAGGCAGAAGGCAGAACCTTCAGTAATATCAATACCAGGGGTTTAGGAAAAGGAAAGGGAGACAGAGAAGTGCCGATTAGAGCAATATAATAAGAATTCAAAGGAAAAGAGTATTGAAAAAAAGGAGGTGGCTGAAAGTGTCATGCTATGGAGACATATGAGGATGTAGAACTGGAGAACCTTAGGATATAGAAACAATAAAATCATAGGTGAACTTTGAGCAGTGTCTATAGAATGTAGAGATGGAAGAAATCACTTTGCAAGGAGACTGAAAAGAGTAGGGCAGTGAGAGGCATAAGGACTGAAGGTAATACTCAAGAAGGGACTCTGGTAGGTTAGGATTTCAGAGGCAATTAAATTTCAAGTAATGATGGGGAAGGAGAGGCATCAAGTATAGATTATACTTTTAGTGGTGATAGTAAAGATGAGCCAGTAGCTTAGGATAGAAAGGTCAGTTTAATACAGAGAAAGAAAGAGTGTATGTGTGTGTGAGAGAGAGAGAGAAAGAGAGAGACAGAGTAGTGAGGCAGGAAGGTATAAAAGGTAAAAATTATGGTTGGACTGGATATCTAAGAGGTTTTGGTCACCAGGAAATCCATTACATGATTTCCAAATTAAAGACCCAAGTCAGGATGACTTTTATGGTAGTTTGTTTACAAACAGGAAGTGTGAAGGTAGGGAAAATGAGAGAGAGAGAGAGAGTTACTCTACCTGGTCTGGAGGCCCAAACCAGGCAAGGCTTCAGAGGCCCCAGCAAAGGGGGCACAGAGGTTAATTAAACAAGACTTCTAGCCAAGAAGCCTCCTCTAAGATGAGAGGCCTCTTTAGGGCTAAGGACTCCAGAAATGCCAAGGAAAAAGGGAGGGAAGTCAGCCTAATTTACCCACGTGACAATTCAAAGGGAAGTAATCTGAGGTCTCAACCTGAGCTCCGTTAAGGCCAAGTTCAAAAAGCCAAAATCCCCTTCTCAGGAAGTTGCCATCATATTTAAAAGAGTTCTTTTTGTCACTTCCTGTATCCACCTCCAGTACTACGTGGACAAATGGCAGCCTCAACCTTGTTTTGGACTGCCCAGGGGGCAGTCACTTGTTTTTGATTTGTTACTAACACATGTGGGTCATAGACCTCCCCACTTAATTCTAAGTTGGGTGGAGTGACATATTCCTGGTGGCTAAAGTCACAAATGAATAAAGGTGAGCTAAAGAATGAATAAGTTGAGGGAACTTGAGAAACAGGATTTATGGGCATCAGTGAGGATCCTGTTGCATAATTTTATAATAGAATTATAATTTTACAATGTTTTCCTGCAGGCCCTGAACAGAAGCAGAGAATTCTGATAATAATTGTTTTCCAAAATTCAGAATTGGCAGATAGTACTTTAAAAAAAATTTTTAGAAGGTCAAGAGGTTGGGTAGAAGCAAGGAATTCCAGGGTTATAGCAAATGAATCACTGAAATAGCCGATTCTAAATAGCATCAACAATGAGTTGGTGGAGGGGGACAAAAGAAACTGAAGTGGAGGAAAGAGCTTTGGAAAATAAGGACAGTTGGGGAACCCATGAACATAGGATACAGAACCAATTTAGAGGGGAGAAATGAAGATGGGTTGTAGACATAAAAATTTTAGAATTCAGGATCTTTTAGGAGTAGAGTTTTGGATCATGATGAAATCTAAAGTGTGGCCATACAGTTATATTAACTGACTTGGAATAGAAATGTAGTTAGAATTGAGAAACAAAGAACTGTGAAGACAATTCATTAACATGACTGTCAAAGTACACAAGGATAACAGCAGATTGTCAGGAGGAAAGGAAGTTTGTGAACCAAATTAAAGTCCTTGAAGAAGGGTGGAAATAAGAATTGTAAGTCACAAGATATTAGCAATGTGGAAGTTGAGAGAAGGTGATTTAAGGAGCAGTCCTTTAAACTCCACTAGCTACTGTCTGTCATCACTTCTATCAATTATCATTTATACCTGGACTTTAAAAAAAATGCCACAAGATAGTATCCTGACCTTAAGTACTTGAACTATGAGAGATTCTTTTTCTGTCTTCTACTTAATGAATAGAGACACGTTGCCCAAGATGTGAAAGGAAAAAGATAGTGTTTTTATACAGTTTCCAAGAAACAAAAGAACCAATGTAAACAAGCCGTGTATGATATGAACCAGATATAAAGAAGGTAGTGGTCACAAGGTCATAGCTTCTCAAAACTCTGTCCAGTCCTTAAGATACTTCTTAAGGCTAAGTGGCTTTCCACTTTGAAATTAGCTAAATGTAGTTATATCGGCAAGGAACAAAAGACTTCTAGAATTTTGGTTAATGCGATGAAAACTTCTTGGGTCACTTCCTCTCAATGACTCCCCAGCATCTTCTAGGGAGAAATCACACAGCTCTAATATTCTCAACAAGAAGTGCAATTGAGGTAAGATTTGTAATTTTCCTTGTCATTTTATGCCATTGAAATCCAAGTGACAGTTGTAGATACTGTGATTCTGTTCTCCAGTCTGGGGAATTTTGACTATTGCCTTGACCTTTACATATATTTTTTAAAATTAAATAAATTAAATAATAGACTTCTCAGTAGCTAAGGATAAGTTTTAAATAGTCTTAACTTCCATTTGTGATGAAAGTAGCTGGAAGGAGTGTGTGTCTGTGTGTATCTGTGTGTGTCGAATTACTTGCTTTCTGATATGTCCTGAAAGGGCATTTTGGTACACATGGACATGGACACAAGTGCCCTAGAACAAGTGCAATTATAGCATTTTTTCTTAAGCAAAGTTTCTGTGTTATTCCAATAATCATAATGCCACAGGAAAATTAACATTACTTGGAATACCACATGCTATCCCTACCTCTATTAACAATGCCTCTCTCCTTTTTCCCATAAGTTTAATAGTTGTTCCTTAGGAAAGGGGGAGTGTGTGTGTGTGGATATAGGATAGAATATAGGTTCATAACAGTTAATAATAAAAGTCATCATATCAGTTGTGATCAACCACAGAATGAATGGAACCAAGGACTTGGAGGAAGGAAGGATCTGGAAAAGGCCTTGGGTATCAAATCTATCCTATATATATATACTTAGAACACTGTAGAAAGGATGGCATATTGTGATAAGCTTGTAAACATTGTTAAAAACAAAGAATTAAATGAAAATATTTGGGTCTCATTGAACTCAGATGTACTAAGCACAAGAACTAGTATTTGGAAATATTTTAGAGATGTGGGACTAATTATGGTGTGTCAAAAAAACTAATAAGCCAGCATATCCGACATTGGCTTTTATCAGTGTTCTCACTTTAACAATGCACAACCCAGTTTTTGCATGTTATTTAAAATAATTTTATGAACTTCAGGGTAGCTTCCATTTGCAATATTCAAGGCATATAACATTTTCAAGACAATTTTAAATTAAAAAATTTTAATGGTTTGAATTTTAATTTGAAAAATAAATGCTCTATGTGCCATAGTATACTACAGGATTGATGGCAAGGAAAAACCTCATAAAACTCTGATAGTCAACTCCACAAAATGTGGAAATCATTTGGTCAAAGGAAGAGAATTTTAGGGGTTGGAGAGCTCTTAGAGGTCTTATTCTAACCCCCTCAGTTTACAGAGGAAAAAACTAATATAATTTGTCAAGAGTCACAGATCAAATTAATGGCAAACTTGGGGTTAGAACCTGTCTTTCTTACTCCTTACCCATTGCTCTTTCCACTAAAAACCTGCCTTAAGAGTCACAGAAAAATAATGAGAGGACTAATGACAGTCACCATTGTGATTTTAGTAGTATGAAGGCACTGCAGAGTCCAAGATTGTACACTTGACAGCCTAGAAACACCATAGCTAAATGCTGAGAATCTTTAATGACAGGCAGTCACAGGAAGGTGAGGTAATGGAAAAGAACTCCCTTTTCTTTATGTAGATTTTGCCTTATGTAGCACTTGTTGTGGGTTAGCAAAAGGGTTATTTGAGGTACCTTGGGAGGATATGCTCCAAATATGTGGTATCAGATGTATGTGGTGGGAGTGTCACCTCTTCATGGATTGAAATCAAGAAAGCACAGGCTGTGGGACTGATTAACTCAAATCTGGGAACTAGATGAGCATGCTTATAGATTTTCAGCTATGTAGAGAACAGCTTGGCAAATGCAAATTTTAAAAGGATACTGCTTTTCTGTTGATAATTTGTATGGATAAACTTTAATTTGCCCCCTAGTTGGACTTGTGTTTCCTGGACTTTGTATATTGGACTTATGCTTTGCTAGGCTTCTTTATTGGTTTTGCCTCCAAAATTTCACCTGCACACACTCTACAGCCACATCACTAACTTCCTGGGGCTTCGTGGCTTGTCTGGTGTTTTGCATGGTTGTTCTTGGCACTTTGACAACTCACTAGCCATTTGACTTGGCACCCTGTCAAGCCCAGGAAAACATGCCAGAGAGGGAATTAGGCATGGTAGGGAAAGAATGAGTGTGGTCACCACTAGCAGTGGTGAGAATAAAACCTAAGAATCATGGTTCCTCTCTTGTTCCCATAAACTTTGTTGAGATGCTGTGTAGCTAGTAAGCCCTTAGTAAAATATTTGTGCTTTATTTAGACTTAACATCTGTGGTGCCCCAACTCTCTTGACACCCAGAAACGAGTTACTGGTTTACTTAAGCTCTCTATCCAGGGTGATTTCTGACTATCTTCAGCCCAGTTTTGCACTGTATAAGCACTCCCCCTTTTTAATAGACCAGAGAAGAAATAGATGTCAGTATATTTCTTTTGCACAGTGGAGGTTGAGGTCCTGCGTGCAGCTGTCAAGGGCGCCTATTACCAAAGAGGCTCTTTGGTCTGATAGACCTGGGGTGTTTTCCCTGCGAATTTTAATTAAATTCTCAGCAAACAAGAGTACTCAAATCCTGAGTATTAAGGGATCAGATCAGGTCTAAGACATGCACCACACGGAGGATAATTGAGGGACTCAGTATTTGCCAGCATCCCACACTGGACGCCTAGGGCTACAAACTACTTCTCTCCAGAGAGAGGGTCCAAGAGGACAAGAACACCTGGTTTTCATTCTCTGCTCGTTGAACCACGTTAGACCAACCTAGAATCAGAGAAGCATTTCAGGATTGATTTCATGTGTTGAGATGCATGGGTACTGGGTTCTGTGGCTAACTAACCTAATTCTCAATTTCTCTCCTCTCTATACAGCCTCGTTAAGAACAAAGCAACTAGAGGAGCGTGCGCTATCCTTTCCCTCCTACCGGGGTGGGGAGTGCTGCTCTGGGGAGAACGGAGCTTTGAATCAAATTTCCTGATTGTAAGAGATTTCTTGATTTTCGATGTTCCCTGGTCTGGGAGTGCTAGAAAAGAAGGCTGGGTTCAGCAACGTCACAGACCGACTCCCCCTGGGCTGACCCCGCCCCTTTCCCCCAGAAAACTGTAGGAGGCGGGGAAGGGGGCGGTGCTAAGTAACCTGTGCCCAATGCTAGTGGCGCGCCAGCTCCGACCTTGTTCTGAAGGAGGCCGGGGCTGCTAGTGACGCTCACTGGCCCTACTTGAGGAGGACCTCATTTCTGCCTGAGAAGACGGGAGGGACACATCTTTTAGTTCAGGTCCCGTTCCATTACTTATTGTGTATGCATAAAAAACAGTTCGAACAGCAACTCTATGTGGGCCACCCACCACCACCACCTTTATGGCTTGGCAGGGGAATCCAAAGGACCAAGTTGCGCCCAGGGTGGGTTCCGCAGTTTTACTGAGCTGTTCTCAATTCTATCCCTTTCTCCTCTAGTCTTTGTTAGGAGTTCTGCCGCTCCCTCCCCAAATCCCCGTTCTCAAAATTCAAACTCCTGAAGGACTGGCGAAGTAGGACCAGGAGTAGATATTTCAGCAACCCAGTACCAAGGCTGTCATCATCCACCTGTGCTCTCTCCTCCCTAACCTCTCCCCCACCCAACCCCCCATGGCCCTAGAGGCCACTGACTTCACATTGTTGAAGAATGAAGGAGCGCCACTCCGTGGCAGATCTAGCCACTCGAACCCGAGAACCGTGACCTCTCCGCCCCTTCGAAGGCCCCGCCCCTGAGCACCCTCCCTCCTCACTCCCCGAAGTCCGAGGCACCCGGTCTGAGCCGCCGCCCACAATATCATTTAGTGTCTGTAGCTTTGGCTGATATCCTGGCTCCCGCTCTAACGCAAACGCAACACCTGTCTTAGGATCTGGAGCCCCTGAATGCTTTGGAGATAGGGAGTGCCATGGTCCCCCCGCCTGGCCCTCCATGGTCCCGCCAGCTTCAGCTTTTTCTCCTAGGGATGACCACCCTCGGTGAGTTCGACCTTGGGGGAGCCCCCTGGCTTAGAGGGGAAAGTGTGGTTGCAGTAGACACAGGTGGGGAGAGGAAGGCTTCATTTACTTTGGACGCTGATGTGGGAGATGAAACTTTTAAGTCTATTCTCATCTGCGAAAGGGAGAGTAGAGGCACCTTTTCCCCTTCCCTGGCATGACAATCAGGTCTGCTGACACAAGATTGGACACAAGATTGAAAGAGCCAAGTTGGGGCATTCCGAGAATGGGGGAGGGGAAAGGTAGTAGATCTGGATACTTTCAAGGGTTAGTAACCCCATTCCTCCACTCCACCCCACCTCATCTTCAGTCATGAGTCTGATGAGCTGAGCTGAGCTGAGCTGATTTGAGCTCCCGGATGAGAAACCAACTATAAAGAGCTTAAGGGCTTAACCGCACCCTCACCCACCCGTCGGAGAAGGCAGGAGAAGAGGAAAAAGCACACACACACCCCCCAAAAAATAACCCGAGAATTTTCTGACTTTTAGGGTTTCATGCAAAGGTACCTTCAGCATCCTAGCGTCCCCTTCTTTGGGCCTCCTCCTCCTCCTCCTCCTCCTCCTTCCCCCACCCAGGCTGCTTCCTGCCGAGGAACCAGGGGATGCACCCTCGGGAGCGTGGCCGTGAGGTTATTTGGGACACAGGAAGTGGGGGGTGCATAGTGAATAGTGGGGCCCTGTGGGCTTGCGACCCTAAGACGTTCCCCTTTCGATCTCTAAAGGGATAAAGCCGTCTGGTTTGAGGAGAGGGAGGAGGCAGTGGAAAACGAGAGATTCTCCTTAAGAGTAAATACATGCTTGAAGCTCCTCGCTGCTCGATCTTCTATTTGGTTGGCATAACAGAACCCGTTCTCGAAGCTACGTCTGAAAGAGGATGGAAAGCTTCCAGAACCGTTATTCAACGTACCTTATCTCCTGACGCTCTTTCCTTTTCCGTGCTGATTATTTTTGGAGGGGTGGAGCAGATCACAATCTCTGATGCTGCACTGAAATGGGATCGAGCCAGGGCAAGTTTAGGGGATAGGACAGTTTCTCCATCATTCTTTATTATCCTTCATCACACTGGCCTCCTCTAAGAGAGAATCCAGGGATAAAGAGACTGAGATTCAAAGTCCAGAGGCTCTCCAAATCTTTTGAGGGCAAGAGGTATTGAGATGAGGAGCTTCCCTCCTCCATTATATTCTAGTTTGTCTAGTTCTCAAGTGTTAGAGCATTAGATTTTCAGGTTCTCTTGGGGGCCTTTTAAAGAGTCTCCACCCCTTTACTTCTCAGATCCTCAGAAGACTGCTCCCAGTCTCAGAGTACCAGTCTTTAGGAAATAACACCACGAAGACTGTACTGATCTGAATCCTCAGGTTCCCTCAATTTCTCTTTGTTTCTCCCCTAATTTCCTTTTGGGCTACCCGAACAGAAAGGAAAAGCTGCCTCAGGCTTAGAGAGAAGAGGAGAGAGGGTGGTTGGATAGCAGAACCAATTTCATACCTATTCTGCAGCCTCACGACTTCCCCTTCCCACTCCTCAGTTTTATATCCTGCAACTAGATGGTACCTTCTTCACCTCCCAAGAGTTTGCCCTTCCTGTACTGGCAAGGGGCTGGTTAATAAACCCCATGGCAAATGGTGCTCAACTCCTCAGGTCCAGGCTCAGCTCCACTCAGTTCATTTTGTTCTCCATGACTCTGTGTTGCTGCCCTTGGGGCGTGAGAAGCTAGAGGGGGGAGGTTCCCAGAGAAGGAGGGAGACTAAAAATAGCCAGGGAATGGTAGAGGGTAGGGCCCAGGCTGCCTGCTCCCCCATCCCTTTCCTCCTTCCAGAAAAGAGCTCCCCTGTCCCCATAGGGTCCTTACTTTGGCCTGATCCCCATATTTCCTCTATCCTGATAACAAAGCCTCTCCACCCCAGTTAAGATCTGGCCATCGGAATGAAGGAGTTGGGGGGGGGGGGTAGAAAACAGGATGTCTGGGTAATTGTATTTTTTTCCATCGGAATAGATTCTTGGGTGTCAAAGATGTAATGGAAAGGATGAAAAAGTGTTGACTGTATCTTCTTATACACCTTCATCCTCTCCAGACCCCTTAAGACCCTATCATTTTTGAAAACTTTGAAGTTATGAATCCAAGCTCTGGAAAAGGACAGTACACTGGGATTGCTCTTGTGATTGATTTGTTGTCTTGGGACTGGGGGCGGGGTAGGAAGGGTAGACAGGGGAAGGAGGACTCTGCTCCCTTTACCACATATGCCCCAAAATACACACAGCCTGGTACCACAAAGAAATAGAGGCTGGTGGTGGTTCTGGTATCTGGGTTCCAGAGTTAAGAGCTACCTTTGGGAAGGATGAAGATTAAGGCTCTCCCAAATTACCGAAGTTTGGGATTCCAGCTTTCTCTGTACCCCTGAACAAAGAAATTCCTTGCTTGGGGGTACAGAGAAAGCTTTTACCCAGTCACAGCTATTGTTTCTACTCCCTACCCCTACCTCTCCTAGCTAGGGATAATCCTAAAAAAATATGGTCTCTTTCCTCTACCTTTCACCTCATTATAGCAAAGAAGATAGTAGGACAAAGGCACACAAACGTAAGGAACCAGCTCAGTGGGGGAAGAGGAGATTTAGCTACTTGGTTGGATAATTTTGGGGTGGAGTGTCTCCGGTTTTGCTCCCCCCCTTCATTGTCTTCCTACTTATCTCCAAGGCCTATGTTTCCTGTCCAGCCTGTGGAGACATTGCCAGGAAATGGGGGGGGGGGCTGGTGAGGAGGGAGGTTAGTGGTAGGAACACTGAAAATCCAAAGAAAAGAGGTGGGTAAGGAAGGGGCTCTACAAACAAATGAGGCCAATGGCAGGTGGGGGAAGGGTGCATCCTGCACTTATAGTCACTTCCTCCCAATCTCAGGGGAGTATTCATGGTATTTTAGAGGGTGGTTATGGTTAATTCCAGCTTCCAAAGCCTGTTGCTTGTGGCTATGTTCTAAATCCTTGTTGTCTTCCAAGTTTTATTGACACTGGTCTTCTTTTTGTCCCTCCAACACGAAACTTCATCTCTAAACTTTGGTCCTTTTCATTGACTATACCCATGCCCCCTCCCTCATCACATCCTACTCCTAGTTTCCCTGGCTTCAAGACTCAAATTCCATGTATTCTGCAAGAGGCCCTTTCCTGTCCGGACACTGCTAGGGCTTTACCTGTGAGATTACCTGCCATTTATACTTTATCCATGTTACCCAGTTGGTATATATACACAGTAGTTTGCATTTTGTTTCATCCATTGGATTTTGGATTCCATGAGGACAAGGAATGTAAGTGTTTAATAAATGCTTATTGACCAACCCCAAAATAGGCTAGAGACTGAGAAATTTATATCACAGAGCAAGGACAAGAAGTAGCTGTAGGACTGCAGAAAAAGTAGACTGGCCTTTCTTCTCAGCTTTGACATTAACTTGCTGTCTGGACCTATTTCTATATTTCAAAAAAATGTATGACCTGTAGTCAAGAGAGGAGAGCCTTGGATCGGATAACCATGGGCAAGTCATTTGACTTTTCTCTAAGCCTCAATTTCCTTATCTGAAAAACAGGATGAAAAATAGCACCTACTTCACAGAGTTGTGAAGATAAAATGATATATGTAAAGTTCTTTTTAAACCCTAAAGCCCTCAATGAATGTCAGCTACTATCATTATGTCAGAGATGTGATTTAATCTGTGCAAAAATGATTATTTATAGAGGCAGATAGGTAGTTCTGTGGATAGTATTGGACTTGGAGTTAGGAAAATTTGAATTCAAATCCTGTCTTAGTTACTTGTCAGTTGTGTGTCTCTGAAAAAGCAATGTAACCTCTCTCAGCCTCAGTTTCTTCATCTTTAAGAGGGGATGATAATAGCACCTACCTTCCAGAGTAGTTGTGAAGATAAAAAGCAATAACTATGTAAAGCACTTTGAAAACTTTAAAACACTATACAAATGCTAGCTTTTGTAGTTTAGAGTCTCAGAATTGCTTGAGCCTCAGAAGTTTCAAGTTTCAAGACTTCTACTTCTTTACTGCCCAATGTCAGAGGAGAGCCTTGCAATCTGAAGACCTGAGTTCAAGTCCAGTGCTTTAAACACTCTGCCATAATGCCTATTAGCTATAGAATGAGAGATGGAAATTGGTGATCCCTAAGAAGACTTCTGTCCCTAAAGTTCAATGATTCCATAACTAGAACCTAAACCAGTGATGAGCAACCTTTTGAGCTTGGTGTGTCAAAATTTGTCAAAAAAACGAGCATAACTCGGGTGGTGTGTCACTTCAAGAAAAAAACCCAGTTTCGCGATATTTATAGTTTAAATAACAAAAATGTATAACTCTAATATATAACTATTTAATAAACCAAAATAGGTAAGTTAATATAGGTAGAATTGTCACCTATAGTGCACAGAGTGTCTACACTACACTACAGCAAAGGTTTCATCCTCAGCATGTAGCCCCATACTTCTCTGTAGGCGGCCACATGCAGCCATGTGTCATCGAAAATGGCCACACATGTCAGTGCTGACATGAGTGTCATAGGTTTGCCATCACCAGCCTAAACAAAGAGCCAGAGCAGATCTCAAGGATGACGGGCTATATAGTAAGCAGAGTTTTCAGAGAGCTCAAGCAATTTCTTTCCCAACTTGATAATTAACCTCATGGAGAACGTTGTCAACACAGCTGGGTTTTGGAGAGGAGCTTGGGTAGAGTTCTGCACTTGATTATCAAGAACCTGGGTTTTCAAATTTCTGGGTTCAGACACTGGAAAAGACATTTAATCTCTCCAAGCCTCAGTTTCCTCATCCATTAAGAGCAGCTAATAATAGCAACTGCTCTATAGCAGAGAGGATCAAATAACATAAATTAAGTGCAGCTCTTAGCAAACTTTAACTTCTAAATAAATGTGTGAACTATTATGATTGTCTTCTCCAGCTCTTCCATTCCTCAGTCACAGGTACTCCTGAGATATCTTGTTTAGAAGGACAAAGAATTGCTGGGGCCTTTCGGAGTAGTTCCAGCCCCGAAAAGGGTTTTGATCTGGATTCCCTTCTCAAGTCTTCACTTTTAGGCGGAAGGAGATCCAGTCTCCAAGCCTGGGAAGGAGAGGGCTCAGACCCAACAGGTGCCAGGCCCAGGCATTGGAGTCACCCTTTCCCTTCCCACTCTAAGAGCTTCTGATAGAGCCGCCAAGTTAATGGGTAACTGGAGCGCCCCAACCAACCCCACGTGGCCCTTCTCTAAGTATAGAGCCGGGAGAGAAAAGAGCGGCCGCAACCGAAGTGATGGTGACTGATCAAACCCGCCGCTCCTCATGCGGGGAACCTGCGGGTTACTTCGCCTGGCTTCTGGGGAGAAGAGTAAGCCTGCCAGCCAGCTGTGTCTGAGCACCGCAGTTAAGGCAGCATGGGAAGAAATTGCTGATTTTTTGTATTTGTTTTAATTACAAGGGCAAATACCCCATTCCTCCAAATGACTTGGAAAGGGGAAGTAGAGGGCAGGGAGGAGGAGAGAGCTACTATAGAAGGAAGCAGGAGATGGGGGCACAGGGAGTGAATGCTCCGCAAATTTTTGCTCTTAAAAAGAAAGAGGGGAACCAAAGCTTGGTAAGTGCCTCCTCTTTCTCCCCTCCACGAAAGAGCCTTGAAATACCTCTTCTTACAGTGTGTCTAGACCCAACTAATGGCAGGGCCGGTAGAAAGAGGTCCTCAGGTTTTAATCCATTCACTTAATTTTTTTTCCCAATTGCAATTTTTAGCATACATTCCCCGAAATTAGAAGACCTTAAATTGCCTCTCTTTCTCCCTTCCCTTCCCCATCTCGGAGATCTGGGTTATACATGTATTGATCAAACTCATTCATTTTTTTCCTTCTCTTTATTTTTTAAAAGTATTTTTCCATGGTTACATGATTCGTGTTCTCGCCCTCCCCTTTTGCCTCTCCCCTCCCAGAGCAGACAAGCAATTCCACTGGGTTATACATATATTATCACTCAAAACTTGTTTCCATATTATTCATTTTTGAAATAATCTTTTAAAACCAGAACCCCAAATCATATACCCTTATGAACAAGTGATAAATCACAACTCGTCTCCATTTCTACAAGCCCATTCATTTTTGAGAGTGTTATCCCATCGATCTACAGAGTTCTATCTCTGCTTGGCAAGGAATGGGGAGGAGGAGGGAAGGGAGTGCTTATGGGCAAAAGGGCAAATGATATTCCCCTTCTTACTCCTTCCCCTTCCTTCTGCCCAGCTTCTCCGTGACGTGTCTCTCTTCCCTCCCACAGCGACTGTTTCCCGAGCCCAGCTGGTGGTGCACGAGGGGTCTCTCAGGGTGGAAGCAGTGGAAGGGGCGGAGGTGGTCCTCCCTGCATGGTACACGCTGACCGGGATGAAGCCCTCTCTGAAACCTGAGCCCCCTCCTTACGTGCTATGGTTCCTGGAACAAAGTGGGAAGGAAATGGAGCAGGTGAAGGAGAGGGGCATCTCAGGAGAGGGAGCAGGGATTCATTTACCAGAGATTTTGTGGAGGAGCTGAAATAGTAAAGAGAACACTCCGCTGGGTGGGTACTTCAGGAGAACCAGCTCATAGCTCCACACCTTGTTGGACCTAAAAGGGACCTCAGAGATCATTTAGTTCAACACTTTATTTTACAGAGAAGTCATTCGTCATATGGGGAAGATCTCCTTGGTAGGATTTGGAGAGGGTGTGCAGGTACTGGCTAGTCAGGGTAGAGCAGAAAGTCATAATTGGGACAGAGCACTTAAACACTTAGCCCAGGGCACCGAAATGTAAAATGCATACCAGCAGCACATAAACCAATATAAAAAGTAATTCTCCCCTCAACTGAATTTGTTTTAATTGTTTCTCGCATTAACGGAATGAATTAAAAGTTTGATTTGAAGGCTGCTTGCCTGTTGGGCCCCTTGAGTGCCCAGTAATGGGGACTTGTGATCCTCTGCCTTTTTAGGTGCTGTCCTATCTTAATGGAGTATTATTGAGCAAACCTCGAATATCCCTAGTACATTCTATGCCCTCGAGAAATGTATCCCTGAGAATAGTCCAGCTCCAGGAACAGGACTCTGGGCTATACAGATGCTCGGTGAATGTGCCGGACCAAGGAAAGAGCATGTCAGATGTTGGCAGCTTGGAACTTGATGTACTGGGTAAGTGAACAGCACTGTTAACCTTTACCGCCTTCTACCCCCAAATGCATAAGGAGATTGTACAAGAGCCAAAGACACTTACTCCTCACGTAAAGTATTATGTATATCAACTATTATTACTATTGGAATGCAATCTAATTTCATCCCACCCCCACTTTTCTCCTGTCCTGTGTTACCCTTACAATTTGGTCTCTTCCCAAAAATGCATGAGAGAAGGATGGACTTGGGAAAAGTGGGACAGAGCTACTAGTCATTTTCACTGGAAGTAATTGGTCTTGGTCTCTCACCTGGTTCCTTTATCCCCTCAGTGTCCCCAGCTGCCCCATCATGCCATCTCCATGGTGTTCCAAGAATGGGGGCTAATGTGACCCTCAGTTGCCTGACCACAAGAAGCAAACCAGCTGCCCAATATAGTTGGGAGCGGCTTCCCCCACGGGCCCAGTTCTTCTTCTCACCTGCTGTAGGTGAGAAAATTTGGGAGAATTGGGGTGCTGGGAATATGGTGATAGATTGAGGATGAGAAGGGAGAAACGGCTAGAATTTGAGTGAGAAAGATTCAAATTGAGGCTTATTGATTCCTCCTTTTAAAAATTTCTTATGCCATTTTGTTTGACCATTTTCTAATTTATATTTAATGTATTTATGTACGTCTTACATCCCTGAAGGTATCAGGGTCCGGATGTGTCCTCTTTTTGTCCTTATATCTCCAACACCTAGGCTTATACTTAGACAATAATTGTTTGTTGTTTGATGAGAAGAAGCTAGGAAAATTGAAAGGAAGGGGAGGGAAAGAGAAGCTGAAGAGATAAGTGGGGTGGTGACTGGGATATTCTGGGAGTTAATTGATAAAGGTGTGAGGTAAATTGAGAGGACAGGGTATCTTCTTTAGTCTCCCTCTCCAGAACCAACATTTTTGGAGTACCTGTCCTTGGAGGTGAGATGACAGGAGTTAGGAATGAATCTGAGAAAACTGAGGCAGGTAGAACCCTGAAAGTATAAAAAATTGGAAGCAGAACTTGGGAGGTTCTAGGTGTTATATTCCCTAGTGCTTTAGTGGGAAATGGACAGACTGAAGAGAAAAGAATAGAATTGGAACCAAAAGAAATGAACAATTCTTTGAGAAGATATATTTGGATTATGCCTCCAGATAGTATTCGTGGTTCTCTGTTCCTCACCAATCTCTCAGCCTCCATGTCTGGTGTCTATGTCTGCAAAGCCAGCAATAAGGTGGGCAGTGCCCAATGCAATGTGACTTTGGAGGTAACTTCAGGTTAGTAGGGATGATGTGGTGGCTTCAAAAAGGGTGGTCAGTGTTGGGTAGCTGGAAGGAAAGGGGGAAGTTTAGGGGAGATGGTCAAAGCACATGGTGCTGGGATGAGTAACTGAAGTCTTTATTCTTGTCCAAAATACTGAAATTCCATTCGCTTACTGCACATATCCTAACTGATCCCTCCTACCACTCTTTCTATTAGGGCATAGTAAATGTTTGGGTGGTGGTGGTAGAGGAAGATGCTTCAGAGAAAGGCCAATTTTATGGAGAGGTGTTAGTTGGATTTCCAGCTCTGACTCCTAGATTTTTCTAGGACCAAAGGCAGCAGTGGTAGCTGGAGCTGTGGTGGTCACCCTGGTGGTGCTGGTGCTATTAGCTATATTCGTCCTCCTGTACTGTCACCGGGAAAAAATGCAAGAGGAATCAGCCAATGACATCAAGTAAGTGTCTTTGGCTCTTTGATTTCTTTGCATTCCCAGTGGAGCCTAAGAATCTAGCCAACTCTGAGTCAATGGCTATGTTTCCATTTTCCTCTTTCAGCTCTAGGTGGGAAGTCCTTTTGGGGAAGGTTTAAAGAGGTTGAAGTGGAAGGATCAAGTGATGGGGGAGGTGGCATGAAGTAAGAGCCAGTCCCTAGGGTCCCTGATTTTTCTGACCTGTCATTATGCCTCCTTTCAAACTCAGGGAGGATGCTGTTGCTCCTCGAACACTGCCCTGGCCTAAGGGCTCAGACACCATCTCCAAGAATGGGACCCTTTCTTCTGTGACTTCAGCTCGTGCCCTCCGACCACCCCATGGACCTCCCCGATCTGGTGCACTGACCCCTACACCCAGTCTCTCTAGTCAGGCCCTGTCCTCCCCAGGGCTACCCAGGACAAACAGGACTCAACCTCCTACAGCATCACCTGCCCTTGGAGGAGTATCTTCTTCTGCCCTTAGTCGGATGGGTGCTGTGCCAGTCATGGTGCCTGCCCAGAGCCAGGCAGGCTCCCTAGTATAATTGCCCCACCTTATCTTGACTGAGTTATCCACTGGTATGTCCTTTCTACAAGGACCTCAAAAGTGATTGCTTGTACTGGGGGTTTGAGTGTTTTAAAGACATCCATACTCCAGACATGTAGCCCTGCCCCAACCCCCCATTTTCATCTCCAGTTTTTGGTCTGGACATATGATTTCATTGGCACAGGGAACTGTCACCGTGGAAACTCTCTCCTCTGATAAACAGGCAATTCATCTAAAATTTATAATTTTAAGAGAGTTGATGGGGGTCACTAAGAGGTTAATTAAGTGACTTCCCCATAGTCACACAGCTGATATGTATCAGAAACAGGAATTTAACCTAGTCTTCCTGATTCCACACCTCTGTAATGCCCTGCTATTATGGAGAAAGCCCTATTTCAGTAGGTCTCATCAATATTTACTGAGAGAACTGGCCTCTAGGCAGAAGAAGGCATTAGGAAGTGAACCTGAGCTCAGATAGGGTTTAGACCTCATATATCACTCCAGAATCAACCCTCTGCCTAGTGACTGGAGCTGAAATGCTGCCAAGATGGGCTTATGAGGGGGACAGTATGGAAGGGCTTATCTGTGATCACCCCACCTTTCTAAGAGCCTTCCACTTTTCCAACTGTATTAAAAACCTTTCTTGGTTGGATTTTCATTGGGGAAGGGGTGGGACATAATTTCTAGAAACTTCTTGAATTGTCTTTTTTTTTTTTTTTTTTGTAAATGTCAATAAAATAGCTCTTATTTGTATGGAAAGTGAGAGTCACATGCAATTTTCAAAGTTCCTGCCTTTAGCTGGAGCTTAAGAAAAGACTTGGTAGGAAACATTCGTTCTCTTCTATGCAAGTCTCATTCTTATTTGTTGCTATTCAGTTCAGTCATGCTGGACACTTTGTGAGCCGATTGACCACAGCTATCCATGGGGTTTTCTTGGCAAGGATTTTGGAGTGGTTTGCCATTTCCTTTTCCAGTGGATCCTTTTGTTAGGCAATGAGAGGTCAGGACTTGCCCAGTATCACACAGCTGAGAACTGTCTTAGGCTAGATTTGATCTCAAGCCTTCCTGACACCAAGGCTGTTCCTTTCCTTTCCTTCCTTCCTTCCTTCCTTCCTTCCTTCCTTCCTCCCTCCCTCCTCCTGCTGGAGATGATCAGAGAGAGTACTATTGGGAATATCATTCCAAACTCCTCTTTCAAATGGAACAGGGATGGGTCTCTCTTGGTCTGTTATCCCCTACTCCACTGTCATTGAATGACAATTTAAACAATTGAGGGATAGGTTAGACCAAGTGCAGGATCAGCCAGCTTCACACTGGAGTGGAAGTAAACCATGTAACTGCAGGAGACATTCAGCAACCTGTCCCTCTTCTCCCCCCCCCCCCCTTTCTTCTTCCCCTTTCATCCTTCCTATGCTTATTGGGAATGGCTCCATCAGCCCTAGAGATGCTATTGGCTTTTTTTTCTCAACATCCTGGGTCAAGTGACCTCTGGGTCTCAGCTTCTTGATTTAGAGCTGGTAAGGAAATCTTTAGAGCCTCATTTTATAAATGAGGAATCTTAAGCCTAAGGAGGTTGAGTGACTTTCCCAAGACCATCCAGATCATAAGCTTCAGAAGCAGGATTTGAATCTAGATCACCTTACTCCAAAGACAACTTTTTTGTAGTTTCCATGGTGATATTTACCCTAATTGCTTATATATTTTGAAAATGAATCAGGAATAGAAAGTGCCCTTTATAGTAGCAGGGGTCTCTAAGGAGAAGAGGGGGGGGGGCACCAGGGGGCTTCAATGCCATACGATCATTGTCAAAGTATTCATGTTTTTTTTTCACATTATGGCCACTGTTAATGGTTCAAGAATAGAAATATTCATTTGTGTATTCATTTGCATGTAATAATGCTATTATTTCTCAATGTCAGAATAAATAGGAACCTCCTAGATCTTTCCCCTGGTTTCAGCCCCTGCCCTTCTACAATGAATTCCCTCTACTCATAGCTCTTAAATTGTTTTTTCATTGTCCCCAGTCTCTAATCCTTTATTCTTCTTATTGCTGTTGTTCTGGAGCATTCCAACTGGGAAAACTTGAGATTGGGCTTCTTTTTTTATGGACCCGGGCTGGCCTGGTGTTGATTTCAAGCTTGGACTTCTCAAGGCTTTTCTGCTCTCCCCAAGGCCTTTTTTCCAGGTAGAGCACCATTTCCAGAAGGTGCCAGAGGCTCTCCACCTTGTTTGCTCTTTGTGTTAGTCAGTCCCACTTACCCCTGGGCACAGTTCTCCTGGTATTCTCCTCCCACAAAGGCTACACAGAGGACAGACAGCCCAAGGCAGCCATGGCTTGGCTCCCTGGATCCCTAGTGTTCTGGACAATGCTGACCCTCATCTACCTGATCGGTGAGGAGTTGGGGGCTGTTGGTTGGTAATATATCTTAGAGGCAATGATTAGAATCGAAGGGGAGAGAGCATATTCTATTAGCTTAACTTCTCCAGTTCAGGACCACCCCCATGCCACCTCTCTCCCCTCATCTGCCTCAGAAGTGGGCACAGATAGAGTGCCCCAGAACTGGGGAATGATGGAGACTAAACCAATACAATTTTTAAAAGGAGAGTTCAGCGGCGTAGGATGGGGAGAGATCTCCTGAAAACTAAGGTTAAATGAGGAATGGGTCAAAATGGGTGGGTTGTTGAGGCCCTAGAAGCGGAAGAGATACCTGAGTTGCTGAATAGATTTTTTAAGGTCTGTGGGATTACTGTGGTCTTTCATACAATAAGGTAGCCTCACGGAAACTAACAAACACACCCTCATATCTGGCCCAGGCTTGATCTCTTTTACCCACAAACCCAGCCTAGCCAGTAGGAGCTCCTCCCTTCCTCCCAGAAATTTTTAGCTTAAGTTTCAAGGAAGGATCCCTTAAGAGGTGTGTGTACATGAGGATGGGTTAGGGGAGAATCCAATCCAGTGTTCAGTGCTGGAATAGAGCAAGGAGTTCAGAGGGGTTCGGTCTAGACACCAGCCTTATATTATTTTTGGAAGAGTGGCAGGAAGTACGGGTGAGTGTGTGAGCCCTGGTCTGTTTGCCCTGGTCTTCTCTTCCTGCTTCCTTTCTCTTTGGCTAAGATCGAAAATCTCCCTCTGTTCCCCTTGGGGTTCCCCCAGCCCCAGGATGCCCTGTGGAAGTGAAAGTGCCAATTGAACCCTTGAGCAAACCTGCTGGTGAAGCGGTAGAGCTGACCTGTAGCTACCACACATCCGTGGGAGAAAACTTTGCACTGAAATGGAGCTTTGTCCAGCCTGGTAATCCCATCTCCTCAGATGAGACTGTGAGTGTGAACTGGGGGAGCTCAAGTCTCCTAGAATGGGATGAGGGTAGAGGGAAGAAGGGAGAAAAAGGCAATTATCCAGCACAGAGACAGCCTCAGAGTCATTGGGGGAGGGATGTGGGGACATATCTCCTTTAAGGAGGTAAAGGGAAGAAATAACCTCTAGAATAGATTATGTGGTCTTCTCACTCTGATCAGACAATTTCCTATCCACATAGGAGTTATAAGGAAGAGACTAGAAGAGACCAAATCATAAACACTGTTCTTCTACCACCCTTTTCCTCTCACCTCTCCTTCCAAAGTCTTATGGATCCCCTTTCCCTCTCACCACTCTTTCTCTGTGACCTATCTCAGAGCATAGCTGTAGCCCTTTTCATTCTTGGAGAGAAATAATCCAAGTACTCACCCCCACGCCCCTACAACCTACAAACTTCTCCAGACATCCAAAGATAGAAAGCTGGGAATTTTGCATAAAAAAAAGCAGCTTCTGTGAGGGGACATGATGGCTACAAGGAATGTCGCTCATATGCTGTTTGTTCCCATTACAGCTCCTACAAAAGGGGCAGGGCTCCTCTATACCAAACTGATAAGTGGGAGAAGTTTATCTCTATTAACTATTCACCTTTCCTTTCATAGCCTTTCTCCTGAATAACTCCATTCCCTCTTACCACAGGCCCCTCCCCGCCTTAACACAGGTCCATTTTGCCCCAAGCTCCTCCAGTCCCAGAGGAAGGTGATTCAACATAGAAATTTAATCCTAGCTGTTGGTGACTCGATTTATGTGTTAACTCTATCAGGAGTATGTCCATTTTAAGACTTCAGCTAAAAAGGGAAATCTTTAACATATTTAATAGTAAAATTTTAGGCATTATGGGAGGGAGAAAGTCTTGGTCTCTGACTTATAGAAAAGGAATCACCGAGAAAAATCATTTGGAAAGAAGTCATGGAGGTGATAGCCACAAAAAAAAAAAAAAAAGCCATATGTAACCTCCCTTTTTCTGCCACTTTCTAAGATCCTATATTTCACCAATAATGAGCTATATCTGACTGGACCCCAGGCAAAGAGGGTCACTCTGCTGCAGAATCCCCCTACAGAAGGGATAGCCACACTTCGACTGACAGATATTCAATCTTCAGACACTGGAACCTATCTCTGCCAAGTCAACAACCCGCCAGACTTCCACAGTAATGGCCTGGGGCTGGTCAATCTCACAGTGCTGGGTAAGGAGAGTCCATGATCTGGTAGGCCCACATATATACACAGAAGGACAGCTCTCTTTCATTTCCTATTTTCTCCACTATTTCCTCTAGGCTGTAGCTTTGCTCTGAACCTCAAGGTCAGCCACTTGAGGGAAATCAAGGAAACCTTTCTTTTCTTCAGACAACCTCTCTTGAAGACTCTTTGGGATAGTGTATTCTCTGAGAAATGTATAACTGCCTTTGATTTAGTTTTAAAGATCACTAGAGAAACTCATTGGGCACTCAGAGATCCTCTTATTAAAGAACAAAGATCTAGGAATAAGCCCTTAAAGTTGGAACCTCTTCCTCCAGAAGCCCAAACCAAGGAAGAAATTCTCTCAATAGTTTTTCCTAAGCATAAAGGCAAAGAAGGGAGTAAGGCTGTAAGATCCTTAGTTACTAGCTGCCTCTTCACCGAGCACAAACATTGTATTTAGTGGTAGCAAGTTGTCTATATTGGACATCTTTAACTTCCCATAGAGTATGGGGCCTGGATCTGTGATTTCACTGGTATAGCAAACTCCTGGAAGGGAAAGCACCTTCTCTTTAGTTTATATAGTCTTAGGGAGTTGCCTGAGAAGTTGACATGCCCCTGATCACATAATCAGTTCAGAGGTGGAACTTGAGTCTGGGATTCTGATTCTCAGCTTGGCTCATTGTCCATTATTTCATAAGGCACCCTGAACTCCGTTCAGGGCTACTTCATTTTGGTCTTTGTATCCTTAGTGTTTGGCTTATAGCAGGTGTTTAATAAACGCTCAATTGCTTCACTCACCTAAAACACTCCCTCTGCAGTACCCCCAACAAAGCCCACATGTGGACAAAGTGGGCAGGTCTCAGTAGGAGGGGGTGCTGCATTGAGCTGCAGTTCTTCAGGGGGTGCCCCCCGTCCTGTGTACACCTGGGTTCGATTGGGTTCTGCTCCTACTCCAGCTCCTGGCAGCATGGTACAAGGTAAGTGCTTGTATTCGGGGGTGGTGGGGATGGAGAGGAAGAGTAGGGTCGTGAGAAATTAACATTTAAGATATTGGGAGCTTAGAACGGCAAGATCTATTCTTGGCATCACCCAAGAAACCTAGGAATCTATGTGGCCAAGTGTCCCAACCCCCTTCTTGGGCTCCAGCAGCTTGGAGCATCACCAATCATTGTTTAATTTGATATCCTGTGCTTTCACTGTTAAGCAGCACCCTAAACATAATGGATAGGGCATTGGGCTTGGAGTCAGGAAGACCTGGGCTTAAAACTTGCTTCAGATACTTACTAGCTGTGTGACCCTGGGCACTTAACTTCTTCCTGCTTCATTTTTTAAAATGAAGGGATTGGGCTTGATGGTCTCTAGATCTAGAAGGTCTAAGATCCCTTCTAACCCTGAATTTAATGATCTTATGACTTTCATGCCTAACCACTATCCTCAGTGGAGAAGAGGCAGAGTAGTGGCAGCATGTGGGAAAGGCTCAGTAAATAAAAGCTGACAGCAGACAGACCCTATAACCTAAATCAGTGACCTACAACCTGCCCTTAAGTGCCCTGTACCACCTAGAGTTTCTGTGCCCCATGGGTAGGTCTACTTCATCACATGTACCCTCTCCTTTTCCTAGATGAGATCTCTGGTCGGCTCATCCTCACCAACCTCTCTCTCTCTTCCTCTGGAGTCTATCGATGTGTGGCTGCCAATCAGTTAGGCAGTGCCTTCTGTGAACTGACCCTTGCAGTAGCTGGTATGGGGATGAGACTCTTGACTTGTCTATACTGAAAGACACAGACCCAGTGTGGGGAGGTTTGGACTGGGGAATGTATTAGAGGTGGGGTTCTATAAGATGGGCTCATAGGAAGGCCTCTTTCTTTGAGTGTCCTGTGGCTTTCGTCTTTTCAGACCCTTCCAAGGGCAGGGTTGCAGGGGCTGTGATAGGTGTCCTCCTGGGCTTGCTGTTTTTGGTGGTAGGTGTATTCTGCCTACTGAAGTTCCAGAAGCAGAGGAGTAAGAAGCCAAAGGAGATGTATGGGGGCAATGACCTTAGGTAAGGAGGCTGGAAACAGGAAAAGGCAGGGAAAGGGTGTTGTCAGCTTAGGCCGCCTCAGAAGCAGCATTCCCTACCTATCACAAGGGATTTAAGGACTGGTGAGAGTTAGGAAGGCATCTGAGCTGGAGATTTATGTCATGAAAATTGAAGGGAGGCTTGAATCTGGGTTGGGAAACTGGGGGCATCTTCTGAGAGGGGAATTGGTCCTGGGGACGTACATCCATATATTGAAAGGAGGGGGCTAAAAGGGAGAAGTGAGATGAAGATGAGGTGAGAATTCTCTCCTTTAGCAGCAGGTATTAATCCCAAGGGTTCAAGGGGAGGGCTGGAAAACAGAAAGGATGAAGGATCTCTGGGTTTATTGGAGAATTTGTTGCTCTTCCATCAGAGAGGATGCCAAGGCCCCAGGGGTTTATGACTCACCTCTCGAGAGAGGCCATTCAGATGTTGGGCTACTAGAGAGGTCCCCTTCTGCCAGCACAGTGACTACCACCAAGTCCAAGCTCCCAATGGTTGTTTGACAGCTTTCTGTGTTCTACTGCCTCAATCCTCAGGAACGTGGATTTATAATTAAAGTCCTAGTTTTCAGTACCTATCTCTGGTTTTTTTTTTTTTCTATAAGGAGTAGATGAATGTATGATCCCCCCAGGGGACAGAATGGGCTAAGAGTGTGTGCTCAGGACAGCAGGCCAAATCTGTCTGGATCACTAGGGTTCTAGGGGGATCACACCCTCATATTTTTCCATAGAGGTTTCCAGACTCATTGTGGTATTCAAAAACCTGTTGGGCGGTTATCACTTAAACCATTCTGACTTCCAGTTGCCTCGTCTGTAAAACGGGGATGTGAATACTACCTGTCTTACCAGGCTGTGAGCAAAGTTCTTTGTATTTCTTAAATTTCTAAGTCAGATGGGGGCTGGCCCAGTCCAAGGCCTTCTTTCTCTATAAGCCCATCCCAACCCCTTCTCGAGGGCAGGCCCTGAACACTTGGACATTCCTCTTTATTGTTCACATTCCAACCCAGAGCGGTCACATGCACACACGAAAATTTAAAAACCCTTCTGCCACAACCCCAGGAGCCCGGCTGGGGGCTGGGCTGCCAGGGCAGGGCAGGGCAGGGGGTGGGGCAGCTTCTGACTCCCCCCACACCGCCTCTCAGACACCTCGGCCTAGGAGTTTGCATAACAAGAAGAGAGTTGGAGAGGTGGTCCCGGGATGCGCAGCCGTCGAGGCAGGGGACATAGGGGAGTGGAATGGGCTCAGTTAAGGGAGATTACAGGCAGGTGTGGGACTGGGCGTGCAATCACCAACGCTTCAGGGGACCTCAGGAACGAGAACTCGCTCCTCCCCCAACCAACCAGAAGAGGATCACGCCCAGGAGGAAAGGGTTCCGACACCCCCAAAAGCCTCCCCTCACCCCGAGTGTGTAAACTGGGGACTGCCTATGGAGGAGCAGAAGACCCAAAGTCTTGGAGCTGGGGTGGGCTGGGGATGGTTACAGCAGCACAGTGAGAGGTGGGGTGGGCAGGCATACCCCTCGGCTTCTCCCCAGAAACAAACAGGGTTTCCTTGGTAGGAGCACACACACACAGGGACTACTTGGGGGCGCCCTCAGCAATCCGCAGAGAGAAAGCGAAGAGGAGCTTAGCAAAGTTGGTGGTGAGTTCATGCAGGGCGGGTGCGCTGCGGGGGTGGAGCGAGTTAGGCAAAACGAGGTGGAGGAAAGGAGGACAGACAGAGAAGAGAGGGGTAAAGAAGAGAGGGCAATCAGGTTCCTTTTTCAAACTGGCGAACAGGTAGAGTGACTCCGGAATGGAGCCGGCCCGAGGGGGAGGGGTCTCCCGGTGGCGTGTGGGCTCCTGAGGCTGGCAGGAGAGGTGGGGGAGGGAGTCACAAACATTGCAGGGAAGTCTTGTCACTGCGAAGGGGACGTGGCATCCATCTCACCTAGGGAACTGCAGAAGGAGAAGTTCTGAACAATTCCATCATATCCTCCTCCTCCCTCCATTCGTCCCCACCCCTACCCCGAGCTGGGGTCAGAAACCAGTGCTTTCTTTTCCCTCCTCCTGCGCCCCCGCTAAGATGCCAAAGAGATTGGCCTCGGAGGAGGGTGCCTGGAACTTCCACTTATGTAGAAACCAAAACCTGCTCCCCGCCTAGTCACTGAACTGAAATGACCTCCCTAAGGGTGCCTATGTGCGAAAGAGATTGCGTATGTTTAAGGCTCTGAGTATGCCTGCCTCCAAGTGTGTAACTCTCCGCTTCTACATGTTTGTCCAGGTGTACATGCCGTCCCTGTCTCCGGGTCACCGACTCAGTTTTTACAGGATTCCCTTCCTCCAAACATTGCCGCCCCCCTTTCCTCCCTCTTCTTTCCGCCTCCCCCAGCCCGGGCAGCAGCAGGTGGTGTCTCCCAGCCCAGAGAATGGAGAGAAGGGAGAGGACGGATTTGACACCTCCCACGGACAGACACGCCCCCTCCCAACAAAGATACAAATACACCCGGGCAGATACCAGCGCAACTACTGCCCCTCCTGGTAACACAATAATTACCTTAGAAAACAGTCAGTCCACCTTCGGTCAGGGGGCGAGAAAGGGTAGAGAGGAGGAGGAGGAGGAAAAACAGGTGAGCTTACTGAATCCACAGGTCTTTCTCTGCCGCCCCCCCTGCCCTCCCGCTCTCCTCGGCAGTTGGACTCTGGGAGCTAGGGGCCTCTTCTCCCCAATCTCTCTCCCGCCCCGCAGCACATTTAGCCCCTTTGTTTTTAGGATATCTGAAGTGGAAGAATCTCTGGAAGGCTACTTGTTCGTGAGAGGAGGATCGGGGTGGGGGTGGAGGCAATAAGAATTCCAGGAAAATTGGGGAAGGGGTCTGGGGATAGATGGGACACTTAAGTCCTTACCTGGCTTAGTCGCCGCTGGGGCCGCCTCCGGCACCTCCCCGGGCGCCCCCAGAGCCGCCCGCCCCCCCGGGGCCTGGGCCCTTCCGTCCTCGCTCCCCACTTTTGATCTTCTTCCGAGCCATGTGGCCCCGGAAACTCGCCTGGATTTTGGCAGCTGCTGCATTGGCGCCAGGATCGTCCAAAGGGATGTCCAAAATGTCATCGTCCGGCTTGGAACAAGCGCTCTCCTGGGGTATTGGGGAGGGGAAGAGGATTGTGTTTGGACTGGGTGGGGTCAGAGATGAGAAAAGACTCCATCTGGGTGTTAAAAAAAGCTGGGGTGGGAACCACCAGGAAGCAGTGGGTTGTGGGTGCCAGGACTTCGTAGAGGATTGGGGGGAACTGAGTCAAAGAATTTGGGAAGGTTGGACTGCATAGCAGAACAGATAGGGAAGAAAGGGAAGCTAGGATAGAAAAAGAGGGGTAACTGTCTACTGTGGTTAGGAACCTGGGAATAGGAATGCTGGGTGGAGAATAGTTCTTAAGGAATAGAAGAGAGCCTAAAGCCCCACGGACCTTAGCCACACCCTAGCATGAAAAGAAACCCGAGGCTAGGGGCTGGAAAAACTGACAGTAGAAATGAGAAGATGGAGGAGCTGGACAGCCACCCAAAATATGGAGAAGCTAGAAACAACAGGAAACGGAGGCAGGGAACCTAGCTCCCCCCTCCCGGTTCTAGTTCCCTCCCCCCCCCCCCAATCCCTCTATCAGAGCGACTAGATCTAGATCAGAGCAACCCACACACATTCCCAACTCCCGACACTTCTCTGGGGATATAGTTTTGTTAGCTGCAAGATAAAGAGGTTGGACTATATGCTATCTGAGATATCTTGCAGCTATAAGGGATCCATGTTAGAGATCTAGGACTGCAGAGAAAAAAGGGCAGCATTTCCTTATTTGGAGGCTAGGTGTGAATGGGGGTCTTGTCCGAGGAGCCATTTTAAAGAATCATTTTGTTCTACTAAGTCAAATGTTTCTATAGCCATCACAAAAAATGGGTGCTGGATTCTACACCTTCAATGATGTCACTGTAAAAATGGAGTGTGCTGTGGCATACCGTTTGGAAAATTTGTCAATTCTTTTCTCTTACTTCTATCAACAGTGCTTTCCATGCCCATGCTGATGTAGATTATTTTCATAAACATTCTGTAGAGATGTGAAAATAGGCATATGGGTCAATTTTTATTGGTGTGAGTAGGCTGTATTACTAATTGAATTTTGAAGGAGAAATTGCTTAAAGAATGTTCACAGAGAGACATATGACCAGAAAAAAGGTGGACTAGTTCATTAGCAAGATCAAGGGGTAAGTGAAGAACAGCCCACACACTCCAATAAAATGTCAAGAGATCTAAAGAAAAGCTTTAACAAAGTGATCGAATCCTTCCCTCCCCCACTCCCCCCCCCCCATGGAGGTTTAATAGGACATGGACAAGAGCAATAATAGAAGGGGAAGAGTAGATAGGTTGCAGTCTGCTGTAATGGAGGGAATACACAACTGATTCGGTTACAGATCAGTTGAAGTAGTGAATTAAGGGTATTTTATGGGATCACAACAGATTTAGATTTGGGACCAAAAACAACAGGATCCCAGAACCTCAAAGAGCTTGAGTTTCTCAGCTCCTGCCTATACTATTGTGACCTCTTAGATATACAAGTTTCCTTATGCTCTCTTCCTTTCCTACCTAGACTGCTCCTCCCCCTGGAAAGAGCTCAAAGACAAAAAGAGAGGAAATGGTTGATAGGTCCAGATGGGAAATGAAGCAGAGGAAAAGACTCATTTCAACCTACAAAGTGAAAAAAGGAGATATAAACTGGAGCAGAAAGGCCTTTCTATGGTGTATCTATAGGAGAATGAATCAAGGACAAAATACAATGTGAGTAACTGGACCTACAATGTTAGATTAATTAAAATTTAAAAGATTCTTAATTGGAGTTTGAGGATAGATTTCAGAAGGTTCATGAACTTGAATAGGGAAAAAACCCTACATCTTTATTTTTACTAATTTCTGGTTTCCTTGGTAATACTGTGTGTTTGAATTTATCTATATAAAAACTATTCTGAATCCAGAGGCTTCACCAGACTGCCAAAGGGATCCATGACACAATAAAAGGATTAATTATCACCAGTCAAAGGCTACCATGACCTCCAAAGGCCCGTGGATACCACATAGACTCAGGGCCTTCCTAAAATCCCCACTTAGACATGCCTGGGGATGAGGGAGATGAGAGAATGGTACCAATCACATAATAGACTGAGGTCCAGAATATATTTGAACACAGCTTCATGGGACCAGTGTAGTTTCTGCTTCTTTTCCTTCACTCTGAGTTAGTTTTATTTTGAAGTATAAGGTTTTGATCCTCTCTTTTCTAGCACCTTCCTAGTTTCTTAAAGACTTCCATTGGTCAATGGGACGCATGACCCTCTTCTATCCCTTAAGAACAATTCTCTACCCATGTTTCCTGTTTCCAAGGTCCTATCATAGTTAGTTATCCCTCTTTCCTATTTTTAGCCTCTCTTTCCTACCCATCTGTTTTTCTCTGCAGTTCAATCTCCCCAAATTCCTTGTGTGAAGTTGTTGAAAATGTGTCAAGTGGAACCACTCTCACTCCATTTCCAGTTCTGAGAGCACTACTTATCAAGTCTCCCTCTATGTTATGTTATATTTTTCCCAAGTCTTCTAGGAGAAGGTAAAAAGAAATCCCAGGCAAAACTTAATTGAATCTGAAGACTGTCTTCCCATACTTTCTCTTCTTGGAAAGGGGGTAGGGTGTAAGTATTTGAGACTGAACAGTAGAGAACAATCTCCCTGGGGCAGAAAAGAAACAAAAATAATACATAGCTCATTCATTATGTCAAGGAAGTGTCCCTGGCTTTACTGAAAAAGCTATAGTGACTGTAAAATTCTGCCCTCCCACCTTCTTTGGTGTCGGATATTCTCTGCTTTCTAAGCTGACCTTTCTCCTTTCTCTTCCTTAGGATCTAGGATTTGTTTTTGTTTTTTTTCCTCCTGAACTTTCAAGTGTGATTTTTCTGCCCCAGAGCTGGACACACACTGATCATCATTAGCCCCATCTTCCAGAACTCCAGGAGTTAAGGGAATAACGTTGAGGAGGGAAGTATCCTTTCCCAGAAGAACCGATTCCAAACCTGAATCTACCATGTCTGTATTCAGAGTCAAAAACTGGAACAATAGGCAAAAGCTCTCTCTCTACCCCACCTACTCCTAGCACCTCCTTTCAATCCTCAAGGACCAGATAGCCCAGTAGAAGAGAAAGGAAAATAGGAAATGATTCGGTCTCAGTTCTGAGGGTTTGCTTAGAGGCTCTGATTCTGCACATTTTTACATGGAATGAAACATAAAGAACTTTGGAAATTAATATCTGTAATCTTTGAATCAATAGGCACTTCCTTCTCAACTATTTCTCCCTTAGGAGGTCTGCCCTTTCTTTCCTCATGTCTTTTTATTCCTATCTTTTCAGGATCAAGGGAAAGTAAGGAATAAAGTAGAGCTGGCCCTTATCTCAAACTTTATAGTTAGGGCCAGTAGGAAATCATGGAATTAATGTGGGACTGGAGAGAAGAAAAACAAAGTGGGAAAAGACTCAGGGCTGGGAATGAATAGAATTTAGGGAATCTTGGAGATCTCGGAGCAATTTTCTCATGACACCTGGAATCAGAGAAGTACTGACTTGCACATGGTCAGGGGCTCAGTCAGTGGCAGACTTAGGGCTAGAATCCACATATCCTAATTTCAATTCCATCCCCACATTGCTTAGTCTTAAATGCCTAAGATGTATTATATGGCTTTTCCTACCTGTCCCAGTTCCTGAATAGGGTTCCAAAGTGATCCCTAATACCCAAATCTCCTGTAAATCCTACTAAAGAGTTTGCTGTCCCATCTCAGAATATGATAGAAACTAACCACCTCTATTCCAGTTATATAGTTGCTCTACAGTTCCAGCATGCTTGAGATCCTCAGCCCTAAGCTTCTTCCCTGCCCCACCCTGTGAACCCATGTCCACACTTCCCTTTTCCAAAGCAGTAGCATGGCTAACTCACTACTCACAATCTTGTAACCTCATTTACTTATTCTGTTTGCCTGACAAACCTAAAACAAATGATAAAGTCAGGGAACCAGAGGAGGAGAATCCCTCTGATGTAGGGGTATATATTTGAGGGATGCGAGGAGTGGAGAAGTGCGAAGTGATCTTTGGTGCCTTCTTAAATTTCCAAGGCATTGGGCCATAGAAGTGGCTGTATTGTTGAGGAGAGTCCCTAATTTCTCTCAGTGAACTCCTCTTGTCTTCATCAAAATCCTTCTCAGACATGGCACCATTCTTGGTTGGATTCCTCTGTCTATGGGAGACAACTTAGATAATAGCCCCAGATTCCACTTGCTGGGAAGACAGAGTCAAACTCTAGATACCCAGAGGAGTAACGTTATATAGAAGAGAGGTTGATTTAGGCAATGGAGGAGTGTTGCTCTGGCAGTCATGAAGTCTTGATTTAAACTCCTCCCTTAAATTCTTCTTAGTTGTATCATCTTGGTCAAGTCACTAATTTCTCTCAGTCCCAGTTGCCTCATCTGTAATAGTACCTACTTCCCAAGGTTGTTATGAGGATCAACAAGAGATTGCAAACCTTAAAGACATTGTATACATTCTAAATAATTATTATACACCTCTCCCAGGTCTAAAATAATTCTTCAGTTCTGGCATTTGTACTCTTTGTTCTCACCTTTCTGTTTATTTCACTGTTCAGTAAGTCATAATCTTTTCCTCAGACCTTTCCCTCTCTCTTCTCCACTCTTCTGAGCTCAAAGCACCACTCCTGACTTATGGGCAGTGGGGCTTGCCACTTGTTAGTGACAGAGCCCCTTTATACAATACTTCTCCGGAGGGTTAGGAAGCTATCTTCTGGGCAACAAATACTTACCCACCCACAGCATTTGTTCCCTTCCTTCTCCAATTCCTCTCTCACCTAAAAACTCTTCCCTTCTTTCCTCAATTTCCTTCTTCCCCTTTCCTGGTGACCTCACCGAACTGGACCATTCCTCCCACACTGAACATTTCTCTCCTCACTGCCTGATCTCTGTCTCCAGTAAATGAGGCCCTAAGCCCACAGACTTCTCAGGGGTGCCATTCTACGGATTTAGAATGATGAAAAGGTCTGAATAAAATAAGATTCCCCAAACCGTTCCTTGGGCAGCTAGGCAAATTTTTATATGCTACATTCTGATTTCTTATGTGGGTGGATGATAAATTGCAGATATTTCCCTCCCTTGCCGGCAGGGACTTCGGGAGGTCATCTCATCCAATCCAATCCTCCCCACCTTTCAGAAGAAAAAGGGTGAGGCAGAGGGTACAGAATTCTTTCAAGATTGCTTTCCGTCCACGATTAGTATTACCCAATTAACTGATTATTTTCACCTTGGGCACTGTAGTTAGATTAGCAATTGGGGAGACTGGATTTAAGCTTACAAATTCCCAAGGAGGGACCCCCCCACAGACAACCTTCTGGTTCTTGTGGTCTCCTACCATTCTTTATCGGACAGTGCCTCCTGACCTCAGTCCCGCTGCCGCTTCGCCCAGCAGACTACTCTCTGGTTCGGCCAGGTCAACTCCAACAACGAAACTCCAACAAAACAAAAAGGTTTGTACTCTAACCATAATGGCAGTCTCCGGGGAATCGTTCTTAGGACTCCGAAGCCTAGCGGGACGGTCTCCCCCCCGCCCACACCTCCTTGTTTCCCCCACTCTAAAAACAGCTACCCTTTCCCCTCAGCTGATGTCCCGATTCCCTCCCTGGGGTCGTCCACCCCTTATCTCCCACATTCCCTATCTTAGGACGCCTCGGAGGTACCCCGGTCGCCGAGACCAAATAGCGCCTTTTGACCCCTCCTCTGATAGTCCTGGTATTTACCGTGCAGCAGTCCATCCCGGCGGTGGGGCTGGGCGGGGCTGGGGGCGGGGGTAGGGGCGGTGAGCAGATCGACGCGCTTCTAGGACCCGGGGCTCCCAGCTCAGTGTGCAAATCCGATCCCGTCTCTATTCCTCTCTCTCCCGCGCTCCCGACTGCTCTGGGATGTAACCCGAACCCCACAGAAGGGTAGCCAATCACGAAGAACCTTAACTTGAGTGAGTGGGTGAGAGGCGAGGCTACGCCTTGAGGCTCCGCCTTCTTTGTACCCTCTCCCAACCACCCCCACCAGTGGCAGCCCCAGTCCCTCCACCTACACACCTTCCTCTGTTCCTCCTACACACCTACAGCCTCCAAACTCCCCCGGAACAATCCCCACAGTCCCCGATCCCCAATACGGCACCGAGTGACAGACAAGGAATACGGAAAACAACACCCCCAACCTCTCAGGGACATCCACTCTCCCATCTGGATACAAAATGTCTTAGACAGTACCGTTACCTGAAGCGCCTGCTCTTCGAGAGAGATAACCCTCTTGTGTCTTCCCCCACTTAGCGATGTGTCTCCCCTAACCCTTTCCCCCGTAGCTTTCCCACTCTCACCCGGATCCTCAAAGAAAACATCACACCAAAATACTGAAAGATTGTCTCCTCTTCATATCCAATACAGTGCAGATATATGAAGCCTGCAAGTTATGAGGTCCAGTGATAGGCACATCATAACAACAAATACACAAAAATTCAGATCCCCTACAGGGAGCTGTACACCCACACACTGCTATACTCCACATAGATTAGCTCAAATACACATGGGCACCCTTCCTCCAACACACATCCTGCACACACACACACACAAAAACAAACCACATATGCGACTGCAGCCTGCGAACTTTTCGATAAGCAGAATACTGGGCAGTGCAAAAGACCATTTCTATATATGCATGATATGTACTTATTTGTAAGAAGGTATCTTCAAGAACCATCACCCCATTCTCTCCCACCTCCCTCTCAAGGTAAGGTAGATGCCCAGCAAGCTTTCTTCCTGGAGTCTATTCAGTGTCTTCTACTCCTTGCTGTTGGGGAAGTTCCTTCAAGGTCCAAGGAATCCCCAGCTCTCAGATACCCACTTGTCCCTGTCCTTCTCTATTCTTCTGGAGAAGAAAACCATCTTCTCAGGCACAGTGAATCATCAGGATTCTAGTTATCTTTCTGGGGTCATGGAAGTGTTAGGGGGAGGATGCAGGTATCACGAAAGGCTGGGGGAAGGGAGTTGCAGCAGAATCCACTTACAGAGGAAAATCTCATGTCTTGGACCCTAGGCTATTCCTTTCAGAGATGTAGGGCTGGTACTGGTACAGGATATTATTTAGGCAAAGGTAAGCGTTTTTGAGAAAAATGGAAGATAATAATTCAAGAATCTAGGGGAGAAAGAGAATTGCTGATAGGGGAGTTCAGGGAGGAAGGAAGATAGGTGATGGGGTTTTGTAGATGTCTTGTAATTAAGCCCACACGTGTGGCTTCAGAGGGTGGCTTGTGAAGCGCATAGATTGGTTCTCTTATCTGAAAGGATAGGACAAAAGTTATGGGACCAAAGGGGATGAAAGGGAGATCTAATTCTTGGCAAGGATGGTTATAGAGGTTAACTAGCTTGGTTCTCCAGAGCTGAACTGATGCATTGGCTGGGTTTCCAAAATTGGGGACAATGGAAATTTCTCCCTAAGATTATTGAAGTCCCACCTATGTTAGTAAAAATTCAATCAATTCCTGGAACAAAATACCATTTTCTGACTCTAATAAACGATAACTTGACTTGTGGGCTCAAGCCTCTTACCTAGTTGTTTGGAAGAAAATATGGCTTTAGGCTGGGTTGCCTCCCCTGATAGACTCTATCTCTAGGGTCCCCACGGGGATGGATGGGGAAGTAGGAAGGTGGATATCGGGCCCAGTCTCTGTGCTTCTCTCTTCCTAATTTAGAACTGAGGAGTTTTGGGATTTGGTGAGTTTGCAGTAAAGTCTCCCAAGTTGCTAGGCAACCTCCCTCTGCAGGCTGTGCTGCCTCCTGGTCCTTCCTCCTGCTGGTCAGAGCTGGTGAGGGGGTGTCTTTGCAACGAGGGTTCCCCCCCACCCAGTCCTATACCTGTAGCACCATCCCTTCTCCTCCCTGCACAAACATTGTGGTGTCTGATTTGGGGTGGTGGGAGCGGTCCCTTTAGAAGGTCCCAGGCTTACAGGAGAGAGAATACTGTGGCAACTGCCAGTCTCTGCGACACAATCAACACCACAGCAACAGCCCACTTCAAGCACCCACGCTATACTGGCCATGGTTCCTGCCCTGGGGGATGGGATGTCTCTGAAATGAGTCTAGACAGGGTAAAAGAGGTACATATGCAGAGACAGACAAAAAGATATCTCTCCCCAATACCCACAGATAAAGTCTTGTTGTTTTGTGCACATACACGCATAAGCACAAATGCAGAGTCACAGGCAGACACAGCCCATTATATACATGTACATAAAGACATTCCATGGACATAGCAATTACATGAATATATTTACGGAGACAAAGTCACAAAGCTGTACTCATGTAAACCCTGTGTCTCATATATACCCCTGCTGTGGTCGAACACTTAAGGGGAGCCCTCATCGTGACCGGACTGGCAGAATCTATAATTAAATAAAATAAACATTTATTATTTGCTACTCTATGGGCCAAACATTATCCTAGGCGCTGGGGATACAGAGACAAAAATAAAACCTTTTCTGTCCTGAAGGTCTTCATAGTCTAATGGGAATGAGGGTAAGGTGTAGAGGGGACACATATATACAGATACATAAATATTTTAAAAATGATTTGAGGGTTCTGGGAAAACCTCCTGGAGGAAGTAACACCTGATTTGAGGGCTGAAGAAAGAAAGGATTTTAAGAGATAGAAGCTAAGAGGAACAATATTCCAGACACAAGGGAAAGCTGGAATGATATGTATAGAGGAAAGCAAGCAGGCCAGGTTGTCTGGAATATAGAGTTCATGAAGGGGAATGAAGTGAAATAATTCTATAAAGGTATGTTGGAGCTAGATGGGGAAGGGCTTTAAAAAGCGGAAGGGGGAAGGAAGGGCAAGCATTTATTAAATGCCCGACACTTGCCAGGTGCTATGCTAAGCTCTTTACAAATATTATCTCATTTTCTCTTCATAACAGTCCTAGGAGGTAGACGATCCTTATTTTACAGATGAAGAAACTGAGGCAGATAGGGGTTAAGTGACTTGTCCAGGGTCACACAGCTAGTAAATGTATGAGACTGAATTTTATCTCCGGTCTTCCTGACTCCAGGCAGAACACTTTATTCACAGAAGGATGGATATTTTCTATTAGAGACAATAGGGTATCATTGAAATTTTTTGAGGAGGTAAGTGGTATGGTCACCTTTGTACTTAGGAATATCAGTTTGGCAGTCCTATGGAAGACAGATGGGAGAGAGAAAGCAGGGACCCAAATTAGAAGGCTGTTATAATAGCTTGAGTGAGAGGTAATGAGGCTGGAACCAAGCTAGTCAAGGTATAGTTGGAGAGAAAGGGATAGATGCTAGAGATTTGGCAGTAGAACTGATAATATTTGGTCAGATATGGTGAGGTAACTAAGAATGAAGGTTCAAGGATGACTCTTAGGTTGAACCCTGGAGTATTTGGCAGGATAGTGGTTCCCTTAACAGAAATAGGGAATTAGGAAAGGATGGATTTTGAGGGGAAAATAACGAAGTCTATTCAGGACCTGTTGAGTTTGAGATGCTAACAGCACATCCAGGTGGAGATGTCTAGCAAGTAGTTGGTGATGTGGGCCAGAAGCTTAGGGGAGAGGTGAGGTTTAGATGCGTAGATTTGGGAATGCAAGTGATAATTGGACTCCTGGGAATCAATGAAATCAGCAAGGGAAGAATGTATAGAAAAAATAAAAGAAACCTTCAGAAGGAACACTGGGATGAATAGAGGACGGTTCTTCCTTTGTGATTCCACAAATGAGTCGGAGAAGTCAGATAGATAGGAAGAGAACAATGAGAGAGCAGCCATCAAAACCCAGGGAAAAGAGAGTCATCCGGAGAAGGTGATGAGCACCAGTGTCACCAGTGTCAATTGATGCAGAAAGAAGAATGAAGACTGAGAAAAAGGTCGCTGGATTTAGCCATTAAGAAATTGTTAGTGATTCGATAGTGACAGTTAAGTGATAGTAAGTGGTGGGGTTGGAAGCTACATTACAAAGTGATACATAAGTGACATGTGATGAAAGAGGTAATTAGTATAGATGGCATCCTTGGAGTTTGGTGGAAAGGAGGCAAGATATAGAACTATAACTCCAGAGAATATGAAGGGTTTTTTTCTTGCTTAAATCTGTGATTTCATTGCATAAGAAACTCCCTGGTGAAGAAATCCCCTTTTACAATTCTGCAATTTATAGTTTTAGAGTTGACTAAAGAACTAAGAGGTCAGGGTCACATAACTAGTATGTGTCAGATTTGAAGAGGCTCTAACTTTGAGGTGTTCTCTTTCCACTATATCATGCTGCTTCTTAATTAAAGGTAGTGGTGGTGCTTTTTAAAGGAGTGGAATGACTTGGTAATTTTTGTGAGCAACAGGGAAGGAACAAGTAGATACAGAAAGACGAAAGATTAGAAAATAAGAGGTGATCAAAGGGCCAAGTTCCTGGAGGTATCAGAAGGGGATGGCAAGGACACAATCCATAGGTAGCAATCAGCTTTGGCAAGAAGGACAAACTCTGAGACTGGAGCAAAGGAGGGGGAAATGCGAGAATGTTGTTGAGGGCAATTGAAGTACAGAATTAAGGGAGAAAAGGGGACTGATTATGGATAACTTGAATTTTCTCAGAAAAGAATGAGACAAAATCTGCTGAGAGAGAAGAGAGGAAGGGAGGGTAATATACTAGCCTTGAGAAAGAAGAGGTTTGGAATAGACTCTGGGGAATTGTGATCAGGAATAATTAAGGAAGAACAAAAAGATTGTTCTGTAGTAGTGAGGTACTACTGAGATTAGGTAAGTGGACTTATTTAGTACGGTTAAGTGGCTTCCTTCACTTATGTTCAGGAACACTTGAGTAGGAACAAAGACTAATAGTGGGGGTAAAATGGATCTGGAAAGCAATGTGTGACAATAGTACAAGGAGGCAAGGGTAGGGAACAGTATAAACTTGAACTGACTAATAGTCAAGATTTTTTAAAAATACGGTATTCAGTTTAATCACTATTATTAAACAAAAAAAGGTTCAAAATGTCTCACTTCCTTGCTAAATGTTCACCCTGCAATTGCTTACAATGATAGCTCATATTTTTACCCCTTTTGCTTTAAGTATATTATCTTATTTGATCCTCACAACAACCCTGAGAGATAGATGATCCAGTGAAGTGACAAATAGGATCACCCAGTCACTAAGTGTCTGAAATGAGATTTATCAGTTAACATTTTTTAAGTGCCTACTATGTGCCAGGCACTATGCTAAGTGCTGAATTCAAACCCCCATCTTCCTATTTGAAAATCCAGTATTTAATCCACTGTATTTATACAGTGTAATATACAGATATATATGTATGTATGTATATATACATATATACATAGACACAGATATATAATCCAGTATTTCTTCCATAGTACTTCTGCAATAGCTAAGATAGCTAATAGGAGACCAAGTGTATACATAGGTCACAATGTTGGGTAATAAGTCAGAAAATGGATGGATTTGTAGTTTAGCTGCTCCCACAAGAGAAAAATAAAGGTCTTTGCCTTTGGTCACAAGTTCATAAGAATTAAATCATTGCATCTTCATGATATACATAATATTCCCTAATGTCAGCTTGGTGAAACATGACAATTGCTGTGGGGCCCACCTTCCTCCAATCTTATATAGACTTTGCTCCCACACTGAAATCCAAAAGAACATCTGTCGTGGCACTCACCACCAGTCCCTGATACTGATTAGTATTTTCTGTGATTTGACCCAGGCTAGACTTTAATACGTGTCATTGTTCAGTTCTGTCTAACTCTTTATGACCCCATTTGGGATTTTCTTGGCAAAGATACTGAAGGGGTTTGCCATTTTCTTCTTCAGTTCATTTCATATATGAGAAAACAGAGGCAAAAAGGGTTAAGTGACTTGTTTAGGATCACACAGTCACTAAGTATGAGGCCAAATATGAACTCAGGAAGAGGAGTCTTTCTGACTCTATCACTGTACCACCTACTTGCCCTTTAACACATGGTTCCTATATAAAGATGACTTGTGTTCCAGGTTTCACTGGTACTTTATGTTTTCTGTAAGGTGCCGGGTGATCCAGGGCAATGATGTGCAATCTCAACTTCTGGTTCCTAGTGAATTTCCCAAAGTGGGTCCCCAGAGACAACAGCTTCTCTGGGGAGATATTTATTGCCAGTTTAAGATCTTCTCACTTACAGAGTAGACTCTTTATGGAGCTGGAAATAGTAGGTGCCGTCAGGGCGGTCCACAGGCAACTGAATATTTTCTCCAATATATTTCGAGAGATTCTAGAACAAGGTGCAGACCACATCTTTCCTATATTGTACATTGGTACAAGGGACAATATAGTAATGGGAGAACAGGGGTTATAGATTATGAAGGAAGGGAAAGGTAGAGTGACTAGAGGTTAGGATTAAGACAAATAATATATTTAGGAGGGGTGAGGATGGGCGGGTAGGTTATAGTATAAAAAAAAAGAATTTTAGAATTCTAGATTATGGAGATGGAACAAATGGGTAGCCATGAGATTAAGGGCAGCTGAGGTAGAGTATGTGTTTGAGGTTCTGGGAGGTGAGGAGACTGAAAAACTATTTCAGGATACAAGCGTAAAGAGAAGAGAGGTTGGCACAATCCAGGACTCATAGGTACTGAACTTGAGAAAGGAGGGGGAATGATCTGAGGGCCAGTAGATAAAAGAGGAGGTTGCTGAGTGGTGCTGACACGGGGAGCATTTGGATGTGGCAGGTAAAGAGCACAGAGTAACCCTACTTCTTTTTCTGGCCCAGCGTCTTGGCAGGCACAAGAGAAGTTATATCCAAGAATGAAGATGGTGACAAGAGATTCAGTGGCTTTGGGGAAAAGCCAAGCGTTTATGAATTAGAGGAAATGGATGGATTGTGAGAAGAAGAGAAGTATAATAAGAAGAGCAGTTTGCTACCAATGGAAATAAGGCACAATGAAGGGAGAGGAAAGAACTGAAGTGGGAGTCAGGAATAAAGTTGAAGAGAGCTGGGATGAGGGAGCAGGAGACAGTTTTCACTCAAGTCAAGTTATATTCAGAAACCCAGGCATTTGGAGGAGATAAGGAGAAAATTTGCTAGCATGGAATCACAGATGGTTATGACCTTTCCAGAAGCAAAGGGAGCTGTGCCCAAGGCTCCCGCTAAATTGTTGTTTTGGTTTTCTTGGGTTGTTTGGGGGGGGGGGGTGCTGAGGCTCTGTACCTGAAATGATCTAGGTAACCCTGAGGCCTGGCTGTGTGGGTCTTGCTTGAGACGCCTTGGTTTCTAGGACTTGACTAGTTATGTGGTGGTTAATGTATTCATCCTCTTTCATCAACAGAGCCAACTCTGTCCTTGCTTGGCTTTTTTTTTACTACTAATTCTCCTATCATTCTAACCAATTCTATCTCTGTCTTCTTTCTTAGCACATCATCTATATCATGCTCCCTAACTGTGGGTGCCCCCCCAAGGCTCCTTCCTGGGCCTTCTTTTTTTACACACTTTTCCAAAGACCTTACTCATTATAATCTCTATGTAGATATCTTGGAGAGTTATATATCTAACATCAATCTCTTCTTTGCAAGTAGGGTTATTTAATTATTTGTATTTATATCCCCAGTGCCAGGCACCATACTTAACACATTGTTGGTTATTAATAAATGCAACAAGCATTTGTTAACTTGTTTACCAATATCACATTTATCAATACATATTAGCTTTCCTTTTCTTATTTGTATCCCTTAGCACTACAGTGTTTGGCATATAGTAAGTACTTAAAAATGTTTATTGATTAGTTGATATTGATTGATCGATTTCTTGGCCCTCAGTTTTTTCACCTGTAAAATATGGCAGTTGAACTTGATCTCTAAAGTCTATTCTAACTCTAAATTGGTGATTCCAGGAGACTAAGACAAGAAAATGGGGCCAATTTGACTTAGAATGTGTGAAATGAGTAATAAGAGACTGAGAAGTGTAAGCTTATGCCAAGGCAAGATTGGGACTGGTCATTCTGACCCTTTAAATAATACATAAATGTCTTATGGTACATAAATGGCTTTACTCCAAATAACTCCATAGAGTTGGTGGCCCAAAGATTATCACCACCAAACTATTAACCTCCTCAAAATCTACTACCATGACTCACTGTGGTAGAGAGCTAATTCTGGGTTCTCAAAAACTATTCCAGAGGAATACAGATTCTGGCAATTTTTATGATATCAGAAAGGATCATAGAAACATAGATTTAGAATTGAGAGGTAGTTAGCTTAGAGGTCATTGAGTCCAACCCCTCATAATTTTATAGATGAGGAAAATGAGGTCCTGAGTGCTCAAATGACTTGCCTAAAGTCAGGCAGCTAGTGTCTGAGGTAGGATTTGAATTCATGTGTTCTTGATTTTAGTTCTAATGCTCTATTTACTATTTCAGACTCTGCAACAGTGGGCCATCCTAGTTTCCTGTGGGCCTGTGTAGCTAGAAAGACTCATCGCTATCAGGCTGGCCGCTTGGAGATGAATTATTTGGCAATGGTAATTTAGAAAACAAAGTAAAATACAAAATAGTCTTCAATCTTATGCAGTGCCTTTCTGCATTGGCAACAACATTGGCAGGTACAGAAAAGGAAGCAGAGAATGAAAAGGATCACATGTTCTATGAACATTAATTTAGCTTTTGGTATTCTAAATATAAGACCTTATGTTCAGGGACCGACAAGTGGGTACATTACTAGAGGAAACATCATATAAATCAATTAAGAAAGATTTTAAAGCACCTACTTTATGTGCCAGGCATTGTGCTAAATACTGAGAACACAAAAAGAGACAAAACATAGTTTTTTGCCTTCACAAGGCTTACAGTCCAACTAATTTTTATATGCTTGCTATAGATGAAACAAGAATACAAAAGGAAGTTGTGGCCAAATGAGAAAATGTTTCACAGGTTCCCCTTGGGATGGCTGATAAAAAAGTTGTCAAGAGTTCATTAAATTGTGTGTCTAGAGGCAATAAGAAATATTTCATAGAATTTTTTGTCACCTCATATTGTCCTTGGCCCACAAGAAAGATTTTCTTCTATTGGTACTTTTATTTTTTGTCATTACCTTAATTCCTAAATATAGATTTTTCTCCTCTCTACCTATTGATCCAACCCTTGATCCAAAATAATAATGAGAAAGAGAAAAACTAGGTCAGTATTAGGCCATCAACCATATCTGACAGTATATATAATGGTCCCTATCCATAGTCTCCTACTCCCACAAGGAAGGAGGGGAGGTTCATTTTGTACTCTTTCATCTATTGCTTGCCACCTACAGGGGCTTTGCCAGAGTAGTAAGGTGTTCTGAGGGGCACGTAGGAAGGCAGGATGTGCCTCCCCTAAGACTTGCATGAATATAGTCCAGGTTCTGTGCCCAAGAATACCAGCGACTCCCAGACCCCTGATGTGGAAAAGCTGTCATTGGTGTTTGTGAAAGGAAAACCCTTTGTGGAGAACAGGCTAGGAATTCTTGACCCTGCTCTCACCAAAACCAACTGTTGAGCAGCAGCCAACGATGGGAAGATATGCCCAAGAGCTGTGGAAATAGCTGGGTTACCCACACCACTGGACTTCCTTTTCATCAGCTCCTGCTATCATGTCCAGGCGAGATGATGCTATGACAACTGCCTTTGTGGGTACCGCACTCTGCCACCACAGCAGCCACAACTCTTGGAGACCCAGAAAAGGAAGTTCTTACCATTAATGTCCTTGGGAGGGGAAAGGGAAAGGGACAAGCATTTGTAGAGTGCTTATTGTGTGCCAGGCACTGCCCAAGTGATTTAAAAATATTTCATTTGATCCCCCCAACAACCCTGGAAAGTAGGTACCATTACAACCCCCATTTTGCAGTTAATAAAAGTGAGACAAACAGAGATTAAATGACTTGTTCAGGGTCATAAAACTAGTTAATACCTAAGGCTGGATTTGAACTCAAATCTTCCCGACTCCATATCTCTAGCATTCTCTCCTCACTGACACACCTTGGCCAATGGCTCAGTGTCAGAAGCAGATGTGGTTTTATTCATGGAAATGAATTGAAATTTCATTTCATTCCATTCCCCATTAGCTTTGCAACTCTACCCTAAGAACTTGGTCCTTCCATCAGACTTGGAATTGAAATCTCCTGTATGTATGATCTCCCTCTATTAGAATGTGAGTTTCTTTAGAATAGAGACTGTCTTGCTTTGCAAATGGCAAGTGCTTAATAAATACTTTTTCATTTGTTCATTCTTCATAGTCTAGCTTGGTCACTGTAATTACATGGAATTCAGTTTCATGTTTTTATTTTTTGGCTGTTAATCTTTAGATATTGCATACATTATTTTTCTGGTTCTATGTATTACACAATTCACATTTTTATGTGTCTTATTTCTGCATTCTTCATTGTGAGCTACTTGAGAACAGGGATTATTATTATTGTTTTTTACCTTTCCTTATTTTCCTAGTGCTTAGTATGGTGCTTGGCATATAGATGAAGCATGCGTGATGCATGCTTGTTGACTTGATTTACAGCATAGTAATACTCCAACATATTTATATACCAATTTGTTTAGTCATTCCCTAAATGGTTATATTTTACTTTGTTTCAAATTTCTTGCAAAAGTATTCTTATTAATATTTTGGTATGTGTGCGATCTTTCTTTGACCTCTTTGGAGTATATGGCTAGTAGCAGGATTTATAGGTCAAAGAATATGGACATTTTAGTAACTCCCTCTTTTAGCATGATTTTAAATTGTTTTCTAGAATGGCATTGAGTAGTTCCCAGATCCTCCAACAGCACACTTATTTTTCTATAGCTTCTCCATTATTGACTATTTCAATCTTTTGTCCTTTGCTAGGCTGCTGATCGTGAAGTGAAACCTTAGATGTGTTTTGATTTATGTTGCACTTATACATGATAAATATTTGCAAAATGGTCACCCAGAAGATTCAACTGTTGACACCCCAAATGGGAAATGGATAAAAGAACAAACATTGACAAGACTACCATCATTTTCTTATGAATTTTAAGTGATTCAAATCAATTGGTAAAATAAGAACAACAAAAAAAGAATAGATTAGAAAAAAATAGAAACAATATCAGTGAGCAGATAATTGATCTCCTTGCAAAATAGAGAGGTTTGGCAACTAAAGGCAATAGCTATTTAGAATACAAAATGGTTTGTAAAATCTTATAAATTTAGATGGGGGAAGATTATGGGTAGCATGACTTTATAAAAAGCAATGGGAAAAAAGTCTACAACTGCACAGTAATGAAAGATTCAATTAAACCAGAGCCTCTCAAGAGCATTTAACATTGAAGCTGGAAGGAGAACAACAAACAAGTAAAAAAATGAAAAGAATTTGTCCTGGTTTTGAATTTTATACCAAATGATTTTTTCTACAAATGACAATAGTCATAATATTTGGGTTTTTAAATTACACCCTCATTGCACTTCATGAAGAAATAGAAATGACACTAAAGGAAACAAAAATGTTAAGTAGAGCTTTCAAATGCACAGAAGAGAGGTCTATGCTAATTTTTGTTGTTCACTTGTTTTAGGCATATCTGACTCTCTGTGACACCATTTTGGATTTTCTTGACAAAGATACTGGAGTGGTTTGCCATTTATTTTTCCAGCTCATTTTATAGATGAAGAACTAAAGCATACAGAGTTGAGTGACTTTTCCAGGGTCAGATAGTTAGTTAAGTGACTGAGGCTAGATATGAACTCAGGATGATGAGTCTTTCTAATTCTACTCTCAGTCTACTATCTATTGCCCCACCGAGTTGCCCTATCTATTCCAGAGGTAATAAAATTTTGAGAATATTGAGGGACTGATTTTCAAGGTATCTGAGATTGGGGTACATACTTCTTTCAAAAGAAAAAGAATCTCACACCTTATTGAGAAAAATTGATGAAGATATGACAAATATAGTCTGTTTGTGTGCTTCATGGATAATCTGTGTGACGTGGCTGTAGTAGTTGTAGCAACTCCAAATGTCAATTTGTTAATCACCACATGAGGGCATGTAATATTTAATTATTCCACAATGTGGTGTTATACTCAAATCATAGGCCAAATATATGCCTTGGAGTTTCTGGTGTGCATGAGATAGCTTCCTATCCCTACAAGTCACATAGCTATACTAGTCTGGGGGAAGGGAAGGAAGAGGGAGACAGAGAATTAAAAATCTACACTGACAAAAAATTGAAGCCATATTAAGGAATAATGAAATTTCTGTCAGGATTATTAGAAAATTAAAAAAAAAGAATTAGTGGAAAATTATAAGAAAATTTGGGACTTCCTCCTCCATTTCTACCTGTGGGCTTTCCCTTTTGTCAGTTATTGACCCTCACACATACGATAAAGTCACTATGGCTATATGTATTATTAGACATAGCAAAACAAAAACAAAAAAGCAAGCCAACAAACAAAGTTTGTGACCTGGACCACCCCTTCTGAGAGATGGAGAACCAAGGTTAGGATACCTATGCCAGATAGTAAATGAGAGGGGTGAGATTTGAACCCATGCTCTCTGACTCTAAAGCCAGTGGTTTTTTCCATTCTCTTACACAATCTTTATAATAATATCTAATGTCTAATCTGGGAAAATCTGGCCAGAGTACACCCCATGAAGCATTTATGAGGATTTCCCTGTAGGGACCATTCCATAGAGTGTGTACTGAGCTCCTCAGGCAACTTCCAGAAACATGTCAGTGATGAAAGGCTTGACCCTTTGGGATGATGTAATAAATGCTAAGCGGTCCTTTGGTTTTCTACTTCAACCTATGATGGCTATCAGGGTTCAGAGGAAACCTACTTCAAAACTGTCTCAGAAATAATAATAATAATAATAATAATAATAATAATAATAAGAAGAAGAAGAAGAAGAAGAAGAAGAAGAAGAAGAAATTTAAGGTTTGTAAATTTTTTTAACCCTACCTTCCATCTTAGTATTAATACTAAGTAGTGGTTCAAGGCAGAAGAACAGTAAGGGCTAGGCAATTGGGTTTAGAGATTTGCACAGGATCACACAGTTAGAAAATGTCTGAGCCCAGATTTAAACATAGGACCTTCTCTCTCTAGGCCTGGCTCTGTATACACAGAATTGCTTAGATGCCCTGTAAATTGCTTTTATATAGAGAATATTGGATACTAAGCCAGAGTGTCTCACTTAATAGACCTTGAAGTTAGTGAAACCGTTTTCTCTCTCTCTCTCTCTCTCTCTCTCTCTCTCTCTCTCTCTCTCACACACACACACACACAAACACACACACACACACACACACACACACACACACACACACACACACACACATCCCCCTTCTCTCCATATCCCCCACCCCTCTGAGTCTGCTAAATAAGTCACAACTCTTCAAATCTCACCCTGGACTTCCAATAATAGCTATTTTCTCCTACTTGGCAGGCAGCACACATACTAGCTTAGATCTCAAAGCCTTGGCTGCATTTTCTGATTTATGTTTCTTTTCTAAGCATGAGTAATTGATCAGTAATCCTCAAATGGACATTTCCAATCTCAGAAGCAACCTTGTGACTCTAGAGAGATTGGCCATTCTTGGGTTACTTAGTTGGTGTGGCTGCACTAAACTTCTGTTTTACACTTTGGGCATAAGATGGTACCCCTTATATCTATAGCATTTCTTAGAGCCAGAAGACCCATGAAGTTTCATAGTTGAATATCCTTTCAATATAACATACTAAAACTTCCCTTTGTTAAGTATTGATTACTCTTCAGTGCCTCATTTTATCCCAGCATCAAACTTAAACTAACAGGTACCCATCTGAGTCAGGTGTATCCCTAGCATCCCCTTCTCTTTTAGACCCTGAGAGAGACTGTGCAGAGTCAAGGTGGATGAGAAATGGTACTTTGGTAATCCTATAAAATGGTTTATGCTTTTATGTTCTATCAACCTCCAAAGTATAATAATAGTTGTAAGTTATTGCTGCTTGTTTTCATTTGTGTATGTGCATGGATGCAAATTTTTTATTCATATATGTTTTTAGTATTTATTTTTATGTGAAGGCAATAAATAGCTCTTTTATACCTGATTTACACTTGGACATTGAATACCTTTCTATTCTTCCTACCATAGGTAGACATGAGCTTTATGTTATCTTCCCTGGTGCTCCTTGATGGGTCTATAAAAAGTCAGGGAATTTGAGAAACAGAGTTCAAACCCTCTTTAGAGAACAACTTTCCCATGATTGAACCTAGTCCATACAAATGGGTTCATTCCTGAGAAGTACCTCTTTATGGGGAATGAGAGAGGGAGAAGTCAAGTTCCCCAGCTCTCCTAGACTCAATTGTGATTTTTTGTGCTATTAATTATATATGGATATAAAAGGGATCAGAATTGAACTGGAGGAGGAGGACAAGGAGGTGCTAGGGACAAGTGGGTACCTTGTCAGTTCAGGTGTAATGCTGAGATAAAATGAAATAATTTAGAGGTTATTCAACAGTTAACTAAAGGAGTTTTACTTATATAACTATAGTATATGGAAAGAGTATTCATCAAGGATATTCTAGCACTGAGTTTGGATAGATGGTTCCTCTCATCTCCATATGGAAATGTGTCTGTTCAGCATGGCGGAGTGTGGTGACTCATTCAATCTTGGGACATCCTCCAAATCTGAAGGACCTGGACTTCACATGGGTGAGCCTTTTTATTTCCTTAGGTGACCAGGAAGCTACTTAAATATGGCCAGAGGATACCAGGAGCTGCCTCTGGGTGATTCTTGAGCCTTGGCTCAATTCCAGACAGGTTAGTTGGACCAGTTTAGAGCATTATTAGTGTGTCTGTCTTCTCAAAGATACATTAACATTTACTATATTTTGCCATCTTTGCCAATATGATGGATATGAAGGAGAAATTCAGAGTTGTTTTTCCTTGTTTTTTCATTTTAAACCCATACCTTTCACCTTAGAACCAATGCTCAGTATTGGTTCCAAGGCAAAAGAGGGGTTAAGGGGTAGGCAATTGGGGTTAAGTGACTTGCTTAAGGTCACACAGCTAGGAAGTATCCAAGGTCAGATTTGAACCCAGGACCATCCATCTCTGGACCTGGCTCTCAATCTCCTGAGCTACCTAGCTGCCCATCAACACTGTTTTAATGTGCATTTCTCTTATGATTAGCGATTTTAAGCATTCTTTCATATCATCAGTAGTTTGCATTTATTATATCATATTCTTTATCTACCTATATGTTGGAGAATCTTATTTATTCTTATATATTTTTTCAATTTCCTATGTATCTTGGATATTAGACCCTTACCAAGAAAAAAAAATTCTGAGTTTAAAATACTTTTTCTCCAATTCAGATCATTATTTTTATTTTCAAGTGATAAGTGTTTTTAAAATGAATCTGTCCCTTCCCCTCATTGAACAATTAAAACAAAAACAGCCTGAAAACCAAATTCCTCAATACATATGTTCTTAGAATGGCAAAAAAAATACTACATTGACTTTTTCCAAAGATGTGCATCCTCTACTGCACTGCATATTCAACACCTCTGTCAGGCAGTGTTTCACCTTCATTCTTTCAGATTCTTGTTTTTGATGATTGATGTTCTAGTGTCTTTCAAAGTTGTTTTTCTCTCTGATGTTATCATTTTGTACATTGTTATCCCAGTTCAACTCACTTCACTCTGTATCAGTTCACAACAGTCATCTTAGTTTTCTCTGAAATTTCAATTTCACCATTTTTTATGTGTGGAAAAATAGGGGGTTGAGTATGTAGTTGGAGAATGGGTGGGGAGTTGGGCAGAAACTAGGATAAGGAGGTCCATGAACAAAAGGGGATTACTGACTGATAGACTCAAAATTAGAAGGGACCTTAGGAGTCATCTAATTCTTCAACCAGCCTATCACTTGGTCTGCTGAGTATCAATAGCTTTAATCTCATACAACTTGTTCTTTAGCTGAGTAGTATCAGAGAAAGGACATCATTTAGATGAGGAGGAGGGTAGGTTAGTTGGTGGTAGCAGAAGAGGGATGGATAGATGGGAAGGGAAGGTTCTGAATTCTAGGCCAGATCCTGACAGAGACAGATGGAGTGGAGATGGTCCTGGAAGGCAGTGGGAATAATGTGGCATGTGACACTTTTACTGCCAATGCTTATTTACTCCTATCAGGGAGAATGGACACTCTTTGGATATAATACCTCAACTCAGACTTATTCAACTCAGAGACTAGCCAATGAGAAAAGAAGGCAAGGTGGCATTAGGGAGGCCCTGTGTGTCCTGGAGGGATAATGTCTAGGGGCTTCTTGAGCCAGGCTTTTGCCATAAGGAGAGAGCAGTAGAGACAGTTCTCTCTGAAAATATTTCAGCTTCTCACTGTGGTGATATTTTTAGCAACCTGCTGGCAGAGGTGGAGCCTTGGTACATATTTAAACGGGCTTCTGCCAAGCTCGAGTCTACCCACCTCTTCCCTACTCCATGTCCCACAGAGGAAAGGGGGAGAAATTTCATGGTCTAATCAATAGTACTCTGGAGAGATTCCATCTCCTTAGGTTAATGAGTGACCCTGGGCAGAACAGGTCCTCTCTACCATTTAGATTCCCAACCTGCAGCACTGTGACAACCCTTGTCATTTGTCTCTAAAAACAATTTTATTGTTCTTTACTATGTAGGGAGAGAATGACAAGACCTGGAGTTAGGAAGAACTGACTTGGTCTTTGACGTTAGCTGTGTGACTCTGGGTAAGTTACTTAACCTCAGTTTCCTCATCTGTAAAATGAGCTGGAGAAGGAAATGGCAAACCACTGCAATATCTTTACCAAGAAAACTCCAAATGGGGTCATGAAGAGTCAGACATGATTGAAATGACTGAACAACAACAAACATGTAGAGGACACTGTGCAAGGTGCTATGGATACAAAGTCAAATTGTTCCCAGCTTTAAAGAACTTACATTCAACTGGGGGATATGAAAAAAAAATCAGCCCTTTTGCTTAAGGACCTTCAATTTCATTTGTTTATTAAAATATATAGTTCCTACCCTTGAGGGCCTTAGAATTTCCCAGAGGGAAACATGAGGTAGGTCCACATATGCATGAAGTTGATTAAGCAGTCATTTAATAAGCATTTATTAAATGTCAGGCACTGTGCTGAGTGGTGAGGGATACAAATGACAGAATTAAATACGTTCTGCTCTTCAGAAGCTTATATTCAAAAGGGAGACATATGCAGATATACAAATTGTATATCCCCAAAGTCTTAGTGCAATTTTAAGCCTTAACAATTTAAAACCAACTTTTGAGGCCTCCCCCATACGGGATTAAAAAATAAATATGAAGAGGATAAATACAAATCAGTCAATCAATAAACATTTATTAAGTGCCTACTATGTGCCAGGTACTATGCTAAGTATTGGGTAAACAAAAGGAAGCAAAAGACAAGTTTTTGCCCTCAAGGAGCTTTTAATTCTAATACAAATGAAGCAAGCAAAGTGGTTAAATAAAAGGTACTTTGGGTAGGAGAGCATTAATGGTTGGGAATGGTAGTGGAGAAGAGGAAGAGCTCCCAAAAAGTAAAAGGTGATACTTGGGCTGTGTCTTGAAGGAAGAGAGGGACTGGGGGCGGGGCAGAATAAGGGGACACAAAGGCACAGATATTGAAGGAATGTTGTGTGTAAAGAACAGAGAAATGCCTAGTCTGGTTGGTTTGGGTTGTTAAGGGAAGGGGAGTAACGTACATTATGAAAGATAGGTAGGCATCATGTTGTAAATGGCTTAAAAGTTAAACAAAAGAAGTTTGCATTTTATCTAGGGGCATTAAATAGGGAGCCACAGGGTTTTACTGAGAAGGAGAGTAGCAGGGTCAGATCTGTACTTAAGAAAAATCACTTTAGCATCAGACTGGAGGATGGACTAAAGGGAAGAAAGACTTTGGGTATAGGAAGACCAATTAGGAGCCAGTGATATAATCCAGATGAGAAGTGATGGGGGCCTGAACTAAGCTAATAGCTATGAGAAGAGAGAAGGGGGTGGATGTGCGAGAGATGTGGAGGTAGAAGGGGTAAGATTTGGCAACCGATCATATATGTGGGATGAAGAAGAGTGAAAAGTCAAGGATAATGTCAAGGTTAGGATCCTGGGAGATTGGAAGAATGATGGTGGATCTGACAGAAATAGGGAGGATTTGGGGAGAAAGGGACCTTTTTTGCATTTGTGGAGTTTAAGATGGCACTGGGGCAACCAGTTTGAAATGTCCAATAGGCAAATGCAAGACATGCATAAGGGAGCTACTGAAGCTAGATATATAGATCTCTGAGTCATCTACATAGAGATGATAATTAAATATAGTGGAACAGATATTGACAGAGAAAGAAAAAAGGGGAGAGAGAGAGACAGAGATAGAGACAGAGAGAGACAGAACCAGAGCCAGAGTCAGAGAGAAGAAAAGAAAGTGAAAAGAAGAGAGCCCAGGACACAACCTTGAGTCACACCTACAGTTAGGGGCCATAATAAGGATGATGAGCCAGCAAAGGTATAGATAGAGTGAGTAGAGATGGGGGTGGGAATAAAATAAACACTTATATGGTCACAACTATATGCCAGTGCCAGGTATGGTGCTAAGTGCTTTTTACAGATATTATCTCACTTGATCCTCACACAACAACATTGCAAGTTAAGTGATATTATTATTCCCATTTTACAGGAAATTATTATAGGATATTATCTCTTTGTACAGAGGAAACTGAGGCACATAGAGAGAGGTTAAATGACTTGACCAGGATCACACAACTAGTAAGTATCTGAGACTGGATTTGACCTCAGGTCTTCTTGACTCCAGGCCCTGTGCTCCAAGCAGTGTGTCATCTAGCTATCTCAAAGTAAGAGAACTTGGAGAGAATATCCATGAGGCTAAGGTGATCAACAGTGTCAAATATAGCAAATAGGTCAAGAAGGATGAGAACTGAGGAAAGCCCATCAGATTGGACTGGTTAGACATTTTTGGTAATTTTGAAAAGAACAATTTCAGTTGAATGGTAAGGTTAGAAGCCAAATTCTCAAGGGTTACAAAGTGACTAACAGGTTTTTTTAGGGGTTCAAATGAAAAGGCAAGGAGAGATATAAGAAGAAAGCTTGAGGGGATGGTAAGGTCTAGTGAAGGTTTTCTTTTTAAGAATAGAAGATCATGTTTGAAGGTAACAAGAAAGGAAATAGTAGATAGCAGGAAGTAAAAGATGGAGATGATGATTGAGCTTACAATATGTTGAAGAACATGAGAAGGGTGGGGAAAAGGGTAATATAGAGTGATTGACCTTGGCCAAGGGAAGGGACATCTTATTGTCAGAGAGTGAGGGAAAGGAAGAAAAAGTAGGGAATTGAACTCAGAGGAATTTGAGGATGAAGAGAAAGAAAGATGATTGAGCTTATGTCAAATAACTTTAATTTTCTTTTTTAAAAAGCTTAAAAGATATCTTATTTTACCAATTACATGTAACAACAATTTTTCCACATAGGTTTTCTGAAGTTACATGATCCAAGTTGTCTCCTTCCCTCCCTTTCTCCCACCTTCCCAGAGCTGGCTAGCAATTTGATCTGGCTTTTACATGTATTATCATTCAAAACATATTTCCATATTGTTCATTTTTGTGAGAGTAATCATATAAAACCAAAACCACAAAATAAAAACCCAAATAAATTAAAGTAAAAAATAGTATACTTAGATCTGCATTCAGACTCCAACAGCTCCAACAGCTTTTTTCTCTGGAGTTGGATAGCATTCTTTGTCATAAGTCAAGGGCAGAATTGCCCTAGATCATTGCATTGCTGAGAGTATCTAAGACTTTAATTTTCTAAATAAGAGGCAAAGTTCCCAGTTGAGAGAGAGGAGAAGATGGCGATATGGCAAGCCTGAGAGAAAGTTTGGAATAGCTTCTGTGGGGAGTGAGAGAATCAATTAAGGAGGAATAAAAGGATTGCTTTGATTCAATGACTGCCTAGTTGTTGGTGGAAAATTCAAGACTTAAATTGTGCCCAAACAGCACAGATATGTGATTCTCTCCAGCTCTGTTCAACCTTTTTTCCAACTCTGTTTATTAACAGAATGATGGAGTCAGATGGTGGGTGAAATCTAGGGTTGAGGAATGAGAAGCAATAGTCATCTGGTTGGTCAGGAAGTCAAACATTTATTAAGCACCTACTATGTGTCAAGCACTTTGCTAAACACTGGGGATGCCAAGACAGTCAAGTGACAGTTCCCACTCTCTAAGAGTTCATAGTTTAATGGGAATAACTGAAAACAACTATGTACAAAAAAGATATATACAGGATAAAATGGAGACAATCAACATAAAGAAGATTTTATTATTAAGGAGGATCAGAGAAGGCTTCTGAGAGAAGGTGAGTTGTTAGCTGAGACTTTAAGGAAGCCAGGAAAGCCAGGAACGAGAACATGAAGGAAAGAATTTTGGCATGGGGAACAACCAATGAAAATGTCCTTTTGGGAGATGGAGTGTATTGTATGAGGAATAACAAGGATTAGAGAGCAAGGGATTTGAGGATAGAGAAAAGCACAGAGTTAAAAAATTGGCTAACTATAAGTAGAGAATGGAAATGGGAGAATTCAAAATAAGAGCATGGGTAAAGGCCAATAGAAAGAACTGTGGAGTGGAAGGACTGGAGGTAGTGATGAGGGCAAAGAATAGGTACTGGAGGGTGAATCAGAGATGGATGGAATGGTAAGTCAGATAAAGGAATGTTGGTTTTTTTAAATTAAGGGGATCATTTTCCAGAACTAATGAGATCTAGGATATGGCCACCCCTATGTGTGACTGAGGTGGAATAAAAGAACAAATAATGGGATTTAGCAAGGAATTGGAAGGTTAAGGAAATTGAGACCATCAAGGTGGATATTTGAAGTCTCAGTACAAGGCTGGTATATTGAGGAGGAATAGAAGATGGTGAACCAGAAGATGAACTTCTAAAGAGAGTAGTTTGTATAGTCTCTCTTTCGTTCTGAGAGTTTTTCTCTCTGAGTGTCTTTCTCTATCTCTCTCTGGCTCTATCTCTCTCCTCCTTAGTTTCCATGGCTTTATTTATCATCTCTATGCTGATGACTTACAGATCTATATATTTAGAACCAGTTTCTCCCCTGAGCTTCAGGCCCATATCATCAGGTCATCAGGTACATGTTGGTCATTCCAAACCATAAATCAAGGAGATGATTCAAACTTAACAAGTTCAGAATAGCCCAGGAACTGATACATAGTAGTTAGCATGATGAAAATGTGGAAATTTTTAACTGAGTCAACTTCAAAGGAGATGTTGCCGAGTAATGGTGATAAAGATAGAGCCTGGAAGTGGAAGGAAAGAGTAATAGAGCCCCACCGCCCAAGGGGGGTAAGTGAAGGTACTGCCAGTGATGGACTTGATCACTAGAGGGGAAGTCATCTGGGGGAAGCCAGGTTTCAGTGAGAGCTAACAGATAAAATGAGTAGGAGAGAAAAAAGTCCTGAATGAAGGAAAATTTTGTTCCCTCAGGAATAGGAATTCCAAAAAGTAGGGATGAAGAGGATGGGGATAATAATAGAATGAGAGGTAGAGGATGGATTTTTAAAAAGGATAAATGATACAAAGTAACAAAAGAGTCAATTAAATGGTATAGACTGTTCTAGGAATTCAGAGGAGTGGTTGAGGATGAATTAGACATAGAGGGGAAGAACTTCAAGAAATGGGGAGGATTTTCTATGTTGTTGAATGTCAGTTTATGTAGGAGGTTAGGGGATAATAAGAGTGGATTAAAATGTTCAGAGGATCATAGAACTAGAAGAGAACTTAGAAAAAATGTAGTTCAAAGCTTTCATTTTATAGGTGAGGAAACTAGGGCTCAGAGAGATAAAGTGATTTGCCCAAGGTTACACTGGTGATAAATAGCAGAGATGGTATTAGAACACAGATTTTACAAGTCAAGAATTTTTTTCACCGAACCACGTATTGAATTGAATTAAAAAGTGAGGTAGTGGCCAGATTATTGAGAGTCTAAGGCTTCTCCCATAGTACTTAATACAGTGTCTAATAAATGATAGCTACTAGACAAATCTTTTTTGAATTAAATTATCGTTAGACAGTTGTTTCATTATCCTCCAACATCCTGGTTATTAACTATCACTAAGAGCAACAGACATGCATTCATTGCCCATTAAATGAATGACTCTGATTGAGGTTTTCTGAAATTTACAGGGATAGTATTCATGCTTTTGGGGAGCTTATGCTTTTTGAGAAAGGCAAGGTGAATCAGAGGTGATTTATAGAACTATAAATATGCAAAGCAATATGTATATACATGCTCAATATGTTGTGACTGTTTTATAAAATGATTGTTAATCTAAATAAAAAGATCACTAAAAGGACGTTGAATTCTAACTAGTGGAAAAACCAATAAAAGTCTTAGAGAAGAGTCAATAAAATATTTCCTTTATATGCTCCTTCATAGCAGAAATGGGAGAAGCTATTAGAACAGAATAGTATGTATATATACACGTTATTAAGTCATGTTTCCATATACAATTTTTTTTTTAATTTTTCCTTTGTCACAAGGGAGGGTTCAGTCTGGAGGTTGGGTGTGTGGAGAATGATCATGATATAAAAATAAGGCATCAATAAACCTTTTAAAAATTAAATTAAAAAGTTTAAATAATATGCCCTGTGACTGTTCTATTCTCTCCCTTAACCCCTAACCCATAACCCCTTGCCTTCTGAACTTAATGGGACTTCAGATCCATCTTGATGGCTCTAATCCTAAAGAATATTTAAGTTCTCCTTTCTGGTTCTACCCCTATCCCAGAGTAATTTTGAGGAAATCTCTAAAAGTTTACATATGATTTATGTCTCTGGATTTCTTTGAATATAAATAACAGGGTCCTCTTTCATAAAGGTGCTACAGTGTAAAATATGGTCATGGGGTATGGGAAAGCTGTTTCTTTCACCACTGAAAAGGCATGATATGCTTAGCCTTCAAAGGTACACATGAAATGCTCAAAAAGTCCACATAATAAATTTAATGTATTCCTCAATTCAATAAACATTTATTAAGCACCTTTGTGAGATTGCTAAATACTTATTTCCCATTTACCTTGGTTCTACACTGTCCAAGAAAAAAAACCCCATTATTTTGGAAGGTGGGAAGGTCCAGATCTTCTGACCAATTAGGAACATGGCTTCTTTTAGTTCCCTTGTCTTTGGATGATCCTGGCAGTTGTTATCTTCCTTTCTAAGAAGTGTGGAATTATAATTATCATTTTCTTTTGGTCATTTGATACCTTAAACCCAAACTCAGGAACTCTTGATCCCCCAAGGCTAGAAATCTTTTTCTCCAGGATTGTTAATTGCTAAACTATTCTTAGAGAAGAAAACTAAAAGGCACAAGGCAGCCAGAGACTCGAGGTCTAGTCTTGTATTTTCCTAGGCAAACATATCTTCATTTGCCACATGTTTCTGCTACAAATTGCCAATGCTGATGGGAGAGGGAAGAGAAATCCTCTTTCTATCCTGTCCCTTGCTTTAAGTTTTCAGAAGAGGAAGCACTAGAAAAGAATGCCAAGGCAGAAGGACCTACAGGGTAATATAGCCTCATTTGGATAGACTCTTAAAGCAGGACATTTTCTCCAAGAGTCCATTCTTCCTGATGTTCAATTGCTAAGTGTTTTTCATGAAACCTCAAGTTACTGGGGAAAAATCAAGAGTTCCATATGTCATCCCAGCAAGATGCTAAGGTTGCATATCTCTCAGAATTTCTTAGGAGATTTCTACTTTTGTTCTGACAAAGGTCCACATCCTGTAATTTCAAGTGGACTGAGAAAGGCTCAGATTGATGAGAGGTGTCTTGATCGACTCCTCCTTACAAAAAAAATGGCTAGAGGGGCAGCTGGGTAGCTCAGTGGAGTGAGAGTCAGGCCTAGAGACAGGAGGTCCTAGGTTCAAACCCGGCCTCAGCCACTTGCCAGCTGTGTGACCCTGGACAAGTCACTTGACCCCCATTGCCCACCCTTACCAATCTTCCACCTATGAGACAATACACCGAAGTACAAGGGTTTAAAAAAAATGGCTAGTAGAAAATTCCATTTGTATAAAGGTAGCAAGCTCAACGCACAGATTATGATCTTTGATGTCACCAAACCTGGGGCTCTGTAATCATATATATATATACTAGCTGCTGTGATACTGGAGTTCAATAAAGGTTTGTTATTGATAGTGAGGAACTGAGAACGGCTTACCTTAATGGAAGCTTCAACTGTTCCAACTTTTGATAAATTCTCAAGATATCATTCCAAGTCCCTTGGCTCAGTTTTATGGTGATCCTACTTACCCAGAATTCTAGAAAGGACTTATATCCGAATCACTGGCTCAGTATTAGAGTGAATTACAGATTATTATCTACTGAGGGAAATAAAAGAAGAGACCAGCAATGTCTCTTTGTGAGGTCTGGACTGAAATATTCCTAATGTCTGTGGGCTCTGATGACCCAGAGAGAAGAAAAGGGAGGGAGGCAAAGAGGAAAAAAGCCAACGAATCTCTGTTCATTCACTTGGCTCATTAGTTCTGAATCTTACTTCATTCAGGATAGGTGCTCATTGAGGTAGTTTGAGGCAAAGAGGAGAAGCAGGAGGGATGTAACACCTTAGTGATATGGATTATAAGGGATACATACTGGATGTCTTTTATCGTGCCAAGATGGAATGTGCCCTATAAAGGATCATTCTTGGGATGCAGGACATTTTCATCAGATGCCTTAAATATGGAACAGAGTATGCTGACACTATTATTAAGGGTTGGGTGGTAGGCATGAGAAGGTGGCAGGTCTCTTGGAAAAGAGGATAATAAATTAAACAGACTGGAACAAATTAAAGAAGCAATTGGGAACAACTAGAACATGTTTCATTAGAAACAAGAGAGTTCTAATGGGAAGTGCATTGGCCTTAGAGATAGAAAGGCCTGGCATCAGTCCTAACTCTACCACTTTTTAACTCTGTGACCTAGGGCAAGTTACTGCTTCTCTGGGATTCAGTTTCCTCATTTGTAAAAGGAGAGGTTTGGAATAGATGATTATTTCCATGGTCTTTAACCAGCTTTCATCTAGTATGATTTTGGGGGGTAAATTTGAATATAACACCATTGAAGAGGACAAACAAGCATATAACAATGAGACGTGGAAGCCTACATTATGTATGTGTAGACAAGGCCCAAGAAGACAGAGGCATCATTTATTATCATGGATAATAAAATGAATAAAAGAAAAGGAGAATGCCAAGATTAAGAAAACTAGCGATCTCTGGAGTGTGGCATGAATTCTATTAAATGAACATTCCCTGGAGCACTGTCTGTGTGTCCAGTACAAAGTGCAGTACTTATAGGGTATGGGGAAGCCATACAAAAAAGTTTTTTAAAAAAAGTTCCCGATTTTAAGATCCTTTCAGTCTTGTTATAAGGGGACATGACATTTTAGAGAACAATAAAAAATAGTAAATAATTTGGTCTTTCCATTATAATCAGCATTTAGACAGCGCTTAAGCACCATTCGGTACCTAAAGAGAGACATAAGAAGAAACTTGGAGAGCTAGAGGAGCGAAAAAGAGATGAGACGAAGGAAAAATAGAATTTGAATGGAAGCGTTAAAAGAACTAAAGTGAGAGAAAAGGAAGAATTTGGCAAAAGCATGAAAGCAATGCAATCTTTTCTAGAGGTGTTAAAGAAGGGGGAGGGGAGCTCTCTACCTCCCAGACCGGGTGGACTGGGCAGACACTCGATTTTGGCTAGCGTGCCAAGGCTGTGTCGGCACGCTCCCACTACAAAGGGTTAATTCCCCATGGCCCGGCTGAAGTCAAATCTCCAAATCTCAAAATCTCAAAACTGGTGCAGCAGCACCTCCCCCCTCCACTCGGCTGCTGGCGCTATTGGGCTGGGTAACAATGCCTGTCATTTCACTCCCGGGGGAGTGGGGCTGCAACCGCCCCTGACAGCCCCGAGGGATTGAAGGGAACTAAATATAGTGCATTAAATATAATCCTGAGAGGGGTACATTTGCATTGCTTTTTCTCTCCTGCCTCCTCACAGACTCCTTGACAGGGCAGGAGCTGGGTTCTGGTTCTAGGCTCCGGGTTCTGAGAGGTGGGCAGTTACTTTGGGTTCATTGTGGCTTAGACATTCTAGAACTTCAAGTCTCCGACGTTGCCATTACACCCATTTAGGTGAGGGGTTTGAGAAAAGGGTTTTTTTTTTTTTCTAAAGCACCCCAGTCCTGGGATCATTTGGGGCTGTACAAGGGCGGGTAAGGGGGTCTTGGGGATGGAGTAGAGCTGTAGGGAGAAGCTGGGGAGATGGGGAAATCGGGATGGAGGCGGGTGCCAGCCTGGGCTTTGTTCTCCTGTCAACTACTTCCGTCTGCTACAGTCTCTCTGAGGTTAAATATTAATTAAGAGCAGAATGACAGTGAGAGCTGAGCAGTGTCACTTTCTGTCCCAACACACATGCTAATTTCCTTCCCCGTAAAGTGACTTTGGAGCCGGATTGGCAGTTCCTGGAGGAGGGTAGCAGGTTGAGGAGAGGGGAGATATAGGGGAGAGACTGTGGGATGGGGGTGGGCCCTCCTCTGAGACCCCTGAAGGAAATGCTAGCTCAGAAAGAGCTGGGAAGGAAGAAGGGAAGAAAGGAGGAATCTGACTTGTAAATAACTTCTCTGGAGGGAGCTCTTATAGCTATGCCCTATTTAGCTCAGTATATGGGGAGGAAATAAGCGTTTAAATAGTACCTACTATGTGCCAGGTAACTTTTACAAATATTATCTCATTTGAGCCTCACCACAATTGCTATTAATTTTATTATTCCCTATTTTACAATTGAGGAAACTGAGGCAAATAGAAGTGACTTGTCTAGTGTAATGGGAAAAGTCGCACAACTGACTCCTAGTTCAGAACTCTATCCGATGTGCTACCAACTGCTACCAAATAATTCCCATCTCCTTCAATAATAGGAATACAAGAATGAAGGGAGCAGCAGAGGCAAGCAGAAGTGACTTGTCTAGGGTCACACAGCTAGTAGATGTCTGAGACCATATTTAAACTCGGGTCTTCCTGACTTCTGGCTCAGAACTCTATCCACAGTGCCACCAACTGCCTCTAAATAATACCCTTCTCCTTCAATAATAGGAATACAAGCATTAGTTTCCCCATAACATCACATAAGTGATTTTCCAATCACTATTGCTTTGCCCAGAAGCCCTGTGATCAGGTAGACTTACTTGAAAGTAAAGATTTAGCCTTAGGGGGCTCCTAGCTACCCTGACTTCTTATCACGATTCCATTGTTGTGGACCCTACAGAAGAGGAAAGGAGTTGGTAAGATGGAGAGCATCTAGAGAAGGATAACCTGGATGATGAAAGTCCTTGAATCTATGCTATATGAGGACAAGTTGAAGAAACTGGGGATATTTAGTCAAGAGAAGGGAAGCCAGGGCTGACTACTAGCAGGAAGAGGCATAATAGTTGTCTACAAGTATTTGAAGGGCTTCATGTGGAAAAAAGATCAAACTTATTCTATTTGGTCACAAAGGGAATGACCAGAAGCATTAGGTAGAAAATGCAAAAAAAAAATTATCTTTTTTTTTTTTTAAAGTTTTGATGTAAGGAAAATTTTCATAACAATCAAAGCCGTCCCCAAAATGGGATGTTCGGTTTTAGGAGGTAGTGGGTATATTGGTATGGGTTAGACGAGGTGGCCTCTGAGATCCATTTCACCGCTAAAACTGATTCCATGTCTGTCAGGTATACAGTGGGATAGACCCAACAACCATCCTGATTTGGGGGATCTTTCTTCAGAGACTGGTCTTTTTTTGGGGGGCAGCCATGTGGAGGGTGTGGCAAATCTGAATTTCAAGGCAGACTGGGGTATCCTGGAAGGTTTAGGTCTTACTGATTTACATGGAGTTAAGAGGTGCTGAATTTATATAGCTAAAGACCCAGCCTCCTGCCCCAGGCTCAAGAAGATCCTGGACCCAGCCCTGACTTGTGGTATGTGGTGATCCTTCTCCCCTCTGAAGAGACTACCTCCCAGGAGCATGGGATCAAGTAGCTGAGGAGATGGGGAAAAGCCTACACTTCTGAGGAAAGATAAGATGGAAAAGGGATGGAGAGTGGGGATATATGGGGGGAAGACAGAAGGGCCAGCTCAGGGATTACACTTGGTACAATGGTGGTCACATAAAAACTTCTAAAGCATTCACATGACATCTGTTCTTAGGGTAGTGCAGAAATGGGGAGGAAGGAGAAAGAAAATGAATCACTAGTTAAGGCCAGCTTCACCATTTGCTGGTTGGCATCCAAGGAATGAATGTGGTCATGGGGAGCTGGTGCCCTCTCTGGGGTTGGGATGAGACCTCTGGATTCTTATTAGAGAGAAAAATGTTCAGCTGAACCTCCTGCCAAGCCTTGAAGATACGTGTGATATAGTGTCAGGGTGGGTAGAGGGATGGCAGAGGTCTAAGACTGGATGGGGAGTTGGGATTTGCTGCTACCTTGGTCTGAGTCCTCCTTGGATCTGTGGGAAGGAAGCCTTAACCATTCCCCATTTTTTTTCCTTTCTTAAAATACCCTGTGTTCCTGCAGCAGTGTGGCTGCTAATCTAAAATAAAAACAGCAGGAGATGCAAATGGTCAGGGTCTCCTAGCAACAGGAACCAGCCCACGCAGGGCGCCTAGAGCACAGCAGCACAGTCCTAAGGTTGTGATGTGAGGCCTAGATGGGGAAAATAATCTGGAATCCTCTGCGGGGGCTACTTTTCCTTTACTCCTAAGGGAGTCTGTCCCCAAAACAGGATGGTTGTACCCTACTTTACTGTTCCTATTTGTCCATTTCCCTGTTTGGGTGATGGTGGTCAAAATTCACTCTGACACTCCATGGGTGTGACTAGGTCTAACAAACTTCAAAACTGCTCCTTGATTCATATAGTCTTTCTGACCTGGGCTCCCAGAAAGACTATTCTTCAGCTTTCACCCAAAAAGATTATATGCAAATGAATCTATGATCTCCTAAGTTTTTCTTCTAATGATGTGGCTGGAATCTTGGACCACTCTTGTTTATGTTCTCCCATAAATGGTCCACAGGACTCTACCCAACATGCAGGGGTATCCACTCATGTTCTCTTGACATCTTGACATTGTTTATCTCTTGCCTTCACTTCATGGCCAAATGATGCAGTTCCTACAGATACCACCATTTAACCAAGAAGGTCACCTAACACCTGATGGCTGCTCCCTGGTCTGCAAGGTTAGACTGCTCTTGCTCATTAAAACCTTCCAGTTTTGTTGCAGTGCATGAAGGTGTGCTTGTGTGCTTTTGCTAAACCTGCCTGTGATCACCCTTTTTTTTAACCCTTACCTTCCATCTTGGAGTCAACTGTGTATTGGCTCCAAGGCAGAAGAGTGGTATGCAATGGGGGTCAAGTGACTTGCCCAGGGTCATACAGCTGGAAAGTGTCTGAGGCCAGATTTGAACCTAGGACCTCCCATCTCTAGGCCTGGCTCGCAATACACTGAGCTACTCAGCTGCCCTCTGTGATCACCCTTTTTTGCCTCACCATACCACTGCTGCTTGGAGTTTGTGACACCTGCCATCTCTCCTCTACATAGGTCCAGTCCATTAGAGGATACATAATTTTAGAACCTCCAGAACTTTACAGAAATGCTTAGTCATCTGAGACACCTATACAGAACCAACAGACAATTAAGTTTGATTTTTTTTTTTTATCATGAGCTACCTATGAAAGAATCATAGAATAGCATCATGGAACATGAGAGCTGAGAGGGGTCTAGGAGATCATATCCTAGCCCAATCTTATTGTCTAGATGAAAAAGATAGTGACCCAGAGGAATTAAGTTGACTCACCCAGAGCCCCACAATTAATTAGGCCTAACTGACACTAAAACTTAGATCTCCTAACGTCCACGCCAGAGCTATTTTCATCAAACTGTTTTTAAGTTTCTTGAGACTGCTCCTTGAAGGAGAAAGTGACACTAATGGAATCTGGTCTCTGGGAAGAGGGTGGGAGGCATTGGGCAAGGAGTAAGGATAGGGAGGGGGAATGGAAGATAAAGTGGAGATAAGATGTCATGGAGCCATTAGTATTTCTCATATTGTTGAATTCTTTCTCTCTCAGAGAGAGTGGGGGAGGGAAGGAACAGAATTATGCTACTTAGCCTACAGAGGAGATAAAGGGAGGCAAATAGCTCTAAGATCCAGAACTAGGCAGTGGCAGAATCAGAAATAGAAGTCTGGAGTCCTGAATCCCTGAGTGGCACTGTGTGCCCTAGAGAGTGCTGTTTCCTGTTACATAAGAAACTCATTTACTCCTTCATTACTCATAGTCTGGCTACCGAAAGACTGGCAGCATCTCCCACAGAACACACAGCTGAAGGTAAAGGTCCCAAGTTGTGACAGAGTCTCTGTTATTTGAGAACTTGGCTAAGCTTAAGGTAATTTGGGGGCAGCAGGTGGGGGTGGTCAATGACTACCAAGGCCAGATGGAGAAAATCCTCAAATGTGCTGTCCTCAAATTATGAAAACCCAAATTACAAATGCCTGGAATGTGCAAACAACTGATCAGCATCCCCTGATTTCTCTCCAGCTCAATTGGTGTCCCTGTTCCTTTTCCTTTAATGCCCTCCTCCCCAGCCAACACCGTAGCCCCAGTGAGATCCTCAAAAGCTCTTTCCTAGCAAGAGAAAGGCTCACCATAGCTTTTTTTCTGCCCTCTTACAACCACAATTCTATCACCAAGGCCACTACCATTGGAACTGGGGGCAAGAAACAATAAACTTGCTATTGTAACATAGGACCTCATCAGAATCACAGACACTTGCTGGTATTAAATTGTAGCCAAATACAGTCATAATAGGTTTAAGTTTTGTTCAAAAAGAATCATCCTATCTCCCATCTCCATTTTATCTTCCATTTCCCATCCCTATGCTTACTCCTTGCCCAATGTCCCTCATCCTCTTCCCAAAGACCAAATTCCATTAGTGTCACTTTCTCCTTCATGGAGCAGTTTCAGATAAGTAGGACAGTGGAGTAGGATCTATTAAGGTCTGCTAAGACAACATAGACTTGTGTGGAAATCCATGAATCTATAAGTTCATGATTGCAAGCATTTGGGAAACAATAAAAGGTTAAGAGAAATAAGTGATATATAAATAAGTGATATAAGAGAATAAGTCTATTGTAGATTGCCTGGCCACTTGGGAGGAATCAATGAGTTCCTGACTTACATAACCCAAACTAGCATTGAAGCAGGATATTACTGTACTGGAGGAACTTCTCATTATCCATACCACTGCTGGAGTATCTCTCTTTGCTGAAAAGAGAGGCACCTGACAAAGTTTTGACTTGCTTTGCTGATGAGTCCATCATTCATAAAGCCAAGGAAATAATATAGGGAACTTCTATTCTAGACCTGGTTCTATACTCAACATGAAAAAAAGTGGTTGATGAAATAACAGGAATCTTGGGAGAGAATAACCTTGCCATTTCGTGGCTCATGGTGGATATGAAGGGGAATACTGGATCTATGCCCAGGATCTAGGCTTAAGAGAAGAGTATTTTTCATAAGTTCAGAGGAAGGATGAGTGGGATTCTGTGAAGGATCCAGGCATAGACTGGAGGCCTTCCTAGCCACCAGTTAGTTACCTGCGGCACCATCTCTTTCTTGGCTCTGATATAAGGGATTTTTTTTTCATTAGCCTGTTGGTTTTTGCTATTTTAAAAATCTTGTTTAATCTTTAAATCTCAACTGAGCTCTCTAAGTTTCTCCCTCTCTACAGCTACTTGGGCTTAAGGATTCATTGAGAGGATGCTGCTGAAGGTTCTTTTATATGACTACTTGTCAGGGATGCTGAAGAGGGATTTTAGGCCTCAGATGGGGATTTGAACATGATATCTAAGTAAGATCCCTTCCAGCTTTGAGTTTCAGTGATTCTAAAGGTCTCTCTTCCTGCTACACTGGCCAAGAATAGGATGACAGAAGAATGGGAGTCACTATGTTTCTGGCATCCCATGATGGAAATCAGAAAGAAATTTTACTTGAAACAATAGTGGGTAGGTTTTATGGGGCTACTTGTAAGGTTCTTGTGGTCAATGCCTTTGACTTCTGACATAGGCATGCCTAGGGGAAAAAGAAATAATTTGGAAGATGTTAAGAGCACAGCTATCAAATACTTTCTGACATAGAATCATCATAGACCAACCCTTCTTCTGTATCTTCTGTGTTTAGAACTTGTCATTTTTACAGGCTAGTCTAATGTATGTGGCTTATCTAAGGGATCATGAAATATAGGGAAAACTCCCAGGGTCATATTGCTTTACTATGAAGAATTGGGTACCCTAAATAGCATGGGGCAGCTAAGTGACTCAGTGAATACATGAGTCAGGAAGAATCATCTTCCTGAGTTAAAACCTGGCCTTAGACACTTTCTAATTGTGTGACCCTGGACAAGTGACTTAACTCTCTTTGCCTCAGTTTTCTTATCTGTAAAGTAAGCTGGAGAAGGAAATGGCAAATCAATCCAGTGTTTTTGCTATGAAGACCCTAAATGGGGTCATGAAGAGTCAGACACAAGTGAAAAATGACTGAACAACAAAACATCAGCTCAGAGGTATCAGGTGCTCAGTGCGTTTAGTTTTTTAAATGTTTTAATGACATTTTAAAAAAGCATTTGCTGCAACTTTCCGATTATTCACCCTCTGACAACCCTCTTCACTCCACTCCACCCCAATTCTTTCTTGAAACAAAAACAGTAGTTAAGTAAATCAACACATTGGCTATGTCTGAAAATGTATGCCTCATTCTGTACCTGAAGTCTACCATTTATCTCTCTGCCACTAGACAGGAGACATGATTCACAGGTAATCCTCTGAAACCACAGTTGGTCATCTGTCAAGAGTTCTGAAGTCTTTTGAACTTGTTTTCTTTAATCTTATTGTGGTTATCAGGCCCACTTTTCTCTTGGTTCTTTGAACTTTACCCATGAACAAAGTCACCTATGAACAAAATTTATATAGATCTTCCCCAGTTTTTCTGAATTTTTTATATTAATTATTCCTTAGGGCACAATAATATTCCTTTTTCCTTTATTCAGCCCTTCCAAGGTTGATAGTACCCTCTTTGTTTACAGTTTGCTACCACAAAAAATGCTAAGTAAATATTTTGGAATAATTATGTCTCATTGCTTTTACATATTGTCTACAGGCAGTCCTGGGAAGGAGGAGAGGCTGGTGCTCTTCTCAGTGGTTGTTTCCTTTCTGCTCCTCTATCAACTTCCCAGCCTTCCTAATTTTTCTAATGTCATTTGGTCCATGAAAATATGGTTTATGTAAGATTTTGTGGCCTCAGCTAGAAACATAACTATCACAAATGGAATTATTCCTGTGGAAAATTGCATTCTGAGTTCCAAAAATAACTTTTGGACTACAACCTATTTCTAAAGGTGGGCAATGCTTGTATGGGCAAGTCTTCTTGGGCTATGGGACTCTAAGGATGTCCTGCTTACCCTATGATGGCCCCAGCATGGATACTTGATCACCAAAATTATCCCCATTGGCTAACCTAGATCACTGACTATAGTACTCTGGCTCAGACAAAGAAAAGAATAAAAAGACTGTAGTTATTCCTGGGAATTGTATCTCCAGCATCAGATTCCAGAGGAATCTCACTCAGGTAAGCAATATTGAAAAATTGGAGCCTCGAGTTTGGAGAATTTGTGAACCTTCTCATTGGGTAGCATAGAGAGAAAAGTCCTGGAAAGCAGAGGGTCAGGATCACCACTATCTCCCGGTCCACATACTGGCCACCTTCCATTTTAGGCTCATGGGCTTTTTCATATAGTGAATTGTCTAAGAGAATACCTATGGTATTTCACAAAGCTTAAAAAGCTTTAGCCTTTAAGAGTTCAAAAAACTCCTTTAAACTTAAAAGCTTCAGAAAATATCAAACTTTAAGACTTCTATGATATCCTGTATTTTTCAGTCCTAAGGCAGTTAGGTGGCACACTAGATAGAATTGTGGGCCTGGAGTCAGGAAGACCTAAGTTCAATTCTGTTCTCAGATACTAGCTGTGTAGCCTTGGTTAAATAACCTAACCTCTTCCTTGGATTTCTTAACTGTAAAATAAGGATAATAACACTTACCTTCTAGGGTGGTTGTAAGGATCAAATGAGAAAATAATTGTAAGGCACTTAGTCACAGTGCCTGGCACATACTATATAAATGCTAGCTACTATTATTATTGTTGGACACCATCCATAGTTCTTCCAGACATCTATAGTTGTTTAAGAGACTTTCATATAACATTTTTTAAAATAAATATTTGTCGAATTGGTTAGTTTAAGATATTTGAATATCACCATTACTATCTAGACCAGTGATGGGCAAACTTTTTAAAGAGGGGACCAAAGGAAAGGAAATGTTCATCTGACAGTCTGTTTCAAAGGCAACTCTTTCGAAGTTTCATTGTATTGTGCCCTACTTGTTGTCAGATTAGGAATAATGTCCTGTGGCTGGAGAAAACATTTCAGGGGGCCACATCTGGCCCAAGGGCCGAAGTTTGCCCATCCCTGATCTAGACCAATAATTATAGATGTATAGATAGTGTTCTCTAGAAATTTTAAAAAATTTACTTCTCATTGCATGTAGAAGTCGTGCATATCTTTCAATCTGCTTGTCATGGATGATGGTCCTCTAGGTCAGACTATGTTGGGAAAATACAGAGGGGTATGCAGACCAATGCTATTGCACATGTTCTCAGGGTGACTATCAGTTCATTCCTTCTGAACCAGTAGGCATATTTTGCTAATTAGCAATCTTATGAATTTTGATTTTTCCAAAGAAGTGTATCCCTCTTTGGACTCAATTCCCTGAACAAAGCATGGGGTCAGAACTGGGGATGCGAAGGCTATGGATTCCACAGATTTACTTGGCTCAGTGAAAAGATCTGGGGTTCAGATTCCAGGGAAGCCTTTCACTTGTTAAGACTAAATGAACAAGTGGCTTTAGGGAGGAAGAACAATGCTTATCAAGTACTTACTATGTACTAGCCATTGTACATAGTGCTTTCTTTACAAGTAAATTATTTGATCTGCACAGTAATTCTAGGAGATAGGTGCTAGTATCCTCATTTTGTTGTTCTTGTTTAGTCATTTAGTTGTTTCCAATTCTTCATGATCCCATGGGCCATAACTATCCATGGAGTTTGTTTGGCAAGGATACTGGAATACTTTGCAATTTCCTTTTCCAGTGGATTCTTCTAGATCCTTATTTTAAGGCTCTTCCTCTTACAGTAGATTCTCAATTTATGGTTGAGGAAGTTGAAGCAAAAAGCTGAAGTGACTTGTCTAAGGCCACACTGCTAGTAAGTGTCTGAGATCAGATTTGAATTCAGGTGTTTTTTTTTTTTTTTTTTTTTTTTACTTCAGGCCAAGTGTTCTATCCACTTTACCACTTAGCTTCCTCAATTTTCTGTGTCCCCCTCTCTGGCATGGGCATATTCTAGGTACAGGTGCTGAAGGTAGATATGGAGTAAGGAGTTCTTATATTTTCCACACATTTCCAGCCCTGCCACTTAATGTAAAAGCTTTACCACTTTCTCTCTCCTCCTTCCCTCCCTCCCTGCCTCTCTTTCTCTCTCTTCCCCCTCCTCACTCACATACTCACTCACTCACTCACTCTATCTATCTATCTATCTATCTATCTATCTATCTATCTATCTATCTGATCTAATCTATGGAATCAGGTCATTGGCCTGAAAGGCACAGAACACTCCCTGAGGCTGTAGTGAGCACTGTTCTGGTTTCTACCCAGAAAAACTGCAGATGAAAAGTGTGGCTGCCTACTACTGAGTATCAGGGGAAAAAGTAGAGATATTTTTAACATACGGAATATCAGCGAACAGAATGCTAAGGAACTAAAAACTTATTCTGATAAATATGAAGCATATGTTGTGCCTAAAGCAAACTCAGCTTTTTCTATATACAAATTTCATGAAGGAAAAAAATGTTGGAAATTTTGCAGAAATATCTGATGGTATGTAAGTGGGCTACAACCACTCGCTATAAGCACTGTTGGTTGCTGTGCATATGGATTTCAGGGAAGAGACAGAGCCAGGCTTTGCTGTGGATGATGACACTTTGGGTGACCTTCTGGCCCAAAAATTGTCCAGGCACGGTCTAGAGTGACTATCTGAAAATGAAAGATATCATCTGAAAGGTTCCAAGAGCAGCTATCAGTTGGGCATTTTCCAATGTCTAGTCTCTCAGTGCAAGTAAAAAAGCCAGTGCTTCCAGCTAGCATCCCAAGCATGACAACTGGCCGTCCTCAAATCCATTGGGGAAAGTCATTGACATCCAAGTCAAGGAAATCTGGGCCTTGATAGCCTCACCTGGGCTCTTCTCGGGTCTGCCCATTGGTTTTCCCCCCTCTATGGAGGAAGGGTGATTTATATTCATCTTGTTATAGGGGCTCTTTGTAACTGGGGACATTAATTTGCTAGTAAGCTTGACAAATATTTTCGTTTCTCCTGTAGCGGGTAATTGCATCCCCAACAGCTTCTCCTTTTGTGCCTGACAGATGGAACGGATGTGTGTTTGCCATTTTCATTAATGCAATTAGTACCTTAACATCCTGTATGCTTAGGAGAAGATCGGAGATGGGGGGTTGGGTGGAGACGAGGCAAGAGGATGGGAGGAAAGGAAGCCCTGGGGGAGGATACAGAAATGGGTTGTTAGGAGAGCAGCTCTGGAAAGTCTACACAGGATGAGAGCCTATGAGTGCTGTGGGGGGGAACGAGGCAGGGAAGGAGGAGAGAAAGCGTCTGTGGAAGTGCCAAACCACAACAATAACAACAGTAACGACTGTGAGGTTGGGAAGAAACAAGTTATTATGCCGCCCAAGAAACCCCCTGGAAGGACCCAGCGACTAAACAGCTCCGAGTACAAAGGGGCAGAACCACAGGAGTGGGTGGGCGCTAACTGTTCTTCGCGTTGCTCCGGGGCTGCTGACATACTGCAGCCACTCACGCCTACATGCCGCCCCCAGGCTTCTCCTTGGCTCCGCTGGGAGGTACCAGAGACAGACTGAGTGGAGTAGCTGTAGTTTTCCCATCATTCTGTAAAAGGAAGGCTATAGAGTGTTTGACGGCCTGCTCCATTTTCCCTAGGAAAGGGAATAAAAATAGTTCTGGCTTCCTGGGCTAGCTAGCATGAGCATACGAGTTTTTCTCTCTCCGAATTGCTTCCTTCTTCAGTCCTCATCCTGGTTCCCAAACTTTACCAAATATTTACTATGCTCTTTGCCCAGTCTTTTAGGTATTGAATGCAACTGACTGACAGACGCCCACTTCCAATACCATCTCTGTCACGGAGAGATGGAGGCTCTGGCAAGAAGCTTCTTGGCTGATGAGAAGGAGTTTGTGTCAGAAAAATGCCCTTGTGGGTGCTTTACAAACCAGACCCATGACTCATTGATTACTTCCATGCCATGCCATCTTTCTGTATTGATCAGGTTACCTAGATATTCTAGGTATCATTTTCCTGGGGCTACTTATTTTACATTTGGCCAAAGTTAGAGGTCAAAAGAACCTAGGGAAAAGGTCCTGGGGCAGAGTTCTCCCTCCCTCCCTCCCCTTTTTCTTATAAGCTGAGTGTCAGTGAGGGATTGATAGTGAAATATCTCAGGAGCACCATCTCCAAGGTGGTCATCATCCAGGTTCAAGGGGGAAAACCTGTCTCTGGAGAAAACTCTGGTTTTGGAATTTGATTGTTAAACAATGTAAATGGTGAAAGTTTAAAACAGATCTTATGCATAGAATTTAAGGGCAGCTAGGTGACACAGTAATAGAGAACTAGACTTGGATTCAGGAGGACCTGGGCTCAAATCTGGCCTCACACACTTTCTAGTTCTCTGGGCAAATCACTTACCCTTGCTTGCCTAGCTCTTGCCCCTCTGATTTGAATTATTATTATTGTTGTTGTTGTTGTTGTTGTTGTTATTATTATTATTATTATTACTAGGGCAGAAAGTAAGGGTTAAAAAATTTTTTTTAACCAACAAACCAACTTGACTAGCACTGTTATGTTAGACCAGTTATTTGACTTTTCTGGGCCTTTGTTTCCTTATCTGTAAAATGCCAGTTTGTGTTTGTTGTGAGTTTAGTTTGAGGTCTCTTCCTACCTTTGTAAGTATTTCACTTTTTTCTTTCACTAGTACCTCATTCTCTTTTTGATCTCTTAAGGTGGATATTCTTTGTGATTTGTCCCTATTCCCAACACTCCCTAGAAATAGTTCTCTCAAGAGTAAAAAATGACTTCCTAATGACCAAATCAAATAGACTTTCAAAATTATTCTTTGACTTTTGTCAAGACTTCTTTGACCACTCCGTCCCAGTAAATACTTCTCTTTCTTAGGTTTCAAAGATAATTCTGCTTCTTCTATTGCCTCTCTAAGTCTCTTTGCTGTCTTTTTTTTTCCTTTCTAGACCTCAAGGTGGCTATTTCATCATGGTCTCCCTTTCACCCTCTTCATTTTTCTCTATACTTTTTCCCTTAGTAATCTCACTTGTTCCTATAGTTTGATTTCTATATGTATTCAGATTACTCCCAAATCTATATCGCTAACCTTATCTTTTCTCTTCTGAGTCCTAAAATCTATATTGTAAGTATTTCACTTTTTTCTTTCACTAGTACCTCATTCTCTTTTTGATTTCCACTGTTTTCAGGATATCTCTATAGGGATGTCTCATTGGTATATCAAGTTTTTTGACTCTAACAAAGATGACTATTTTTCTCCCTAATCTTGCTCCTCCTGATTTTACTAATTGTTTGTCACACCACTGTTCCCTCTTTCTCCCATGTTTGCCACCTTGGAATTATCATTGATGCTTTCTGTTTCTTTACCTTCTTTATCTGGGTAGTTTTTCAAATTCAAGTTTTTCAAGTTGTTTCTACCTCTGTAGCATCTCTCACATCTTTCTTCTCCCTATTTTTACAGTCATCACCTTAGTAAAGGCCCTCATTACTATTTACATGAACTTCTGCCCTTGCCCTTTAATAGGGTTCCCTGTTTTAGTTCCATTTTCTTTTTCAATCCATCCTTCAAATAATTTCCAGAGTTATATTTTTTATGTCTAGATCTCCATAGCACTATTCTGATAAAAACATTTTTAAAGAGGGTCCCTATAGCCTCCTGAATGTTTGCCTGGCATTCAAAGCCTCCCCCCTTCCCAATCTGTCTCAACTTAAGTTTTTAGCCTTATCTCATATTACTCCACATTCCACAATGTCTAAGGCTGAACAGAATTGCTTAACTCTGCTCTCTTATTGGGTCATGTGCTCTACAATGCTTATGCTATCTTTTATATCAATAATGCTTTCCCTTCCTTTTCTCGTTTGTTGATTTTCTACCCCTCATTTAAATTTTTCAATCAACTAATCAATTAACCAACAAGCATTTTATAAATGTCTATTTGCCAAACGTTAATGTGTCACAGAGTTAATAGATTCCATGAAGTCTCTCCAGATTTTCCCTCCTTTCTCACAAGAAAGTAATGTCTCTTCAGTTCTGATACTGTGTAGTAATTTGTTTGCTGATCTCTAATGAACTTATCTCCAGTGTGTATTATGGTTGTAATGGGGGACTAACCAATCAGAGCACAGTTCTTAGAAAATGTGCCATGTTATCTGGCTGCATTGTATATATATGGAGGCTTGGTGAGCCTGCCCACATAAATGTGTGATAGAAAGTCCCTTTCTCTTCCCTATTCAGAACGTGGTCAGGCATTCTGTGGTGATTTCTTGTAGGTTTATGTGTAGTGATGAAAAGCCTTTTAATTCCCTCATGAGCCAAAAATGAGTATGCATACAGAAGGTGGAACAGATGAAACCTCTTCTTCCCGATTGCTTTTGAGTGAGAAGAAAAAATTCTATGAGCATCTGGGTAGGGGGAAGAGGTAGTAGCCGCAGTGGCAGGTGCTGCTATGGCTGCCTTACCTCCCTGGGTTGCCACATGGCCATGAAAGCATTGTGCCTCTGTTTCTTTATACCTTTTTGTGTCTATTCTTTCTTGATCTGAGGAAAATTAAGATTACGATTTGACCACGTTATGACTTAGTGAACTTTGAAAGGCTGCAAGAACCACACAAAGTCTAGCAACTAGAGTCAATAGCAGAGTTTTTTCAATACCTATAGCAGCAGCTAAGCCTGGTGGGGTGTTGGTCTGTAGCAGGAATTTGACTTAACTCAGCAATGCTCAACCTGGTTCCCAAGACACTGTGTTCTATAAGCAAGGGAGCATCTGATCCATTGCTTTCCCCCCCTATCTATAGAAAGTGAATTCAGGGGGTGGAATATTTAATAGAAACATTTTAAGTCCAGGTATAGCTAGGTGGCTCAGAGTATATAATTATAGAATAATTATAATTATTGGGAGTCTCTTGATATGTTTGATATTGTAAATTGATGTACAGAGAGAATAAGATGACCCTTCTCCCTTATAACAGTTGCCCAGGCAGGATCCTTCAGGTCTAAGAGGTATATCCCTTCAGGACCCACCTGGGGTTAATTGATATATTGATTTGGGCTCTCTAGCTAGGATAATGCCTTGTATTCTGACTGCGATTTCTCCCTTCCCAAAACAAGCTTTGACACTGCTTTAGGAAAGTATTTTAAACTTTATATTAACAAGAAGGATAGGGGTAAAGGACTGTGGTATAGGAGACCCTATTCTACTGGTTGCTAATGAAATCTCAACTGCTGGCAGATGAAGAATCAGTGTAGCTTCCCTCTGGTTCAGCCTGGCCAGGACTAAACCAGTAAACTGTTGGGATATTTTGACTTCTTCTTCAATAGATCTTCAGCCTTACAGTTGAGTTATTTCCACCCTTTTCCACCCTCTTCTTCATCTCCTGCCCACTTCCCGGATCCCTCCCGGGCCCTGGGAAACCTAGATATCTAGATGATGTAATTCCTAATATCTAGGGGCAGTAGACACCAAGGTGATGGTCAGGTACAGGTTGGCACGGTATCTCAAGTACAGGAAGAGTTTGCAGAGAGAGATGTTTGCACCTCTCACTCCAAGACCAGGATCCACCGATCTCTAGCCTCAGCACAGGTCAAAGACCCAGAACCCTTTCAGGATTCTCAACTGCCCTCCTCCTGCCTCTCGCATGACTCCCTGGGAACATTCTATCCAACTGACTTATTTGTCAATCAAAGTGATCTTCAAGCTCCCAGAGATTCAATATAACACTAGTTGGCTCAGAGGATAGAAAGTCAGGCCTGGAGACAAAAGGTGTTAGATTCAAATTTGACCTTAGACACTTCCTAGCCAGCTGTATGACCCTGGGCAAGTCACTTCACTCCAACTGCCTATCCATACCACTCTTCTGTCTTGGAAACAATACTTAGTATCAGTTCCAAGACAGAAGGGAAGAATTGAAAAACAGTTCAATTCTATTCTCCCCACAGGGTCCAAGGCAGTAGAGGAGAATGTATCTTCAGTTTGTATTTTGTTTGTTGCTAAGACCTATCAGTAAATATCCCTTTGTAAAAGCCAATTAATGATAACTGGTCAATTGAAAATAAGGTAATGATAACTGGTCACATTATTTTGGGGAAATATACCAGATAAGATCTAGTGAGAAATATTATTAGGCACCCTGACCCCCTCAGAAGTACCCCTAAAATTCTGAGGGAAGTATTAGCTGAGCTTTAGGAACCTGAACTGCCATCTGATTTAAGCCACTCAGGAATATTGTAGTGATACAAATACATTTTCTAAGAGTCAAAGAAAGGGAGGATATATTTAGGGCAAAATGAAGGGGCCCGAGGACAAGCCTTTAAGGAATAAACATCTACTTTAAGGGGTTCATGTCTTCTTGACGAATTAGGGAAGGTGATAAAGAAGGAAACATTAAAGACAACAGAAGAAAACTAGGAAAAGAGAGTATCTCTGAAATTGGATGTGAGGGTCACCATGTGACAATTGTTGGGACTACAAAAATAAGAGTGAAACTGGTGTCTGCCCTGGAGAAGTTTGTATTCAAGGTTAGATGATATATATTTATCTATGTGTCTGTCTTTCTGTCTGCTCTAGCTATCAATCTAGCTATCTAATCTTATTTCTCTATCTGTCTGTCTGTCTGTCTGCTCTATGTATTTATCTAATCTACACACATATGTATAGATAAGCCCAGAGATTTTGGAAGGGATACAGTAGAAGAGCAGTGGCCCCCAAAATGGGAGATGTGCATCTCAGGGATGGGCAAAAATAGCACATGGGAGTCCAAAAAGAAAATATTGACTCCTATTTATCATAAGATCATTTAAAGATAAGAAAAATAAACTTTTACTAATATTTAATATACAGATAGATACTAGCATCCTTATTTGGTCTGTACCTCAGACTACTAGGAAACTTAATCCTCCCCCTGCTCCCAGTACCTGAAAAAACTAGGAAAAGTAAAGAATAACATATTGCAATTCCCCAGTATGCAATGCAACTGAGCATGTTCTGAGTCCAGAGCCAGTGTGGACTAGAGGTAGGAAGTTTTTTGCTTTACCTCAAAAAATCTACCCATCTAGGCTACTTCAGGTAAATTAGCTCTGTTATAGCAGTCCTTCCTAAAGAGTAGAGGTGATTGTCCCTACCTATCTTGGTTTAGACCAGCAAAGTGCCAAGGAGTTTGGAGAACAAAAGTGGGTTAGCAAAAGATCTAGAATTCAAGAACTGGAATACAACACACTTTCCCCCCCTAATTCCACCTTCCCTTTGTTCACTAAGGGATCCCTTTTCTGCACTGTTCATTCTAATGACATTTATCTGCTTAAAAAGTTTTTCAATATATGAATATTGATAAGGATTGTGCAAAACAGAAAAAGAGAGTTACAAAGTGATTTTTAGTTAAATTATTAATACATGCTTGCATTATTAAACATGAATGGAATAAGAACTACCACCTATTCAAATGAAAAACCTGGAGTAAGAAAGTGAGAGTAGAAGAAACAGCCTTTATTCTTTTTTTCCCTTGAGAAAAGGCAACAAGCCCAGATGGGCAAGTGCAATTGCATGGGCACAGAAAAAAACATTATACAGGTTCCTGACAAATGACCCCCCTCCCTCCTCTGCCCAACTCTCATTGTCTGGGGTCCAGGACTTACAATCTAGGTGTGAAGTCTACCCCAATCAAAAAACCAGTAAGATATATAGCATGAGCTCATCATGAGCCCTTACTTCGGAGGGTAAGGTTATGAGGATGTAACCATCTCCTCTGGAGTGACTCCCTTAGCTTGTAAAGGTATGAAGAGATAATGAGGTAGGATAGCTTGACTGTTTTCCTTGTTTCTTGAGGCATAGCAGAATGTCCTTGAAGTGAGATAAGGAGTTACGTGTATTAACTCTTGAAGCATGTAGGGAAAAGAATATGTCTCTTCACTCAAGCTCTCTGCCAAATCTGTCTCTTTATAGGACTGAGACTTATCATCTTCATCAATGAGAAGAGTCTTATGCAAATAATCCAAGATTGAATCTTAGGTTATATAGATAATTATGAAATAATACAAAAAAAATAAAAAGTAACCAGGGAAGCTCTTGGAAGTATAGGAGTAACATCTGGGAGAACCTGGGGGAAGGCATCTTGTAGAAGATAAGACTTCAAGGAACTAAGTTGGAATTGCAGGTTTTTTCAGCTAGGAATCTGAGTATAAGACTATGGAGAAAAAAACAATACCTTTTCATCTTTTAATCACCACAATGTCTTTAAAAATGATATTTTGTGGGTTCTGGTGGTTATAGCCTATAAATCTTTCTCATTTTGGAAATAAGAATTTTTGAGGCTACACATCAAAATAAAATAAACTTTGAACCAGATATTAGAATCATTTGCTTCATAGAGTTAATCAAGATATTTTAGACTAATTTTTGACATTCATTTTTAAAAAACCCTTTCCTTCCATCTTAGAATCAACACTGTATATTGGTTCCAAATCAGAAAAGTGATAAGGGTGAGACAATGGGGGTTAAGTGATTTGGCTAGGGTCACATAGCTAGGAAGTATCTGAGGACAGATTTGAACCCAGGACCTCTCATCTTTAGTCCTGGTTCTCAATCCACTGAGCCACCCAGTTGCCTCCTTGACATTATTTTAAAAAAATTTTGTGTTCCCAATTTTCTCCCTGCCTCCAGCCCCTCCCCCATCCCTTGAGAAGGTAAGCTTCTCTTATATCTATTGTACATTTGAATTAATGTAAAACACATTTCCCCATTGGCCATGTTGCAAAAGCAAGAAAAAATGGAAAGTGAAATAAATATACTTCAATCTGCACTCATAGTTTATCAGTTCTCTCTCTGGAGATAATGACATTTTTTAACATGGGTCCTTTGAAATTGCCTTGGATCATTGTATTGAGCCAAGTAGCTAAACCTTTTACAGTTGATGATCATCCTTACAGTATGATGGTCTCTAGGTAAAACATTCTCCTGGTTTTGTTAACTTCACTTTGTATCAGTTCATATGCTCTTCCTACATTTTTCTGAAACAATCTCATTTATCATTTTTATAGCACAGTAATATTCACAATCATATACCACAACTTGTTTAGCATTCCCCAATTGAAGGGCCTTCTCAATTCCAATTCTTTGCCACCACAAAAAGAGCTGCTATAAATATTTTTGTGTATATAGGTTCTTTTCTTTTCCCTTTTATCTTTGGGATAGAAATCTAGTCATTAACTAAGATTTTTAAAAAATGAAACATCTAGTCAAATTGTTCTCACTAAAACTCAACTTTCTAATAATTTTAGTGAGAGCAGAAGGGTTTTTGTTGTTGATAAAATAGATTTTAGGAATATTGTTTATTTGGTTTTTAAAAAATGCTTACTTTCAGGCAGTTTTTATAATGTGCATGACATACCAGTATAATAGTACATGTAAAAATAATTTATAACTAAATATAGGTATGCTCAACATTTTTATTTTTACTGATAGGGGTACATGACTTAAAAAAAAGGAAACCATTGCTTCAAAGGATGGTTTGTTTTTGACTTAGTACAGGTTCACCTTAAATATTTTGGAATCATTGGATCTCCAGTGATAGATAATTATCAAGAAATCTTCTAGGCATTTGCCTGGATATATTTTTCCCCTGAAAACAGATTTGTTTACCTCCCCTCCCCCTGCCATATTGAAAATCAACTTTAAAAATAGGAAAAAAAGAGCATTCCTTAATATCAACCACCAAAAATAAAATCCCAATTACAGCCTTCTTTTTTCTTGTTGGTTGCACACACACATTTTGGTACCTAGCAATAATTAGTATATACATAATATTCAAAGTATTATTTTTATTTTGAATTATTTTAATATGGACCTTCCTATGTTTCTAGTTAGCACATATTTGTCAGTATTTATTGCTATATATTAGTGCATAGTATTTACATGCTAAAATCTATCTAATCAGAGGGTAGAACCAAATAAGCAAAGGATTCCCAAATTCCCCTCCAAACAACATTAGAATAATGACTCAAAACAAATTCTGGAGTGGTAGAACCAATAAAATGACTAGGTGAAACAATTTTCCATCTTAAGACAACTTAGAAGGTCTGTCTCACTGGAATGAGAATAGATTATAGTCTACGGAAGACCCTGGCCAAGCAAGCAGTAGTCTTTGGGGGTGTGTGCATCATTAACCAAGGGTTATGGAATTCTCAGTCCTTAGAAGGTAAGTGGGTCAAAAGAAAATTACAAAGGATTCTTGTCATAATTTCAGGGCAGAGGGGGCAGCTGGGTAGCTCAGTGGAGTGAGAGTCAGGCCTAGAGACAGGAGGTCCTAGGTTCAAACCCGGCCTCAGCCACTTCCCAGCTGTGTGACCCTGGGCAAGTCACTTGACCCCCATTGCCCACCCTTACCAATCTTCCACCTATGAGACAATACACCAAAGTACAAGGGTAAAAAAAAAAATTAAAAATTAAAATAATTTCAGGGCAGAAAAGAGTGCTAGTGGTGACACAGACCAGAGAATAGGCCAGAACAGCAGTGAGCACACCTTTTTTTTGTATCAGATTAGCCTGGAAAAACTTAAAACTTATAGACCCCCAGAACTACCTCTAAAAACAACAGCATGAAAAATCTGAAGCTTGGGATAGTGCCTCTTCTGCCCTAAGAACAGAGCCTAACTTTAACATAAAATTATAATTGAAGAAATAGTCTGGAAAAATAGGCAAACTATAAAAAAAGAAACTAACCATGGAAATTTACTATAGTGACAGGGAAGATCAAACCACAAATTCAGAACAAGACAATGGGATCGAAGCAGCTACATACAAAGAAAAATGTAAATTGGTTTCAGGCCTCAGAAGATCTTAAAAACAGGATTTTAAAAATCAAATAAGAGAGGTAGATAAGAAAATTTGGAAAAGAAACAAGAGTGATCCCAAGAAAATTATGATAAAGAGTGTTATAATGAGGCTAATCAGGCTGGTAATAGGGTAGATGGTAGTACTGGTGAGTTTCTTGGGCCAGGGGGCTAATAACTTCACTATGTTTGGATTTGGGACAGCCAGGGAAGTGAGGTCCTTGAATAGAGAGGACTAGTCAGTCTCCCTGCAGTCTGTAAGCCTCCTTTAAGGTGAGGAGTGAGTAACCCCTCCCTTCTGGTAAGAAACTGGAAGATGGATGCCTGGGCTAGCCCCTCAGGAAACAAGTGATAGTTATCTTCCTTCTCCTCAGTCCCTGGCTCTAGTTGGTGGTATAAATGAATCACTGAAGCTCTCTGAATATGGCCAAGGAGTTTATTGAACACAAGGGTAAACTGAGGGAAGAAGGTTGAGGTTAAGAAAGCTGTTGCTATGGGTGAGGGCCAGTGCTGGCAGAGGGTCTCAGAAGGTAAGATCAGGCTGAGGGAACCAGCCCCTAAGCTAGGGATAAATTCCACTGCCCTGATGTAGAGTGGTCTATCTGATTGATAAATGAGGGTGATGATTTGGTTAGGGGTGTCCCTGCCTGGCTAAGTAAACTAATTTCCCATGTTCCACCTCCCAGCCAAATTCCCACCACCCAGGGCCCAAGGGGGAGTTCAAGGGGATAGCTGGATGTCTGGGTCAGGTCAAGGAAATCAGAACCCCCAAGTTGGTTCTCCAGGAATATTTATAGTGCCAGCTCCAATGGTCTAGTCAGTCTGATCTGGTCGTGAGACAAGGGATTTGCTGGGTCAACATTTTCCCTAACTGCCAGGATTGCCTCAGGTGAATTTGCAAATTCAAGAGAACTTGCACCACTCCTGCATTCATTTGGTAAAGGAGGCACACACAAAAAAAACCTGAAGAAAATAACACCAGCAAAACTGAGTATACACCTTTAGGAGACTCGTGTGTGTGTGTGTGTGTGTGTGTGTGTGTGTGTGTGTGTGTGTGTGTGTGTGTGTGTTTTAATGAAATTAAGGGCTTTCTCTCATTCTAATGAATACACCAGAGCTGAATAGAAAATTTGGCTTTCAAATACAAGACTTAAGAGAAGCATAAAAAGGTAAATTGGAAAGTAAACTTAAGGACTCAATAAGGTTAAATGATTTTAACCACATGGAAAGATGGTATAAAGTTCCTAAGAACTTTATAATTATGAGGGCAGTTAGAAGGAGTGTATATGTAGAGAAGGCAAGAATGTGAGTTGACTATGATGGAATGACATTTTAAAAAAAGCAAAATTAAGGGGTAAGAAAGAGAATTACATTAAGAGAAGAGGGAAGGGAGAGGTAGAATGGGGATAAAATAATCTCATAAATATACTATGGTAAAATCAAATGTAATGGGCTCCTGTACCAGCAGCAAAGCAATGACACAGGACAGCTCTGAGGGATTTATGGTAAAGATGCTACCCACATTCAGAGGAAGGACTGCAGGAGAGGAAACATATAAGATAAACAATTGCTTGAATGCATGGGCTGAGGCGGACATGAATGGGAAATAGACCCTGAACAAGGACACATGTTACAACCAGTGGAAATGTGCATTGGCCATGGGTGGGGGGAGAGCGGGGGGGGGGGGGAAGGGGAGGGGAAAGTAGGGGCATAAAGTATGTAAACAGGTTAAAAACAAATATTAATAAATGTCTAATAAAAAATAATCTCATAAAAAGGGCAAAAAAGCTATTATAGTGGAGAGAAGATGGAAGGTGGGTAATGGGCAATGCTTGAACCATACTCTCATTGGATTTGGCTTAAACAGGGAATAACATACACTTTCAGTTGGGTATAGAAATCCATGTTACCCTACAGTGAAATAGGAAGAGAGGGAGATAAGAGAAGGGGGCGGTGATAGAAGAGAGAGTGAGAGCTGGGGGAGGTGGTGGTCAGAAGCAAAACACTTTTGAGGAAGGACAGGATGAAAGAAAAGAGAGAGAGGAGGATTAATGGGGTGGGGGAAGCAGGATAGAGAGAAACACACAATTAGTAATCATAACTGTGAATGTGAATGTGATGAACTTACCCATAAAACAGAAGCAGACAGCAGAGTGGATCAAGAACCAGAATCCTGCAATATGTTGTTTCCAAGAAACATACTTGTTGCAGAGAGAAACACAGATAAAGGAAAGAGGCTAGAGCAGAATCTTATGCTTTAGCTGAAGCAAAAAAGCAAGGGTAGCAATCATGATCTTGAACATAGGTAGAGCTAAAATTGACTAATTAAAAGAGACAAGCAGGAAAGCTACATTTTGCTAATGGATACCATAAACAATGAAGTAATATCAATACTAAATATATATGCACCAAATGCTGTAGCATCCATATTTATGAAAGAAAAGATAAATTTCTTATGAGTTGAAATAGGTAGCAAAATTAAAATAGTAGGAGACTTCAGCCTTGTAATTTAACAAAAAATAAACAAGGAAAAAGTTAAGGACATGAATAGATTTTTAGAAAAGTTGGATATTATAGGCTTCTGGAGAAAACTGAATGGTCATATAAAGGAATATACTTTTTCCTTACATGGGATGTACACAAAAATTGACTATGTATTAAGGTATAAAAACCACACAAACAAATGCAGAAAAGCAAAAAATATTAAATCCATCCTTATAAGATTATAATGCAATAAAATTACATTCAGTAAAGGGCCATGAAAACATAGATTAAAAATTAATATAAAACCAAATAATTTAATCCTAAAGAATGATGAACCAAAGAACAAATCATGGAAACAATGATTTCATTAAAGAAAATGACTACAATGAGAAAACATACCAAAATTTGTGGGATATAGCAAATGTGGTATTTAGGGAGGAATTTTGTATCTCTAAAAGCTTATATCAACAAAATAAAGAGTAGATCAATGAATTGGGTATACAACTGAAAAACCTAGAAAAAGAGCAAAATAAAAACTCCAATTAAAGATCAAATTATAAATCCTGAAAATCAAAGGAGAGATTAATAAAATGAAAGTAAGAAAATCATTGAACATATAAATAAAAATAGGAGTTGGTTTTATTTTTAAAAAAAGATAAACCATTAATTAACTTGATTAAAAAAGAAGAAAATTAAATTGCCAGTATCAAAAATGAGAAGGGTGAATTCATCACCAATGAAGATCAAATTAAAACAATTATTTGGAGCTATTTTACCTAATTATATATCAACAAATCTAACAACCTAAGTAAAATGATTGAATGATTACAAAAAATGTTTCCAAAATTACAGAAGATGAAATAAAATACTTAAATTAACCTTCTCTTAGAAAAAAGACATTGAACAAGCCATTAATGAGCTCCCTAAGAAAAAGTCCTAGGGCCAGATGGATTTACAAGTGAATCCACAAGTAAATCAAACATTTAATGAATAATCAATTCTAATCTGTCATAAACTATTTAGAAAAACAGTCAAAGGAGGAGTTCTACCAATTTTTTTTATCACACAAATATGGTACTGATATCTAAACTAGGAAGAGCAAAAACAGAGGAAAAAAGTATAGATCAATTTCACTAAGGAATATTGATGCAAACATGTTAAGCAAAATGCCAGCAAGGAGAAGATTAAAGCAATATATCACAAAGATCATATTCTATGACCAGGTGGGATTTATAGTAAGAATGCAAGGTTGGTTCTGTATTAGGAAACTATCAGCATTATTGACCATATAAATAACAAAAACAACAGAAAATATATGAATATTTCAATAGATGTGGAAACCACTTTAAAAATATTTTATTTTTCTCAATTGCATATAAATTTTTTAACACTTGTTTTTAAAATTAATTAGTTAATTTGTTACATTAAAATATCTAGTTAACTCCCTTCCTCTCTCCCCTCTTTCCCCCCATTAGAAAAGGCATAATTTGGAAAAAAAATATATGTATACATATACATATATATAAAAAACTGTGGTTGACATTTCTATTTATCAGTTCTTTCTCTGGAAGTGGACACACACATCATTTTTCAAGCACTATTTCTGCCGATCTATATAGTAGTCTCTTGGGTCTGTTCATTTCTCTCTTCATAATTTGATGTGAGTCTTTTCATATTTCCCCAAACCTAATATGTTTGTCATTGCTTATAGCACAGTAATATTCCATCACAATCATATGACATTTGTTTTTAAAAACTTTGAATTCCAAATTCACTTCTTCCTTCCTCTATGTTCTTCTTGAGATAAGCATTTTTAAAAACATTTATTAATATTCATTTTTAACATGTTTACATGATTCATGCTCCTACTTTCCCCTTCACCCCCCGCACTCCTCCCACCCATGGCCGATGCACGTTTCCACTGGTTTTATCATGTGTCATTGATCAAAACCTATTTCCAAATTGTTGATAGTTGCATTGGTGTGGTAGTTTCGAGTCTACATCCCCAATCATGTCCGCCTCAACCCATGTGTTCAAGCAATTGTTTATCTTCTATGTTTCCTCTCCTGCAGTTCTTCCTCTGAATGTAGGTAGCGTTCTTTACCATAAATCCCTCAGAATTGTCCTGGATCGTTGCATTGCTGCTGGTACAGAAGCCCATTACATTCAATTTTACCACAGTATATCAGTCTCTGTGTATAATGTTCTTCTGGCTCTGCTCCTTTCACTCTGCATCAGTTCCTGGAGTTCTTTCCAGTTCACACGGAATTCCTCTAGTTTATTATTCCTTTGAGCACAATAGTATTCCATCACTAACAGATACCACAATTTGTTCAGCCATTCCCCAATTGAAGGACATCCCCTCCTTTTCCAGATCTTTGCCACCACAAAAAGCACAGCTATAAATATTTTCGTACAAGTCTGTTTATTTATGATGAGATAAGCATTTTGATGTAGATTATACCTATGCAATCATACAAAACATATTTCTGTATTTGTCATGTTGTGAAAGAAAATGCAGACAAAAAAACATAAAAAAGAAAGTGAAAAATAGTAAGTTTGATTTAATTCAGACTCTATCAGTTCCTTCTTTGGAAATGGATACCCTTTTTCATTGTGAATCCTTTGGAATTTTCTTGAAGCACTGAATTGCTAAGAATAGCTAAGTCATTAACAATTATTGTACAATATGGCTGTTACTGTGTACTCTTTTCCTGGTTTTGCTTATCTCATTTTGCATCAATTCATGTAAGTCTTTCTAGTTTTTTCTGAAAGCATGTTGTCATTTCTTAAAGCACAGTAGTATTCCATCGCAACGGTATACCACAGCTTATTCAGCAATTCCCCAATTGATGGGCATCCCTTCAAATGATCAATTCTTCACCATCACAAAAAAGAGCTGCTATAAATATTTTTGTACAAATAGGCCCTTTTCCCTTTAAAAAATATCTCTGGGATATAGACCTAGTAGTGGTATTACTGGGTTAAAGGGCATGCACAGTTTTATAATCCTTTGGACATAGTTCTAAATTATTCTCCAGAATGGTTGAACCTCTTAACAGCTCTGCCAACAGTACATTTAATTTAACCTCCAACATTTATCATTTTTCTTTTCTGTCATATTAGCCAATCAGATAGGTGAAAATTGTTTTAATTTTCATTTTGTAATGTAGAGATGGCTCTGGGTGAGGCTGACCCTCTATTTTGCAGGGATTCCATGCTGCCATCTCTACATTACAGTTTCTCAAATAATGATATAGAGCATTTTTTTGTGACTACAGATAACTTTGATTTCTTCATCTAAAACTGCCTGTTCATATCCTTTGAACCATTTATCAATTGGGAATGACTTGTATTTTATAAATTTGACATAGTTCTCTATATATTTGAGAATTGAGGTTTTTATCACTGATATTTGAGGTAAAATTTTTTACCCAGCTTTCTGCTTTTCTTCTAACCTTGGTTGCATTGGTTTTGTTTGTGGAAAAACTTTTTTAAAATGAAAATTATCTATTTTACATCCTGCAATCAGGCTGTCTTTTGTTTGGTCATAAATTCATTCCTTTTCCATAGATCTTACAGGTAGACAATTCCTTGCTTTCCCAATTTGTTTGTGTCTAAATAATGTACCTATTTTAACCTCACCTTCCTGAGATCAAATCTGGCCTCTGATACTTCCTAGCTGTGTGACCCTGGGTAAATCACTTCACCCTGTCTCCCTACCCCTTGTCCCTTCTGTCTTAGAGTTGTTTAAAAAAAAGCAGTGCAGCTATGTGACTCAGGGGATAGAAACCCAGGTTTGGAGATGAGAGATCTTGAGTTCAAATCTGACTACAGATACTAGCTACATGACCCTGGGCAAGTCATTTAACCCTCATTTCCTAGCCCTTACCATTCTTTTGTCTTGGAATTGATACTTATTAATTATGTCTAAATTATGTCTCAATTTTAACTTTATCTTGGCATACGGTATGAAATGTTGGTCTATGCTTACTGTCTACCAAACCGTCTTCCAGTTTTCCCACCAGTTTTTACCAAATAGTGAGTTCTAGTCCCCAAAGCTTGGATCTTTGGGTCTATCAAACACTAAATTACTATGGTCATTTACTATTTTGTGTCATTTACCTAATTTATTCTTCTGATCAAACACTCTATTTCTTAACCAGCATCAGATTGCTTTGATGATTACTGCTTTAAAATACAGTTTGAGATATGATAGTGTTAGAGTACCTTCCTTCATATTTTTTAAATTAACTCCCTTGATATTCTTGATCTTTTGTTCTTCCAGATGAATTTTGTTATTATATTTTTCTAATTCTATATAGAATAATTTTGGGGGTACAGTTTGATTGGTATAGCACTGAATAATTAAATTGATTTGGGTAGAATGATCATTTTTCTTATATTGATTTGGTCTATTCATGAAAAATTAATATTTTTCTAATTGTGTAGAACTGACTTTATATGTGCAAAAGTATTGTATAATGTGCTTGTGTTTGGCTATGGAGCCTCATTGCTCTGAACTGTGCTCTACTTTCACCCTAGTGAGACAGAATTTTCCCATTTACTTTCTAAGTTGTCTTGGAATAGAAAATTATTTACTTTGTCTTTTTGTTGATTTTACCACCCCAAGAATTATTTTGAGGCATTATTTCTAAGTTGTTTGGATAGGAATTTAGCAGAGCTTAGGTAAGTTCCTGCATTATTCCATTATCTTGGTTCTTCTCTCTCCAGAAAAAACTTTTGACAAAATACAACACTCTTTCCTATTACTATATTAGAAAGCATGAATCTTTCCTTAAAATAAGTATTATCTATCTAAAATTATTAAAAAGTATTATCTGTAATAAGTATAAGCTAGAAGCTTTGCCAGTGACATCAGTGGTGAAGCAAAAATTCCCATAATCATCACTATCATTCAAAATTGTACTAAAATTCTAGTGGTAGAAATAAAAGAAGAAAAAGAAATCAAAGGAAGTAGAATAGGCAATAAGGAAACAAAACTAGCATTCTTTGCAGATGAAACAATGACATACTTAGAGAATCCCAGAGAATCACCTAAAAAAAGCTAGTTGAAATAATAAACAGTGTTAATGAAGTTACAGGATATAAAATAAACCCACATAGATTATAGATTATTGATATTTCTAAATATTACCAATACATTCAAAGCTAGAAGAGTGAAAGAGAAATTTCATTTTAAAACATCTATAAACATTTATGAAATTCTTGGGGATCTACTTGCCAACAGAAAGCCAAGAAATCTATGAAGACAATTATAAAACTTTTATCACACGAATAAAGTAAGATCTAAACTATCAGAAAAATATTAATTGCTCATGGGTAGGCTGAACCAATATAAGAAAAATGACAATTCCACTTAAATTGTCCTTGTTAAATGCATCTGACAATTTTCTTTTTTTCAAACCCATAACTTCTGTGTATTGGCTCCTAGGTGGAAGAGTGGTAAGGGAGGGCAAAGGGGGGTCAAGTGACTTGCCCAGGGTCACACAGATTTGAACCTAGGACCTCCCATCTTTAGGCCTGACTCTCAATCCACTGAGCTACCCAGCTGCCCCCCTCATTTACTTTCTTTTACAAGAATCCTATAAGCTTTGCTTGCACTTTACTTTTGATGGAGTTAAGCCCTGCCTTCTTAGAGACAGATGAATTCTCCTGCTGGCAAACTGTGGAGTTTTGTTTCTCATTTAGCTGCTTCTGAATTTCTCCATTCTGTTCATCAAACCCAGCCTGATGTTTGCAAGTGTTCTGGTCCTGATGAGCAAATATGGTGCAAGTTTCTGAAAGCTGCCCACTCCTTTTCTGCTACATTCTTGCTGTGTGCTGACTCAGCTTTTCCTTCAGGTCAGCAACAAATTATTCCATCACAGAGAATCTCTCTGATCTATTGATGTTAAACATCCTGACAGTCACTTTGCCTTGGGACTGCCACTGTTTTTGAATTTGGATGTTTTGCTTGGACAAGATAAGTCTATGTTCAGTCCAGCACTCTGTGATAAACATCATTCATCACTCACATCCTGTCTCTTGTTTGCCTGTCTCTTCTTGCAATGACAGTCATCTCTGGAAAAGAGAGTGAGGCTGATAACTTGACACAATTCTGCCTTACTTAAATCCAATTCGTGCAAAGATATCACCTATCATCCACTATTTTGCTATTTTATTTGTTAACTATTTTATTATTTATTTGTTATTTTTTTTTGCTATTCTACTATTTACTTTTACCTATTTTGAAGTGCTGTGGTGGTGGGTGAGTGATGAAGCATTAGGTGGGATATACTGGGAGCTGCCATCAGAACCCTGCACACAGGTAGCCTAGGGTATAGAGTCATTTTCTCACTAGACTGAAGCAATAGTAGGATTCAACAGTCCCCTGGATGTCTAAGCAGTTTTTAATTTAAAAAATTTTATTTTTCCTCTGTTTCATGTAAAAACAATTTTAACCTTCATTTAAAAAAAGTTTTGAGTTCCAAATTCTTTCCCTTCTTCCAACTCTCCTCTCCTTGCCCTCCCTATTCCCTGAGAAGGCAAGCAATCTGATATAGATTTATATGTGTAATCATGTAAAATGTTTTCCCATAGTAGTAATTTTGTGGAAGAGTTCTCAAATGGAAAAAAAAGAATAAAGAAAATGAAATATAGTATGTTTCAGTCTGCATTCAGACTCTAGTTCTTTTTTAGAGGGCAGAAGGCATTTTTCATCATGAGTCTCGGGTATTGTCTTGAATCACTGTATGATTGCATATAACAAGGCCATTCACAGTTGTTCATTAAGAAATATAGTGTATAACTAAATGATAACTCTAGTCCAACTATCAATAATATGGAATTAGGTCTTGATCAATGATACGTGTAAAACCCAGTGGAATTGTGCTTCGGCGAAGGGAGGATGGGGGGGGGGGTTTGGAGGAGAGGGAAAGAACATGAAACATGTAACTAGGGGGAATTATTCAAAATTAGAATAAAAAAAGAAATATAGTGTATAATGTTCTTCTGATTGTGCTTACTTCACTTTGCATCAGTTCATGTAATTCTTTCTAGATTTTTCTGAAATCATCCTGCTTGTAATTTCTTAAAGCACAATAGTATTCTATAACTATTATATATAACAACTTGTTTGGCCATTCCTCAATTGATAGGCTTCCCCTCCATTTCCAATTCTTTGCTACACAAAAAGAGCTGCAATAAATATTTTTGTACAAATAGGCCCTTTTCTCTTTTTTAAATCTCTTTGGGATACAGACCTAGTGATGGTATTGATGAAGCAAAGGGTATGCAAGTTTTAGAGTCCTTTGAACATACTTCCAAACTGATGGGCAGCTTTGTAAAAAGACCTCACTGTTTATCTTCTGGCACAAGGAAGGGGCTAGAAAGGAGCCCTAAAAATTGTCAACTTCACCCAACCTTGATCTACTTACTGAAGCATGTAGGGATCCCACCCTGCTGTCAAAACATTAAAAATATACAGAAATTACTGGGAAGATGATTTCAGTCACCATCGGTACGTGGAATGTGCACATGGTCGTGGACAACACAAAATCTAGTAGACCTGAAAGAGGAATACTCTTATTGTGAGAGAACTCAGCAGGTACTAAATCCAAATTACAGCCCTGAGTGAAAGGCTAGGTTACTGAAGTCAGAGCTAGATGCTTGTTTTTCTGGAGTAGCCACTGGGACTAGTACTGTGAAGCTGGCATAGGTTTCACAATCAGATTTAATATAATAAAGTTAGCAAACCTGCCTCCCAAAATGCCTCCCAAAATGAGTGAACAGTAGCCACATGACAATGTGACTGCCATTTTTAGGAAAGTGTCACACCACCATTATTAGTGAGTGTGCTACCATCTTGAACCCAGATGAGGTCAAAGAAAATGTTTATGAAGACCTAGAGACCTTCGTTATTAGTGTGTGAAAGAGGATAAACTTGTGATTCTGGGTGAATTTAATCCCAAGGTAGGTACAGACTATCAAAGATGGCACAGGAGTTCTGGGAAGGAACAGAGTCAGAAACAACAAAGAGCACTAGCCACTTACTATTGAAGACTTCTGCATTTCATTATTTCTCATCAGCAACATTGTTTTCTGCTTACCTAAATGCAACAAAATGTCATGGATGGACCTTTGCAGAAAGTATTGGCATTACAAAGCAATAATCATCAAAATAATTAGGTACTAGCTAAAAAATAGAGTAATAGATGAGTGAAATGGATTAAGTACACAATACAGAGTAGTTAATTATCATCATAATTTAGTGTTTGATAAACCCAAAGATCCAAGATTTTGGGACAAGAATCCACTTTTTGACAAAAATTGGTGGGAAAACTGGAAGACTGTTTGATAGAAGCTAGGTATAGACCAACATCTCACATCATATACCAAGATAAAGTTAAAATTAGAACATAATTTAGACATAAAGGATGATACAATAAGCAAATTAGGGAAGCATGGATTACCTGTAAAATTATCTGTAAAATTTACAAATTACCTGTAAAATCTATGGAAAAGAAAAGAACTTATGACCAAAGAGATAAAGAGCATTATAGGATGTAAAATAGATCATTTTGATTTTTAAAAGTTTTTCCACAAACAAAACCAATGTAGCCAAGGTTAGAAGGAGAACAGAAAGCTGGGTTAAAATTTTTTACCTCAAGTGTCACTGATAAAAGCCTCAAATATATAGAGAACTGATTCAAATGTATAAGAGTACAAGTAATTTACCAATCAATAATTGGTCAAAAGATATGTACAGGCAATTTTCTGATGAAGAAATAAAATCTATCTGTAGTCATGAAAAAATGCTCTAAATCACTTTTTATTAGAGAAATGCAAATTAAAACAACTGAGGTACCACTTCACACCTCTTAGATTTACTAATATGACAGAAAAGGAAAATGAAAATGTTGGAGAGGATATGGAAAAATAGTCAGACTAATGTTGATGATGGAGTTGCTAACCAGTCTAACCATTTTGGAGAACAATTTAGAACTATGCCCAAAAGATGATAAAACTATGTATACAAATTGGGACACTAATGCATTGCTGGTAGAGTTGTGAATTGATCCAACCATTCTGGAAGGCAATTTGGAATTATGGCCAAAGGGCTTTAAATGCCTGCTTGCCCTTTGATCCAATCATACCACTCACTGCTGGGATTGTACCCCAAAGCAATAGTAAGGAAAAATACATGTACAAAAATATTTATAGCTACGCTCTTTGTGGTAGCAAAAAATTGGAAAATGAGGGGATGTCTCTGGGTCTGGCTCTCAACCCATTGTGCCACCTAGCTGCTCCCTTGAAGCATATTTAAAAAAAAAAAAACAACTTTGTCTTGGTTTTTTTCCTGTTTTCTTTCACAACATTACTAATATGGAAATATGTTTTATATGATTGCACATGTATAATCTATATCAAATTGCTTGCTTTTTTTAAAGATGGAGGAAGGGAAGGCATAAGGAATTGAGGGAAAATTTTTGAGCTCAAAATTTAAAAAACTAAATGTTAAAAAATTTTACATGCCATTGAAAAATATAAAATATTTTTAAAAGTTGTTATACAGGAATAAATAGAGATTAATAGGCTAACAAGAGGCTTGTATTTGAGGGCCTGGGTGGTATCAGCTGGGTCTTCTAAACAGGGTGACTATAACTTTGTACAGGATGATTTGGGTCAGCCAGAGATTGTGTGGGTCTGGCTGAGATGTTTTAATCCCACTCCCAGCTGATACTAGGCTCCCTTGAGGGGAGGAGTAAGAAGCCCCTCCCTTCTGGAGAGAAACTTCAAGCCCACAGAAGTGAACCTGGTTCCCTTCCTAGCCAAGATGGATGCCTGGTTTAGCCCTCAGGAAACAAAGGAAAGTTATCTTTCCCCTTCAGTCTTGTCCCTAGTTGATAGCATAATAAATCAACAGAAGCTCTTTGAATAAAGGCCTAGGGTTTATTAAGCCAAGGGTAAGCTGAAGGAAGAGGGTTAAGGTCAGGGAACTAATTGTTAAGGGTGAAGCCAGTGGTGGGGGAGGATCACAGAAGGCAGGGTCTGGCTGAGGGAACCAGCCCCTCAGCCAGGGATAAATTTCACTGCCCTGAAGTAGAAGGGTTGAGCAGATTAACAGATGAGGGTGGTGGCTTGGTTTAAGGTTGTCCCTACCTGCCTAAGGAAACTAGTTTTCCACTTTCTCCTCCCCCCAAATTTTCCTCCTCCTAGGGCCCAATGGGGAGATGCAGGGGATAGCAGGATGTCTGGGTCAGGTCAAAGGAAATCAACCAACCCCCAGGATGGTACTCCAGGGATATTTATAGTCCCAGGCTCCAACGGTTTTTTGCTGTGAGACCACTGGTTGGCTGGGTCAACATTCCATTTCTCCAACTGTCAGGGTTGCTTCTGGTAGTTTTGCAAATGCAAGGGATTCTTACAGCAACCCTGCATTACAAAGTCTATTAAAAAAAGCATCATATTTAAACTATCCTCTGGAAGAATGCAGAGATTAGTCCAAAGAGAAGCTGTTACCTCACATTTATTTCATTATACAGTTAATTAGCAAGGCCATAGGCAAAGGTACAACTCGATGAGTGCAAAGAGGACAGCTGGATGAAGTACAACTCTGAAATGATTGCAGTTTCCTTGTGACCTCATTGTGACCACACTCCCTTGTTTGGTAATGTCATAGTCATGCATCTCCTAAGACGGTAATGTAAGAGGGGAAATAGATATTTAATTAAGGTATGGTGGTTGCCAGGAATCAGATTAGATTGATTCCATAATTAAAAATAGACCCAAGTCTGTATGGTTTTTATAGAAGTTTATTTACAATTAAGAAGGTTGAAGGCAGGGAAATAGAGAGAAACTCTGGTCCGGACCACCAGAGGTCCTGACCAGGTGAGAGTTTAGAGGTTAATTAAACAAGGCTACTAGCTGCAAGGCCTTTGACAATTAGAGAGGCAATAGAAGCCTCCTTGAGGGTAGAGACTCTAGAAACGCCAAGGGGAGGTGAAGGGAAGTCAGCCTAACTTACCCACATGACAATTCAGAGGGGAAGCTGCCTGAGGTCTCACCAGAGATTCTTCAGCACCCAAGTTCAAAGCGCCAACTGCCTCCGCAGGTAGTTACCCTCATCACTTCCTGTGTCCACCTCTCATTTCAAGCCAACAAATGGCAGCTTCAACACTGCTTTGGACTGCCCAAAGGGCAGTCCCTTTTTCTTGATTTGCTACTTATTGTCACATGTAGGTAACTAATCTCCTCCCCACTAAGTTGGGTGGGATGACATTATCTCAGATGGCTAGTCTATGAATGAAGATGAGCTAATTCCATTTACACAGTAAGAGCCATATCTTTTACTTCTTGGCTTTCTTCCCACAGTTACTAGTAGAGTATTTCCCAAATAGCATAGGAAAAATGACAATATCAAATTTGGAAGTAACCTAAGGTGCCATATAGCACAGCTTTTATCAGAATAAGTACCCTTTCTACAATATACTCAGCAAGTGGTTATCTAGATTTTGCTTGAAGATTTACATGGTGGTCCTATTACCTCTCAAGGCAGCGCATTATATCCTGGGTTTTCTGTGACTGTTTTTCCTAAACATCATGCCTATTGTTTTCAAGAACGAACCCCATAATATGAAATTAGAAAGAAATAAATTCCTTAAAAAAATCTCCATATCAAGCTACCAAAAAACTTTTTTAAAGGATTAGAAAAAAATTATAACAAAGTTAATCTGGAAGAATAAAAGATCAAGAATATCAAGGGAAATAATGAAAAAAATGTGAAGGATGGGGGCCTAGCAGTACCAGATCTTAAATTGTACTATGAAGCAGTGATCTTCAAAACAATATGCTACTAGCTAAGAAACGGAAGGGTGGATAAATGGAATAGACTAGGGTTAAATGAACTCAGCAAGCTAGTGTTTGATAAACCCAAAGATCCCACTTTTTGGTACATGAACTCACTATTTGACAAAAACTGTTTGGAAAATTGGAAAACAGTATGGGAAAAATCAGGTTTAGATCAACATCTTACACCCTATGCCAAGATAAAGTCAAAAATGGGTAAATGACAAACATAAAGAGTGAATTCATAAATAAGTAAGAACATAGAATAGTATATCTGTCATATCTGTGGGAAAGTAAGGAATTTAAGATCAAGCAAGAGACAAAGAACACTGCAAAATGTAAAATGAATGACTTTGATTATATCAAATTAAAAAGGTTTTTTGTACAAACAAAACCAATGCACCCAAAATTAGAAGGAAAGCAAAAAACTGGGAGAACATTTTTATAACAAAACTCTCTGACAAATGTTTAATCCTAAATATATAAGGAACTAAATCAAATTTACAAATAATCAAGTCATTCCCCAATCGACAAGTGGTCAAGGGATATGACTAGTCAGTTTTCACATGAGGAAATAAAAACTATCAATAAGCACATGAAAAAGTGTTCTAAATCCCTCCTGATTAGAGAAATGCAAATTAAAACCACTCTGAGGTACCACTTTACACCTAGCAGACTGGCCAATATGGCAGCAAAGGAAAGTGATAAATGTTGGAGGGGATGTGACAAAATTGAGATACTAATACACTGCTGGTGGAGTTGTGAATTGGTCCAACCATTCTGGAGGGCAATTTGGAGCTATGCCCAAAGGGCTTTAAATGCCCGCCTGCCCTTTAATTCAGCCATGCCACTGTTGAATTTGTACTCCAAAGAGATAATAAGGAAAAATACTTGTACAAAAATATTTATAGCTGTGCTCTTTGTGGTGGCAAAAAATTGGAAAATGGGGTTATGTCCATTGATTGGGGCTCAACAAATTGTGGTATCTGATGGTGATGGAATACTATTGTGCTCAAAGGAATAATGAACTGGAGGAATTCCATGTGAACTGGAAAGACCTCCAGAAATTGATGCAGAGTGAAGGGAGCAGAACCAGGAGAACATTATACACAGAGACTGATACACTGTGGCGCAATCAAATATAACAGACTTTTCTACTAGCAGCAATGCAATGATCCAGGACAATCCAGAGGAACAATATAAGAAAGAACGCTATCCACATCCGGAGAAAGAACTGTGGAAACAGAAATGCAGAAGAAAAATAAGATCAATCAAATAGTTCGGTAGGGATATGATTAAAGGTTTTGATGTTAAAAGATCACTTTACTGCAAATATGAATAACATAGAAATAGGTTTTGAACAATGTATAACCCAGTGGAACTGCTTGTCAGCTTTGGGAAGGGGGAGGAAAAGATGGGGGGTGAACATTAATCATGTAGCCATGGAAAAATATTCTAAATAAAAAAAAGGGCATTCGTAGAGAGTTACTGAGGTCAGAACAACATTCCGGGTTCAAACAATCTCTAGACACATAGATTTAAATAGACTAATAATTCAGTTGTCTTTTCAACAATATCATAAATAATTTTCCACATGTCTGAATTTGTTTCTGCAACTTCCTCTTATTGCTTCTAACCCCTGGGAACAAACAGAACAAATCTAATCCCTTGTCCACATGTTATTTCCTCTAATACTAGAACTATTATGTTCCTTAGTCTTTTATCTAAACCAAACATCCCCAGCTCCTTCAACAGAACCCTATTTAGTATGTTATCAAGGTGCTTCACTATTATAGTCATTGTCCTCTAGGCTTTCTTTAGCTTATTGACATTCTAATATATTGGTCCTAGAACCATTGTGATCTGACTGGAGTAGATGGAGGTATTAGACTAGAGGAGATGACAATAACTTTATTGGCCTTGGATATTATGATCTTTGGATTAGCCTAAGATTACAATAATTTTTATTTTATTTTATTGGTTTTTCTTGTTCAGCTGATTCAATTGTATTTGACTTTCTGTGACCCCATGAACCATACCATCCATGGAATTATCTTGGCAAAGATACTGGAGTGGTTTGCTATTTCCTTCTCCAGTAGATTAAGGCAAACAAAGGTAAAGTGCCTCGCCCAGAGTTATACAGCTAGTAAATAAATTCTTGAGGCTGGATTTGAACTTGGATCTTACTGACTTCAGGCCAAGTGTTCTATATAATGAGTCATTTACAGTCCATTAAAAGTCTCAGATCTTTTCCAGATATGAATGCTAGCTAGCTAGGTCTCCTTCATCTTGTAATAAATAAGTTTGTGACTCAAATAGGGGACTTTACAATTATTCTCATTAAAATTCTTCCAAGATTTGACCCAAAAACCTATTGAGATATTTCTTCCATGATATAAAGACCAACTGGAATGGTGTTTTCATTCTAGCTTTAGCTTCACTTCTTAATGGATTTCCAGGAGTGACTAGAATAATCTGTCTCAAAATGGCAGTCAAATGTCAATCTTTTTTTCATTTATTAGAGTAAAATGATATTTGCTAATGCCAAGACTGTCCTAGCCTTTTGTACCAGGACAGCTCCATGCTAGCTTTGGCTTGGGAAAGTTTAGAAACACTTCTTCCAGGCTTGCCCTAGGTAAATGATGGTAAATTTAAAAAATATTTTAAAGATATTTAAATTTTTCTACTTACATGTAAAAATAATTTTTAATATTCATTAAAAACTTTTGAGTTCCAAATTTTTTTCTTCCCTTTTCCACTTCCACATCTTTGAGAAGGCAAGACATTTGATATAGGTTATACATGTGTAGTCATGTAAAATATATTTCCACATATATGTTGGTAAATTTTGAAATATATATCATGGGATGAAAAAGGTTAGAAAGCTCTGTCCTAGCATATTTTGCATACATCATGTTCTTGATGAATATTACTAATTGATTGGTAGTTTGATCATTAGTATTCAAAAAAGGTATGGAAATGCCTATTATTCTAGGTGGAGGAAGGGGAAATGGCTTCATAATTCATATACTTGGGATCTAACAGTGATGATCTCAAAATAGAGAAATATTTTGCATTTGCTTTTTTATTTTTATAGATTCATTGGAGAGTTATAACAACTCAAAATACATAAAAACAAGCCCAGCATACTCTGGATATGGATGATGGCAGCCTGGTGTAGTGGATAGAAAGCTGGTTCCAAGACCTACCTCTGTCACATACTAGCTGTGTGATCCTGGTCAAGTTACTTAACTTATCATTATCTAAGCAACTCTAGGATGATTAAGATTTAAGAACAGATGCCAATCTCCATTAATAGAAAGAGTTTCATATATCAACGAAATCTCAAGTCTGAATGAGACAATAACAACAAAATGAAATCTAGCATTCTTTTTCCAAACAAGTAAAAGAGCTTTCCTAATTGTATAAAATGTTATCTTTCTGGACTCTAATTTCCTTTTTAGTTAAAAGGAAAAGTGTGACTAGATAATTTCTAAGGCCCCATCCAATTCTAAAATTTTGAAGGCCTAAGAAACACCTTTTCCCCACCTTGGTTCATCCCAAATGATGTTTGATTGAACCCCAGTCTGGTATAATAATAACCCATATTACTGAGGTGGCAGTGTACCTCAGGGTGAAGGCATATCAGTTCTTTATCTCTTCCTATATGATTCCTTGTCCTAACATTTCCTTTTTTGCTCTTCAAGCCTTAAGAGACAATCCTTTAGAAAATGAGTAGAAGAATATGGTAGATGGTATGGTGTCTTGGTTATCCTAACTTGATATATAACTTACTTAGGGAAAAACTATAATTTTCCCGGGTTCCTTTTTTTTTTTTATTGTTTAAAGACTATAGAGTAGGAGCAGCTAAGTAGCTCAGTGGATTAGGGAAAGGAGGTCCTGGGTTCAAATCTAGCTTCAGACACTTCCTAGTTGTGTGACCTTGGACAAGTCTGACCCTTTCCACTCTTCTGCCTTGGAACCAATACACAGTATGGATTCTAAGATGGAAGGTAAGGGTTTAAAAAAAGAGTATAGGATTATTCACTCTCAAACACATTCATTCACATGTAAAAAATGTGATTTATTCTATAATCAACAAATGTTGAGTCAATGAATAAGTTTTTATTATTTGTGTACTATGTTCCAGAACTGTGCTAAGTAAAAGTTGAGGAGACAAATAAGGGGAAAAACAAATTCTGAATTTAAGAATTTTGCATTCTAATGAAAAAGTTCTATACATAAAAAAGTACATACAAGATGCAGGATGGATGGAAGGTAATCTTAGAAAAGTCTCTAGCAACTGGGAGTGATGAAAAAAAGGTTTGAGCTGAGTCTTTAAGGAAGCAGGTCACTTTAAGAGGTGGAGGTGAGAACAGAAATCATTCCAGGCAAGGCGGGACAGGACAGCAAGGAGAAAAGCATGGAGATGGGAGATAGAGTCCTATGAGAAACAGCAAGTAGATCAGTATAGCTGGATCAAAGTCACTGTCAAAACCAGTAGCTAGCTCAAGTGAATTTCTGCAACCTAGAACTGAGATCTCCTTGGCACTGGATAGAGGGAGGGCTAGGGAATGGGGTTGGATTTTGCAGAGAACCTGAGCTGAGAAAACTGAAGCTGAGAGAAGTTAAATGATTTTTTAACACACACAACTAGCTAGTAAATCCAGAAATAGATTTGAACTCAGCTCTTTCTGACTCCAGGTCCTCTGTGCCACTTAGCTCCCTATTAGTAGAAATATAGTGCTCACACTAAGGAAGGTTATATAGTTCCAATTTCATTCTTCACTGGTCTGACTTATACTTATTAAAATATGTTTTAGGAAGGATATTGACAAATATCCAGAGGAGGATGACCAGGAAGGTGAAAAAAAACCTGAAGATAAGACTGCAGAAGATTTAGGGAAGATACTATATTGACGTGTGGAAGAAGGATCAGACTTCTTCTGCAAGCCCTGGGGTGGAAGTTGTAGAAAGATTTTGGATTGATAGAAGGAAAAATTTCCTAACAATAGAAGGGAGAGGGTATCCCTATTTTACAGTTGAGGAAACTGAGGTTGACAGATTGAACATGACTTGCTTAGGGTCACATAACTACTAAGTATTGGAGTTGGAATTTGAACTCAGGTCTTCTTGATTCTAGGATCATCCTTCTATCCACTGTGCCACCTCGCTGCCTTCAAAGGCAGTAAAAGGGAGAGGCAATGAACTCTATCACCGGATGCCTTCAAAGACAGGCTGGTTGACCAATTGTTAACATTTGTCAGGTATTCCTGCTCTGGTATAGTTCGGATTAGATGATATCTGGGGTCCTTTTCCATGTATGACAATGTGTAAAAACTATATGTAGTTGAAAACAAATAGCCAATCTTATGGATGGGTGGTAGTTCTCTTCTTCAATACTGGTGTTATGAAAAGCTTCTACTATTTTATTCTTTAATTGGGTGCTGGTTCAGAGAAGTATCTTTTTAATTGGATGTGGACAAGTCAATTCATTTTTATCAACAAATCAGGGTCACAAATTGGCTACTTGCTTATGTGTAGGACTGGAGGTAAATTTACCCCTTAATGTAATCTTATGGTCAAATTAATTCCTACTGCTTTGAGAGATGCTTGTGAGACTAAATATATCAATCTCACTTCAAAGTCATCTACTGTGTGTGATTTTTACCTAAGAAATATTGTTAGATCAGAACCCAGGGATAGTAAGTGTTGTCTTTTAAATCATGACAGGAAAGCCAACTAATTCTTTACTAGATATAAAATTCATGAGCTCTAGGGTCTCTGGAGGTGGGGATTTGTACAAATGAGACTCACAACCTCAAAAAATTCTTAAATTGGCTTGTTTAAAGTGGCATGTTTATTAAACTCATGACAGATTCTCACAACAGCAACAAATGTCATTTTGCTACATCAACTTTCCCTTACTAAGGAAAAAAAATGATAACCTCACATAGGATTGATGGATCCAGGCAAATTTTTTTTTTCTTGGCTACCTACGATAAAAACAGTCCCTTTACTCATTAGTCTCATCAGCTGTTTCATCTGTGGAGTCTCTCTTTTTCAGAAAATCCTTTCTTGTCTTGTGACCCCGGAATACTGCCTGGATTTTGACAGCAGCATCTTGCATTCCTTCCCGAACAAGAAGCCCTTCCAATTCCTCTTCATCCTCCTCCTCCTCTTTTTGAGGTTCCTCAGTAGGTTCTTCCTTCATTAAAAAAGAAAATGGAAAGGTTTTTTTTTAAATCCTAATTTTTGACACACTAAAAATAGTTGTAAAAGTTATATTCACTTGAAAATGCAACAATCAAAGAACTGTAGCCTCCTGAGGATATTTTCTATATTGTCTTGTCATTTATGCACCAAATGGAAAATGCCTAGAGTAGGCATTTTATTTTGTCCCTCTTTAATATATCCGTGATAAAAATAAATCATTGCCGAGTCATATATGGATTTAAAAGAATAATTCTGAATTAACACTTTCTTGAACAGTAACATATGACAATTGATGCTCGGTATAAGATTCAGACAGAATAGTAAATATTTCATTGATTCATATGCAACACAGTTGTACTTTTAGGATGGGAAGTTAATTTGCTAATCAAAATATAAAATAAACCCTTTACTTATTTGAAAAACCCTTACTTTCTGTCTTAGAATCAGTAGTAAGTATAGGTTTCAAAGCAGAAGAGTAGTAAGGATTAGGCAATTGGAATTAAGTGATTTGCCCAGGGTCATAGTGCTAGGAGGTATCTGAGGCCAAATTTGTACTCAGGAATTCCTGTCTCTAGGCATAGCTCTTTATCCACTGAGCTACCTAGCTGCCCAAACTCTATTTTTAAAAAAGAAGTATGTTTATTTTATTTTACTTTTTTGTTACTCATTTTGAGTTCTGAGTTGTTTCCCTCCTTCCCTTTCATGCCCATCTCTAATGGGCAACATCTGATATGGACATATATGTGGAACTTCCATATGTCAAATTCTTTCTCTGGAAATGGGTAACATTTCCCTTCATTAAGTCCTTTGACATTGATTTGAACATTCATATTACAGTGTTATTATTCACAGCTACTCTTTGAACACTTTGCTTTACTACATATAACATTCTCTTGGTTCTGCTTGTTTCACTCCACATAATTTCATGCAAGTCTTTACATGATCTTCTAAAATCAACCTGTTCGTTATTTTTTATAGCATAGTAGTATTTCATCACAATTATATGTTACAATTCAGCCACTTCCCAGTTGATGGACATCTCCTTAATTTCCAGTCCTTTGCCACTACAAAGAGAGCTACTAAAAATATTTTAGAACACATTGGTTCTTTCCCTTTATCCTTGACCACCTTGGACAACAGACTTAATGGTGTTCTAGGTCAAAGGGTATACATAGTTTTATAACTTTTGGGGTATAATTCCAGACTACTCTCCAAAATTGTTTGATTATTTCACAGTTCCACCAATAGTGTGTTAGCATCTCATTTTTTTCCCACATCCCCCCTCCAACATTTGTCATTCTCCCTTTCTGTCATTGTAGCCAGTCTGATAGGTGTGAAATGGCACTTCAAAACTGTTTTAATTATACATTTCTCTAATCAGTAATGATTTAGAACATATTTTTCATATGACTACATTCAGCTTTGCTTTCTTCTAAAACTGTCTGTTCATATCCTTGGATCATTTATCAACTGGAGAATGACTTATACACTTATAAATTTTATTCATCCTTTATGTATTTGACATATAAGGCCTTTATCCAAGACCCTATTTTTAATCACAATTTTCTGCTTTCCTTCTAAGCTTGACTACAATGGTTTTATTTATACAAACCCTTTTTAATTTAATGTAAACAAAATTACCCATTTTATATCCCACAATGGTATATTAAAGTCTATACACAAATTTTTAACTTTTTGGGTAGAATTCCAGACTACTCTCCAAAATTGTTTGATTTTTTTTATTTTTTATTTTTATACTCTATTCATAATTATTCTCCTATTCATAAATTTGGTAGGTAATATGTTCCTTGCCCTTCTAACTTATATCATTCTTGCTTTAATCTAGGTCATGTATCCATTTTGTAGATGGTGTAAGACAATGATGGGCAAACTTTTTTTAAAGAGGGGGCCAAAGGAAAGGAAATGCTCATCTGTTCATCTGTTTCTAAGGCAACTCTTTCTAAGTTTTATTATATTATATCCTACTTATTGTATTTGTTAGATTAGGAATAATGTTGTGTGGTCGGATAGAACATTTCAGGGGGCCTCATCTGGCCTGTGGGCCATAGTTTGCCCATCACTGGTGTAAGATATTGACCTATGCTAGTCAGACTGCTTTCTAATTTTCCCAGCAAGATTCTTGACATTTATCAAATACAATGTTACTATAATTATTAACCCATGTTATACCATTCTGTTTCTTAGTCAGGATCAGATAAATTTGATATTTATTGTCTTATGATATAGATAAATTTGATATTTACTGTCTTGAGATCTGGTACTGCTAGATCTCATTTACATTTTTTCATTAATTCCTTTGATATCCTTGAAATTTTATTTTTCCAAATGAATTTTATTGTTTCTAGCTCAATAAAATATTTTTTTGTAATCTGGCATGACACTGAAGAGTAGATGATTAGTCTATGTAGAGGAACTATAATTTTTATTATATTGGCTCAACCTTCCCATGAACAACTGATACCTCCTCCTCTTCAATTATTGAAATTGGGCTTAATTTGTATAAAAAGTGTTTTTTATAATTATATTCATAGAGTTTCTGAGTTTGTCTTGGTAGGTATCCTCTTAGGTATTTTATACTATCTCTTTTTCAGGGCTTTGTAAGTGATATATATGAGAATGCTGATGATTTATGTAGGTTTATTTTATATCCTGCTGCTACTTTGCTAAAATTATTGTTTCGACCAATTTTTTAATTGAATCTCTAGGATATTCTAAGTATACATATCATTATATTATCTGAAAAAGAGTTAGTTTTATTTCTTCATTTCCTATTTCTTATTGCTATTTCTTCCTAGCATATTTCTAGTAAGATGCTGAATAATAGCTGTGATAATGGGCATCCTTCCTTTTCTTCTGTTCTTATTAGGGAGGTTTCTAGCTTATCCAGATAATGCTTACTGATGGTTTTAGGCAGATGCTTCTTATCATTTTAAGGAAAAATCTATTTATACCTGTGCTTTCAAGAGTTTTTAATGGGAATGAGTGCTGTATTATGTCAAAAGTCTTTTCTGTTTCTATTGATATAATATTATTTTAGTACTTTTGTTCTTGAATAGTTTTCCCTTATACTGAATGAGCCTTGCATTCCTGGTATAAATCTTACTTGGTCACAATGTATTATCTTTTTGATATATTGTGGTAGTCTCCTAAATAAGCATTTTATTTAGGATTTTTAATTAATCAAATATCGATTTTTTCCCTTGTAGTATTTACACTTAGCTTTGCTGGGTAGGTTATTCTTGGTTGCAAACTCAGTTCCTTTGCTTTTCAGAAAATCATATTCCATGCCCTTTAGTCTTTTAATGTAGAAGCTATTAAATCTCATGTTATCCTGACTGCAGTTCCACAATATTTGTAATTGTTTCTCTTAGTTGCTTATAATGTTTTCTCTTTGACCTGGGAACTTTGAAACTTAAATTATAAGGGGCAGCTAGATAACACAATCAACAGAGTTTTAGGCCTGGAGTTGAGAGGACCTGGGCAAGTCACCTAATACTCACTGCTATTCTTCTGTGTTAGAAATTGATACTAAGAAGGCAAGAGATTAAAAAAAACCAAAAAACTTAGTTATGCCATTTTTGTGAGTTTTCATTTTAGGATCTCTTTTAGGTGATGATTGGTAGATTTTTTTCAATTTCTATTTTACCCTCTAGTAAAACTTCTTTTCTAAAACTTCAGGGCACTTTCCCATAACTTCTTGAAGTATAATGTCTAGACTCTTTTTTTGATCATAACTTTCAGGTAGTCCAAACAATTCTCATATTATCTCCTATCAATCTGTTTTCTAGGTCAGTTTATTTTTTCAATAAGATATTTCATATTCTCTTCTTTTGATTTTATTATTTCTTGGATGTCTCATGAAGTAATTAACTTTCAATCTCTTTCAAATTCTATTAAAAAATTGTTTTAAAATCCTTACCTTCCGTCTTGGAGTCAATATTGTGTATTGGCTCCAAGGCAGAAGAGTGTTAAGGGTAGGCAATGGGGGTCAAGTGACTTGCCCAGAGTCACACAGCTAAGAAGTATCTGAGGCTAGATTTGAACCTAGGACCTCCCATATCTCCTCTAGGCCTGGCTCTCAATCCATTGAGCCACTCAGTTGCCCCCTCAATTCTAGTTTTTAAGGAATTATTTTCTTCAGTAAAGTTTTTGAATCTCCTTTTCTAGTTGGTTGACTTTTCATAATTTTCTTGCATTACTTTTATTTATTTTCCAAAATTTTCCTCTGTCTCTAATTTGGTTTTTAAAGTTCTTTTTAAACTCTTCCAAGAACTCTTTTTGGGCTTGTGACTATTTCAAATTTTTCTTTGAAGTTTTGCAAATAGCTATTTTGACTTCACTGCCTCCTGAGTTTGGACTCTGATCTTCTCTATCACCGTAGTAACTATTTCTGGTCAGGTTATTTCTCTATTGTTCACTCATTTTTTAAATGGCCTATTTCTTGGCTGTTAAGGTTAGGCTCTGCTCCTAGAGCCATGTTAGTGAAAGTGTGGCATATGTACCCCGGTGTGCCAGAGGGGGCTGTTCCATTCCCCCTCTACACTGCTCCTGAGGACATTTTTTGCATATCTGCTCCTCTGTCCAGAAGCACAGTGAGAATACTTTCTCTTTCTGCTCTCTGGGGTAATCCGTGGGGCTGACAAACAGCTTGAAGTTGGGCATATGATCTCTAAAAGGTTGTTGGGGATAATGTCTCAGGCTTTTTTTGTGCTTTTTTTTTCAGAGTAGTCTTTTTTTTATTCAAAGCTTTGCCTTTTTTGGTTCTTCCAACATGCTATGATCCAAGGTCAGGTGTCATCACTGCTCCTCTGCATTTACATTGTTCTGTAAAAGACCATAGGTATTCCTTTTTGTCCCAGAGCTGTGACTATGGCCCTCTAGTACTATTGCCACCACAAACACTCTCATTCATTAAGGTTCCAGAAGGCACCATGGTCCTGAAACCAGAAACTATACACATGCAAGTGATCACAACCAGCAGGACATCCCTGCCTCTTTGTGACTGCATTCACCATGTGTGCTCAGTTTTCCTCGCTTGCAGACCCCATCAAGTCAAGTTATTTAGGGTCAAGTCCAGGTCAAGCAGAAGGCCTGAAGTCTTGCCCTTTATCAGCCATCAGACACTGATACCACCCATGGGGTAAAATGCTGTAGCCCCAACACCAGTGCACCCAGGTCTTGTTTATTGATACAGTGGCATTTGTACCTCTCTACAGCTAGACCACCAGCCAGGTAGGTCAGATCTTTCCTAATGTTTTCCTAATTTGTTTTAGATGATAGTTTTACCCTGACTTTTAATTATTTCTGTGGATCTAAAATTCACTTTATCTTCATTTATCTCTCTTTACATACCCAAATTGATGATAGAATAATTTTGCTTTCATAATATAAATTACTAAACAACCTCTGATTATTTTCTACTGCCTATATTAAATTGAGCTCAAACTCTTAATTCTGGCATGTTAGGCTCTCATTTTCCCTGTCCAATGTATCCCATTACTTCTGAAAACAAAACTACAAATAAACCATGAGTATAACAGGATAAACGCAAGCAAGCATAACTAGGCATGGTTGAAAATATCTTAAGATCATCACTGATGTTTAAGAATTTGTACATAAAAATACCTCATAATTATAATAGATAAGAGATTGGATTAATGTTGGGATTGGATTAACGTTGGGAATATAGTTGGATAAACTAAAAAAATACTACTAGTTTGGGGAAAATATAGAATGACTTGTAAAAAATAACTTACCACAAATGATACCTGTGTCTCTTTCTCTTTTACTGTTTCCTGAGGCATCGTTTCTTTTTCAACTGCAACTTTTTCAGGTTGGATTTTTTCAGTTTCATTTTTTTCTGGTGGTTCGTCCTAGAGAGAGGAGAGATCAACTAGGTAAGGCACACTAAATACCAAGTCAAAATGCTCAAAGGTTTTAAAAGAATAAAGTAAATTGAATACTAGGCATCAAAGAAAAATTTAAGTAAGTAAAATACAGGAAAGCATATTACTTGTACACAGTAGGAGCTTATTAAATACTTATTGAGATGAATTGAAGCAGGCAAAAAGAGGAAGAATGTTGAAAATATGAAAAGAAATAAGGATAAACAAAGCAACCCACACAAGAAATCAGTAAAAATGCTTCAATTTTCATTTTGGAATTATTGCTTACAGTTCCAGTAAAGACCTTCCTCTTTTTTTTGGTGATCAGCACTAAAACATTGCTTTATATCATATGCCAATAATATTACAATGTACCATATTAAAGTGCTCAAATCTCAGAGAAATATCAATTAAACACCATTTTGTCTATATATGGTATAAAGTCCACCTGATGAGGTGTAGATGAAATTTGTGGGTGAAGGCTAAATGAAAGACCTTTTGTTCTGAAAGGATACAGGAATTTTCTACACACAGGAAAAAAATGCCTATTGCTACTTTCAGTTTGTTGGGGAGAAGATTGTTTATATGGGAGAAGGATTTGAACTGAATGAAGAAAAGGAGGATAGTGGAAGTGATTTGGAGGGCTTTGGAACTGTGAAGGAAATTGAGCATAATTTCACGTGCAGTCCAGTTTTCAAAGAATTCAGAGAAAGAATAGGTTTCTTGAACTAAACTTTTAAGGAAAAGTCACCCAAAAGAAATAGGTTGCTGGTAGATTCTAGAGATTTTTTGATTCCCTAAGCAGGGACTTGATGCACCTATTTGTCAATGTGATGATAATAATCATTTTCCCATGGCATCTATTCAAGATCTGATAGAAACCATTTAGAAGATTTGCCAGGCCAAATGACTATTACCCACTTCTCGTGATTCATATGAGCACAACTATCCATCCTGACAAAAAGGAATCCAAAAATATTGGGCATGAAACTGAAGACCTTGGGGCTATAAAGCATGTCTTAATTAGTACTGCCCAGTTGGAAACAAAGACTTCAGAAAACAGTAACAGATTTGTAAAGTGATCAGTAAGCTGATTAAAAGGATCCTATCTGAGAACAGGATTTGGATTCCTGGATTAAAGTTTAAAACATAGTAATGGAAGGCTCCTGGTCAAAGATGGAGCATACCTAACAAAAAAAGAAAAATGTACTTGTCTGACGTAGTCTGGGGCTTTGGTTCAGTGCATGTCTAGTGGCTGTATATGTAATTTATATATGCCAGTGATATTGTTATTATAATTATTATTAACTATCCTCCAGTGTTTTATTGTTGGTTGTTGCTATTCTTTTCTTTGGTCTTTACTGAGGAAGACATTAGGTTCTCTTCCTATCTCTCTGACTATGCCTTCTTAGACATTCTATTTCATGCCTTTATGTATTTTAAAATTAAAATCCTTACCTTCTGTCTTAGAATTAATACTATATATTGGTTCCAAGACAAGAGAGTGGTAAGGGCTAGACAATGACTTGCCCAGTTAGCTAGGAAATATTTGAGGCTAGATTTGAACCCAGGACTTTCCATCTCCGGAGTATATCTACTGAGCCACCTAGCTGACCTTGCCTTTATGTTTTTTTGCAAAAGCTGTCCTTCATGTCTGGAACTTTCTCTTATCTCAATTTAGCCTCTTAGCCTAGAATCACTTACTTTCTCTTCAGATTTCAGTTTAGGTGCTACTTCCTCTACAAGGTGTGGAAGGCCAATTGGAGAAATAGGGTCTGGTTAGGGCCTGTTATCTGGATTCCCTACATGACCAATCCAGGCTGAGGCGGTCTTGTTTGGTCCTGGCCACCTGAGCCCTGAAAAAGCTCTGGTACCAGCATGTTGGTTAATCCAAAAACAATTTGACCCCTTCAGGAGGCTATTGGAAGTCATTTAGAGAAACAGAGTCTGTAATAGATATTTTATCTGGATCCCATTACAAAATCATCGGCAAGTAAAACTGTGTGTATGATTTTTTCTGCACTGCATGTCAGGATGCAGACAGAATGGGCCATTCTAAGGTAAAAATCTGAGACTCCTCTTTTGACTCATTTTCAGATCCCCACCTTTTCCTAATATTCTTATTGGAAAGCTTCGAATCTTTAACAGACCAGGAATTACTGGGTTAACAATTTACCTACAAGAAAATTAGGATCCCTAAATTCTAAGAATATTCCTAAGTCAGTCAAGGTCAGAGCTAGACAAAACTTTATCCAACCAGGTGCAGTCCTCCAAATAAAAAATACAAGACAATTCATTTATGATATCTATAGAATATAGTTATAATTCCTAGAATTTGCTTGCTGATAGCCAGGCAGCTAGAATTCGGCCTTCGTTTCTGTTCTATCTTTACTCTGAAGCCTCCAAGGATTTTCTTTTATGTGATTTGTAACCCCTTCACAGATGTGATTCTTTCTTTGTGTTCTTTGTGTGAAAAGAGTATATAATAAACTCTGACTTCATAGCATGTTGGAGCAGCTATGAGCTAAACATTTAGTCTGGCTGTTCTCAGTTTTCTGTTTCTGGTCTTTTCATCTGACGCCACTAAATGCCACTCAGGACCCCCAAAAATATAGAGCTGGCTCTCTATAACAAGGTCCTTCTTGATCTGATCACCAGTAGTCATTAGTGCTTTCTCTCATTTGCTTCTGAAATACTTTGTATTTACTTATTTGTGTACATGTTTTAAATCCCTAGAAGAATATAAGCCTTGAGGGTGATTTTGCCATTTATTTCTAGTACTTAGTTTCTTGCAAACAGCAAGAATCTAATAAATGCTTGTTGAATTAAATTGCGCTGAAGTCCTCCAATAGCCTGTGCTTCAAGGAGGTTGCAGGGATAGGTAGACACAGACACCATAAAAGGATATAATGTGTTGGTGATGGCAAGCAGTTGAAAAGAATGGACTCAATCTCATAAGTCAGCAGATGATGTGGTTGAAGGGGAACAAAAACTCTTCTCTCTAAGTAGTACTGAACCCATGGCTGGCTTGTCCTGTTTCTGGCATTGTTGTCCTCCCTTGAAACTATTTTTGAAAAATTCCTAGTTTTGGCTCTTGCCTGAAATCTTGAAAACAAATCTACGGACCTTAAAATTGAGAAGGAAGGGAAAGGTAGAAAACAACCAAAATATATCTATCAAGCTAGGTCCCTGGAGAAAAGTTATAACGTGGCAAGAAGAGCAGTAGAGATACCCAGATATTCTTAAGATATAAGAAAGGGATAATAAAATCTAGGGTTCCAGATGCCTCTACATCTGTATACTACTAGAGAGGCTTAAAAGTTCTTAACTTGCCTTAACAATTATCCTTCAAATGGCACAGGAATCAGTGAAGGAGATTTCCATTCTGTATCTGATTCTTAGTAATAAGAACTAGCTGAAGGGGTAGAAATGATGGGAACCATGGGGGAAGTGACCACTCTGTGTTAGAGTTTATGATGGTAAAGGATAGGAAAGGCGGACATAATATAATGTGTACCATGCATTTGGGGAGAGCAGATTTTTTTCAAAAGGTTCAGAAAAAGAATAGGTAGGGTTACAGAGACTAAAATTCCACAGAAGAAATTAGCCCGAGAAAAATTCTAAAAAAAATTCTGATACCAAGAAATAATTCCAGTAAGGAATAAAAGATGATCAAAGACTAGAGATTGATGTGTATACAAAAGGAAACTCACCAACCAACTTAAATTTTAAAAAGAAACATATCAAAGATGGAAAGCAATGGTAGGTAACAGAGGATGAATATACAAGTGTGATGCAATCATGTAATAATAGTTTAAAAAAACGCTAAAGCTCAGATGATGAAGAAAGCTAAATATATTTTTATATAGACAATGGGCTAGGGTAATGCAAACTATAAATGTTTAATCTACTAAGGTATGGGGGATGATAGGTAATAACTATGTATGTTATATATGTATACAAAGGAAGAGAAGATTGGATAAACATATAAGATATATGTATATGGAATAGGATAATGATAACAAAGGGCAGAAAGAATGTATAGCTATTCAACTCTTACTTTATTTCTGTTTTCTTTGTAGGTAGATTTGTAGGTAAAATAAAGGAGAAAAATAGCTCAAACAAAATGTATGTGAGGAAATAGGAAGGGCACCATAGCTCTCCTAACTGAATTCAAGTCATTTGGCCCAGATGGACTGAAAGAACTGGCAGAGATGATTGCTAAACCTTTCTCAGTGACCTTTGAAAGATAGAGATGGTATGGAATTAGAAAGTGAGGGGGGATGGCTCATCAACTGGGGAATGGCTAAACAAGTTATGGCATAAGAATGTAATGGAATACTATTGTGCTGTAAGAGTGATGAAGGGGATACTTTGAGAAAAACCTGGGAAGACTTACATGAATTGATGCAAAGTGAAATAAGCAGATCCAGAAGAACAATTTACACAGAAATGGCAATATTGTAAAGATAATCAATTGTGAAAGAGACTTAGCTAATTCTGATCGATACAATGCCACACCACAATTCCAAAGTACTCTTAATGAAAAATGCTATGTATCTCCATGGATTCAGAGTTCAGAATATAGCTTCTTTTTTCTTCCCTCACTTCCAGGATATGGCCAATACAGAAATTTGTTTTGTGTGATTTCATATTGTAATTGGTTTTATATGTCATGCCTTCTCAATGGGTGAGGGAGTTAAGGGAGGGAAAGAATTTGGAAATAAAAATTAAATAAACCTGAATTTTTCAAAAATGAAATTGTAGATATTAAACTATACTATAAAGCAGCAGTCATCAAAACAATATGGTACTGGCTAAGAGATAGAGAGGAGGATCAGTGGAATAGACTTGGGGTAAATGACATCAGCAAGACAGTGTATGATAAACCCAAAGAGCCCAACTTTTGGGACATGAATCCACTATTTGACAAAAACTGCTGGGAAATTTGGAAAACAATATGGGAGAGATTAGGTCTAGATCAACATCTCACACCCTACACCAAGATAAATTCGGAATGGGTGAACGACTTGAATATAAAGAGGGAAACTATAAATAAGTTAAGTGAACACAGAATAGTATACTTGTCAGATCTCTGGGAAAGGA
>NC_058132.1:165410077-165463218 GCF_016433145.1 Gracilinanus agilis
AGCCATTCTGGCTGGCAATTTGGAATCATGCTCAAAGGGCTATAAAAGAATGCCTGCCCTTTGATCCAGCCATACCATTGTTAGGTTTGTACCCCAAAGAGATCATAAATAAACAGACTTGTAAGAAAATATTTATAGCTGCGCTTTTTGTGGTGGCAACAAACTGGAAAAGGAGGGTATGTCCTTCAATTGGGGAATGGCTGAACAAACTGTGGTATATGCAGGTGATGGAATACTATTGTGCTAAAAGGAATAATAAACTGGAGGAGTTCCAGGCGAACTGGAGAGACCTCCAGGAACTGATGCAGAGCGAAAGGAGCAGAGCCAGAAGAACATTGTACACATAGACTGATATACTGTGGTAAAATCGAATGTCATGGGCTTCTGTACCAGCAGCAATGCAATGACCCAGGGCAGCTCTGAGGGATTTATGGTAAAGAACGCTACTTACATTCAGAGGAAGAACTGCAGGAGAGGAAACATATAAGAAAAGCAACTGCTTGAACGCATGGGTCGGGGTGGACATGATTGGGGATGTGGACTCGAAACTACCACACCAATGCAACCACCAACAATTTGGAAATAGGTCTTGATCAAGGATACATGACAAAACCAGTGGAAATGTGCGTCGGCCATGGGTGGGGGGAGTGCGGGGGGTGAAGGGGAAAGTAGGAGCATGAATCATGTAACCATGTTAAAAATGATTATTAATAAATGTTTAAATTTTAAAAAAAAGTATCATCAAATAAAAGAAATCCACACAGTGGTCATGTCCAAAAAAAAAAAATGAAATTGTAGAGAGCATAAGGGGTAGTGCATAACTGAAGGCAAATGTTCCAATTTTCAAAAGGGATGGCTGGTAAATATCTAGAAAAGGAAGTGTTGATTACAAAGAGCAAGAATAGATTCATCAAAACACATCATGCCAGACAAATCTCACTTCCTTTGATAGGGTTATGAGTTGATCAGTAAATTCTGTATATAAATGTTGTCTAGATTTTAACAAGATATTTGAGAGAATTTTTCCTATTATACTTGTGAAAAGTAGAGATATATGCTAGATGTTAATAAAGTTGCAATCAGAACTGGCTGTATGGCAAGGGCTTAATGGAAATTTCTCTCAGTTGAGCATCTTAGGTATTTGTGCTTGATTGCCCCTGTGATGTTTACTGTTTTTATTTGTAGATAATTACAAAGATAAAAGGGATGGTAGACATATTGGATGACAGGATCCAAAAAGATCATGATAGACTAGGACATTGAGCTGAATCTAATAAATGAAATCTAATATGAATAAATGTAAAAATCTATGATTTAAAAATTGATTTCAGAAGTATAGAATAGTGTGGAGATCTCTATCATCTTTGATAATCGGATGAGGACAGTTTAGTTGATAAGGAAATAAGGACAGGACAAGGGAGTTGTCTTTTACCTCATGCTTCCAGCTCTGGCTCCAGGAGCATGGAGTTTATTATGTATATATTTCAAGACTCATTTCCCACAAAAGAACCCCCCTGAAACTTTGCAGATGCACAGACGTTACAAATTATGTCACATCAAAACACAAAACATTGGCTTCAGAATAGACCAAGGCCAAGGCTGAATTTTGACTGGCTTCTTATCAGAAAGCCAAGTTGGGGAATATCTTGGCTTTGGCTATAACAGGCAGCAGCATTCCTTGCTGTGTTAAAAGTGTTAACCCTTTAAATTCAGGTTTGGTAGGAACTTAAAAGCTTTTCAATAAGGTCACAATACTTTTCAACAAGAAATCACAAGGATCACAAAAGGGGTTCAAAAGAGGAGTCTCAGATTTTTATCTATTCTCTTATTGGCTTCCCACAGAGATATAGTCAGCATGCTTTTCTTGTGAAAAATATTTTGGAATTTTAATAGACTGCCAGCTTAATCTCATTTTATATTTGAAGCTTCCTTTATAATAGCATAAATATTAAATAATCACCTGGCTAACAGCTTTTTGAAGCCCACTCAAAGACCCTTAAGGGCTCATTAGCCAATTATAAAGGCTTTATATTAAAAAAAGGAAGCAGAAATCCTGAAACTGTATCTATAAAGATTTGAAAATCATCATCACCATTTCTTTTGGCTTTTGCAGACATTTTGCCAAGCTCCCAGAGAAACTTTCAAAATGCTGAGCTTAGTTTCTTCTCTTTGTGTTCTAATATTATGCTGGTGCACTATGGATAGTGGTCCATGGGCCAGTTATCTCAGATAAATATACTGTATTTAATGATACTAGATTAGTGGGTCCAATCATTTCAAATAGAGAAAAAATCTATTCTGTCACTCTAGGCTCTGGTATCCTTAATACCAGTATGTGATTGCAGAATTAGAGAATTCTAAAGTTGGAAAGGAGAACTCTGAAAATCATCTAAACCTTCCATCTTACAGTTGAGGGAACTGTGGTTCAAAGGCATCTAAGTGACTTGTTCAAAGTCACAGAGCCGGTTATTTTTTTCTAAGATGTACAAAATATGGAATGAACAAGGTAAATCCATCACAATAAAGGGAAAATAATGACTAAGCATTTTTATATGAATTACTTGTAGAAATTGCATGAACATTCTTTTTCCATGTAGGTCTATATTTAGTACAAGTCAAGTAATGGTGTATAAGTTTTGAATCTTTTAGAATAGGATTTATGGCCAGAAAAAAAGTCATTTTAAATATCTAATTTTATGATATGTATTCCCTTTTTAAATTTCCAAGAGAAATTAATCATATCTACAAAGATTTAGCCAGGCCAGCAAGACAGAGCTAAGGCCAATAGCAACAGAGAGCTATACCTTGAAAGCGTGGTTGTTGTAGAAGCGGTCATCTACCTTAGCCCCCCATTCTGCTGGATCAAAATTGGTTTCTGAAAGATAAATGAAGAATTATTGTGAGTTTGTTCAGGTAAATTCAGAGTAAAGTTAAAACAAGCTCTTTTGACAAATTATAGTTATTTTTTATAGCCAGGAATATATTGGTATATGCCTAGTGCAAAAGGGGATATCTATTAATAATAATATCTAGCATGTATATGTTGCTTTAAGGTTTACAAAGCACTTTTCATATGTTATCTTATTTGATCTGAGGAAGGTGCTATTATTATCCCCACTTTACAAGTGGAGAGGGAATAGGTGACTTTCCCAGGGTCAAATTGCTAGTATATGTTGGAGGCAGGATTTGAATATAAGTCTATCTAAGTACAACACACTGAACTGATTACCAACTTTATACTTGGTTACCTTACTGTGCCCCACCTAATACTGTCATCCTGGGGAGAAAATCATTTTACATTGTGTGGGTTAGAAGGGGCAGGAGATAAAAAGAGAAAAGGAGAAAAATGAAAGAGAAAAGAGGATCAATACAAAAAAGTTGGTAATTGGTTTAATACCTAAAGAAGAGAGATATAATTATGCAGCCTTCCATATTGTTTTAGCTAAAACTTTCAGTTAGAGAGAAAGATCCCTAAAATGGATCTCTGAAGATTTGGGTGGTTAATGTTATTAGATTTCTATTGTTAACATGAATTTCTATATGGCAGATAAAAACACAGTCCTGTAAACCCTTGAATGACTTATGTTGCAAATTATGATGTAAAAGTTACTATTATTACGTTGAAAGTTTCCATGAGAGGTAGTGTTGACACAGTAGATAGCTGGCCTCAAAGCCAATGGAGAGCTAGATTCATGTCTTTCCATACTGAGTATATAACTGATTCTGGGCAAGTCTACTTTCTCAATAATTCCCAAGAGAATTCTCTAGGTGCCCATCTATACTGGTAAAGGGAATTTCCTCATAGGAAACTCTTAATACCAATATAATCACCTCACAACACATAATCTAAAAATATTTTGGGAGCAATTTGGGTTGTTTTTAAAAATATGACAAGGAGATATAGTTGGATAAAGGAAGAGATGAAAGTAAAGTAGAAAAGAAAGCAGGAGGGGCAGAGAAAGAAAGTAGTTTATTTTGGAATTGTGACTTCTCATTTAAATCAGTCATTTAAGATCATTTGGTTCTTTTTATTCCAGGAGATTCTTTTTTATCTGGGAAGGATCTAACTGTGATCTCTTTACTCCCTTTTAAAAATGTTAATTTCTTTCTTTTTTTTTTTTTAAATAACCTGGACAGGGGTAGACAGTTTACATTTGGTGGACATGGGTGGCTTTTATTAGTCTGCTTACACTTAAATCCTATTCTGATGACACATAGTTTGGAAGTGACCCTTGGTTCTAAAATTCTATGTCAGTAAAGCATAAGGTTCCAATCTATATTCTAAGAGGCATATTCACAATTATGTTGGCCACAAGGTGAAGATTTCTTTCAGCTTTGGCAATTAATGAAGCAGTCTATTATTAAGATGTAGAAAGGGCTGTGATCTGTATCAGCAGAAGCTGGAAGTATTTAAATAGTATTAGTTGAAAGACCTACAGGCCATTAATCTGGGATTGCTTTAATTACCCTGATCTGGAAATAGTGACTCGATATTTTTGTAATGAAAGGTTAATGAGTTCTAAAATTACATAAATGAATAAAGTTTCTGCATTGCTTTAATGCATAAAATTAATATTGTATTAACATAATTAAGTTATTGCTTATAACACTTCACATTTTAGGCCAAAGTCTAAGATTTCTCTTTTTTTTTTTTCCTCCAGAGAATATATCTTGATAGACAGTAAATCTCAGGCATTTTCATGATATAATCACAATTAAATGTTGAAATGATCAGTGATGTATAGAAAAATGGGTGGGGCAGTAGTGCCTAACAATGCTGGGAATGGGCAAGAATTGGAACTTTGTGAAGTGTAGGAGGGATGCTACTTGAATTATATTGGTCTCCCTTTCTAAAATGAACCAAAACAAGACCCTGCTGAAACATATGCATTTTCCCAGTCACCTTATCCCACTGTTGGACTAATTTCATCAAGGATATTGATTGGTGTGGCTTAAACAGAGAGCTTGTTGTAGTCAGGATTAGATTTTAGTATAACTTTTGGCTCCTACCAATCATTCTTAGGCACATGATCCTGTTGACTTATATGGGTGAAAACCTGGGAGAGTTCCAAAGATAGAAGTGAAATAGATTTTCCCCCCAACTGGTCATTGGGTGAAAAGGCAGACCCCTTCCTGTCTCTAGGCAGGAATAAGGCCTTGAGGGTATGGGGGCAGTGGGGAGGAGGGGTTAGGGAGGGAGGTAGGGAATGGAACAACAAAAGTAGTTGTCATAGAGCTGGGCAATTTCCTTTAAAGGAGAGTAATCACTTTTGGCGTGGGACTGTTTAAAATAAACCTGGAAAAGCAAAATTATGTCCCATTTAATCTAAACTTTATAGTATTCTGTTACAGAACACTCTACTTTAAAAAATGAGAAATATTCAGATATGTTAGGGAATTCAATTAATTTCTTTCAGAAGATTTTTCAGAATAGGAGAGACAGTCAATGATTTAGGTACAGTCTATTTGAAAGCTGAGGAGCAGATCGAATGTGTTCTAGATCTTGTCTTTCTAAGTAAGACCCTGAAAGACCAAATATGAAGGACAAAAAGAAACAGGTTAAAATGAGCAAAATGGAATACAGTTGACACCCACATAAGAAATCTCTTCTATTGGAAGGACATCAACTTAAATAGGCACATATTTTTGACTACTATGTCAAATGCCAAAAACTTATATTAGAATATCACCTGTCTTGGGGGTTTCCTTAAGCAAATTTCTTTTCTTTTTTTAAACCCTTCTTTCCATTTTAGAATTAATATTGTGTATTGGTTCCAAGGCAAAAGAGTGGTAAGGGCTAGGCAATAGGGGCTGACTTGTCCGGGGTCACAGCTAGGAAGTGTTTGAACCCAGGATGATTCCTCTCTTTAGGCCTGGTTCTCAATCCACTGGAGATACTTCACTGTACCCTCAAGCAAATTTGACTGAAAATTAGATGATTAATGTCTAACTTAAAAACAAACACTAAATTAAAAGGCTCATTTTAAGCTTACTCTCTCTTTTTTCTAGTAGGTTTTCAAAATATGCTGCTGCAAAAGCTGGAATATTGTCCGGCTGCTCCCTCAGAATCTCCCGTGTCAGCCCTTCAAGAAGATTTCCAAATCCTTGTGGAATTCGGTAGTGCGTATTGGAGAATGGAATCGACATCTCTTTAGAAGGAACTGCCTATTGTACACAGAGATTCATTAAAGAGTACTGACTTTAACCTCTATTTCCAGACTTCATTTGTACAATTAAAATCTTAACAGTAAATGATTTCTGATAGACAAATATTTTTCTACTTCAGTTTCTCTTGAGTCCAACCCAGGTTCATCATCTATACCTTGAAAAAGTTGTAAGTTTTCCTTCCATAGTAAGGGAACACTCTGAAAGAAGACCCATTTGTGGATCAAATAATTTATTTCTACAACAAACTATGTGGATTTGATGCAATTCTTTTAAAAGCTCTTTGTATTTTAATTTATTTGGGTCTACCAGGGGAAAATACCAGAGACCTCCTTATTTCCCAGAAATAATCTATGGTTAAGGTAAACCATCAGTTAATTAAATATTATAGTTATAAAGTGCTGTAGAGCTCCCCTTCAGAGAAGATGTAGACATGGTCTTGTCTAAAAATAAAAACTTGTAGGAAAATTTTGTTCAAGAACTAGTACAACCTTAAGAGGCCCTCCATCATACCAAGGCCTAAGTGATGTAAGAACCTCAAATTCAATCTTTATTTCATCTATTTATCCACAAGGGAGTCATGTTATTCTCTAGATGTGCTAAATTGCTGTTTCTGGGGTAAAACAAGGTTCAGGGAAGGGTCCTTAAATTTCAGAAGCTTTAGAGTTCTTATGTTTGTTGGCCGTCTTGTCCAGTTTTCCTATCTTGATGCAAAAGTATATATTGGTTCTTAAGAGGGTGGCGAGGTGCCAATCAAGCTTTTGATCCCTTAGGCTGGGCTGGACAGGTCCCTAGTGGGAGGGACCGGCTTGGAATAAGGGCTGAGGCCACAGGGAATGGGAAGGGTATGTTGTGGTTGTGGCTCCAGGGGGAGGAGGTGTGACAGAGGGAAGAAGGAAGTTTGGATCATTTTAGAAAGAGTTGTTCCTGGAGAGATCTCGAGTCCGGCTGGAGATAGGGTTTGGGGGGCCGGAGGAGAGAGAGGGATGGATCCTGGACCTGGCAGGGGCTGGCTGACGGCGACCCTCTTTGAGGCAGACTTTCTGGGCGCTGGGAGTCGCTACTAGGGAGATCTCCGTTATCGGAGAGGAGGCCGTCCCGGGCCCTAAGGTGTGAGAAGCAGACTCCTTAAGGGTTCCGGGGAGCTTGCCGAATGGGCAAAGTAAGAAGGGGCAAAGGGAAGCCAATAGTCGTGGAGACGGAGTAGACGGGATACCATCCTTACCTCTTCTTTCTCCGGCTGCCGGTGACGATGGTTCCGGTTGTTTCTCTTCGTTGCCGGGTAACCGTTTTCTCCACAGATTCCCCGTCTACGGCGGCTGAGCAGGAAAAAAAACTTAGATTCGTCCTTCTGGAGGAATCACGAGCCGCTTCATGTACTGAAATTTAAGAGGGTGGGGCTGAGCCCCGCCCTCATCTCAGCCCCGCCCCAGTCGACCCCTCCCTTCACACTGTCCCCGCCCCAAGACCTGCAGGCCATTTCCTGGGTCCCTCGGAACTATGACGATGGTCTCGCCCCTTTGGTTGTTGCTATTGTTGGCGTTGCTCTGGGGGCCCTGCGAGGGCAGCGGAGCAGGTGAGGTAGGGACCGGTGACCTTGCACCTTCAACCACGACTGGGCTCCGGGTGTTACTTCCTGGTCCCGGTCCTCCCTGAAGGCCAGAAGGGTTCAAAAGGCCCTTTCATCCCTTGACCCGAAGGGACCTTTGAGAATGAGTTGGGCCACTGGGAGGTGGGGCTGGTGGTCGCTACATTAACGCCTGAGGGTTGGGGTTTTTTTTTTTTTGGATAGTAGTGGACTCCTGACTACTAAAGTTTCTAGGGTTGGTAGTGGGTACTAAAATTTTGCCCCGATGGTCGATTTGGGGTAATATTGCCTCAGGAAGGCCCTGTGGGGAGATGAAGGGTTCACTGGCCTAACACATACAAAATCTGTCTGCCACAAGTTCCGAATAATATTCAGGCACACCCATGATTTAGGGCCTAGTTTCAGCTATATACAAGGGACAAACGATAGATTACCTGAAGAAATAGAGAAGGAGGGAGAGGTGATCTCACTGGGCCTAGCTTCTGGGCAGATACTGCTGTTTGAATCTCCTCTTCCCTATAGGTAGGATGGTTATTGAGTCACATTCATGAACCACCCTTCTCTCTGCTTTGGGAACAGGAATCTGTAACTGAACATCACGGAAATAAAACCTTTCCCTAATAAAAGGATTATGACTCCATCTACCCCTCCTCTATCTTTTTCTCATCTCAAAAGCAAACTTAAGCTTTTTACTTGGCCTCTGTCTTAATTTTTCTCTGTTATCTGTCAATATATGTTACTGTTGCTTTTTTACCTTCTTTTTTCCTCCCCCTTCTCCCTCAGCCTAATTCAAGGCACAACACTACTTTCTTTCCGCTCTACTCCTAAAGAAAGAAAAAATTTGTAAAATTAAAAAAAAATGTAAATGTTTGGAATGCTTTTTTGAGTATTGTATGTGCATTTGACAACAACACAGAAAAAAGCTCTATTATAAAAATATCTTCATATTTTTGCTTTGGGTCCTTGGTAATTTAAGTAGACTTTAATTAGCAAGCATTTATTAGGTACCTACTAGGTGCCAAATATTTCTGTACTTGCTGGAGATACAAATATGAACAAATGCTCCATACTTTCAAGGAGCTTACATTCTGTCAATGCAGACAGTATGTAATACAAATGTTATGTAGAATAAATGTATTAATAAAGGTAGATAAAGACTACTAGTTAAGGAGGTAGAACACTAACAGTTGTGAGGTTCAGGAAAAACTATGTAGAGAAAGTTGTGATTGAGCTGTGTCTTGGAGGCATTGAGGGATTCTCTCTGATGAAGAGGTGAGTAGAAAGTGAATTCTAGGTATGGGAAACAGCTGGTACAAAAATGTAGAAATGGGAGAGTGAATGCTGTATGAGGATCTCCTGGTGGAGGGGAGGGGATTTGGTGTTATGGGCTTAACAAGAACAAACTTGCCACCAACTGTGCATGGGAAAAATAGTATCTGATATCTCTTAATCTCTTTTGGGATGTTTGTGTCAAGGATGATATCAATCAAATAGGGTAACTGATAATTACTAAGAACAAAACCCAACTTGGGTAGAACTTAGAGTCTGAGAAGGAAAGTACTGTATAAATCCAGAAAGAGGTTTGGGCCAGGTTGTAAAGTGCTTTAAAAGCTAAACAAAGGAGTTCCTGTTTTTTTGCTTGATGTGACAGAGAAATAATGAATTGAGTAGGAGAGGGACATTATCAGATATGAATTTCAGGAAAATAATTTTGGCTGTTGTCTAGAGGATGGATTGGTGTAGGGAGAGATTTGAGGGAGGGAAATACCAAATAATTAGGTTATTACCATAGTATAGGCAAGAGATGATTAGGGCCTGAACTAGGGTGGTGGCTTTGTAAGTAGAAAGAGAAATGAATTCTCCAAAGATGGGGAAGTTGAAATAGCAAGATTTGGCAACTGACTATATATATATGTGGTTAGAAAGAGTGAAGAGTCAAAACTCCCGGGTTATATACCATAAGGTGGTGCTTTGAACAGAACTCGGGGAAAGTTTGATAGAGAAGTAGGTTTGGGGTAAAGCAAATGAGTTTTATTTTGGGTGAGATGTCCCTGAAATATCCAATTTAAAACGTCTGATGGACAGTTTGTATTCAGGACTGAAACTCTGAAGAGAGACTGGGGCTAAATATATGAAAAGGTGATTTATCTGCATAGAGGTCATAATTGAGAGCTGTCTTATGTTGTCAGGTGAGAGGCAACATGGCATAATGGATAGAAGGCCAGCCTTGATTTTAGGACAGCCTGGGTTCAAGCTCTTTCTCTGACATATGGACAAATCAATTACATTTTGAAAAAAACCCTTTGCCTTCTGGCTTAGAATCATTACTAAGTATTGGTTCCAAGGCAAAAGAGTGGCAGGGACTAGGTAATAGAGGTTAAGTGACTTGCCTAGGATCACCAAGCTAAGAAGTATATGAAGCTATATTTGAACCTAAGACCTCCTATCTCCAGGCTTTGGCTCTCTATCCACTGAGTCACCTAGCTGAGGCAAATCAGTTAACTTTTTAATATTAGACAGCTCTCTAGATTCTAAGTTGCCAAATAGTTGTAGATGTACATTGATGGGATTTCCCAGTTCTCCATGAAATCACAGTTCTGGGGGGAAAAAAAAGTGCAAGGCACTATGGGATACAAAGAAAAGTACAAAAAAAAAAGGGAGGAATTGACCATGGTAATGTTTAATCACATATTTTTGTCATTGTGTCAGTCTAAGAATCTTAGCTCCTTGAGGACAAGGAATATTGTATCTTTTATTTATCTCAGGATATGGTGTCCTTGAAAAAAAGTAGTTACCTAAGTGGAAAAAGTCCCATTACCTGGGATTATTTAACATAATCTATAATAAAGTTTGTGACCTCAGGCAAGTCACATGACTTCTCTGGACCTCAGTTTTCTTATTTGTAAAGGTAAGATAGACGATTTTTAAAGTCTTCCCTTGCTCTAAAATTTTATGATTCTCAGATCTATTGCAGAGTTGTGCATGATTGGCCTCATAAAAGTTTTTTGATGATGACAGACTGAGTTGGAAAGCTCCCCTGTGCCTCTGTGTTACAATTTGCCCTCATTTCTTTACTGAGGTCATTCTTTGGGCTTATATGTACAGCAAGTGTTTTTTACATTTCATCTCCCCCAATTTACTCCTTTTCTCCTCATCTAACTCCTCTGCTCCTGGTTATCATTTCTGTTCAGTATGAAGCACCTATCCAAGACAAGGCCCTCCCACACATATGCCTTACTTTTGGCAAACTGCCTATATGGTTATGCAATCACTGGGATGTTGTATTCTTTTCTTGGTGCATTTTGCTAACTATCCCTCAGCAGCCCTGTAGAACTAGGATGGTTCATTATAAATAGAAGAAAAGTCTTAATGACTGGACTCTTGCTCAAAGTGGCTGTCCACCGAGAGTATGTGGGTGACTCCTTTGACTGTGGACACCTTAGTAGATATTGCCTAGGGAACATTGCAAGATTATTTGTAACTTCTGGAAAGGAAAATTCCATCTCCATTAATTCTAATCCCCTCTCCTGTCTATCATTTGGCTTTAGATCACAAAATTTTAAGGATTAGAATGTGACTTAATAATGTACTTTTTTTAGCTACATTTTGATGGCCATATTATTGAGACAATTTAGATAATAAGCTTGTTATTAATAAAACATTTCAATATAAACTTAGTGTTAAAAAATAGGAACTGTATCATTAAAGTGAGTTTTGCTTCAGTCTTGTTAGTGAATCTCCAGGATAGAATCTGCATTTTCTACTTCACTCCTTTTTGTCCTTTTGTCAATTTAAGTTTGTGCAATAGATGAATTTTACTAAAGATTTGTGGTCATACTTTTTTTCTCTCTGACTTCATCTTTGCCTTATTGTCCCTATATTTACCATGAAGATAATAGGAGCATTAATACTTTTGGATAATCTATCTGGCAGACATCTATAAGTGCTTGGGAGTAATCATCACATCAGGACCTCTAACATGTCAGGAAGTGATGATAGTGAATTGTTTAAGAAAGCTCATTATTGATAGAAGGATGAGCAAGCATAGAAAAGAGAAAAACCAGAAGAAAGAAAGGAACAAATCAGAGAAATGTATAATTTAGTTTGTTAATTCAATAGGTATTTATTGAGCTCAGAAATTTTGCTTGGTAAAAGAAAGTGGACTCTGACATCTAGGACCTTCTAATTTAGTCTTGGCTACTATAGGTATCAGAAACCTTAACAGCAGATTAGAAGACAGTGATTCACTTATAAATTCCTAACTCTAAGTATGTAACAGGAGTTTAGTGGTAGGAGAAGAGAAAGGCAACCTTTTAGGACTGAAGCATAAAGAGTAGCAAGGTAATCAAGATATAAATTGCATGAAATAAGGGGAGGAAGATGCTTGGATAGCAATGGGTTTTTGAGAATTGATTTCTACTCATCTACACTTTGATGTAAAATGTTGGCACATGTTCGGGTTAGGCTATTATTAGGAAGAATAAGTTTGAGATTGTGGGAGTAAATATACTATGTCCAATTCAAGGGCTTTTACATAAAGACTGTATGTTCTTTGTCTGCTTATCCTGGTTATAATATATTTATGTAATAGAACTATTCTGCTTCTATGATGAATTTCCTAGGTGTTAATTTTCGGTTTGCTTCATACATTGGTGATCACATGGTGTTGCAGAAAGAACCAGCTGGAGCTGTGGTCTGGGGTTATGGTGAAGTTGGAGGCATTGTGCTGGTGACTCTGCACCAAGCTCAGGAAACCATCATGAAGAAGATAGCTTATGTGAAAGGTAAGGCAACCCATTTTCAATTCAGCATCTGTCCTCTTGTGCCATCTGCTGGATTACCTGAAAATGAATTTTTGAACTGCATTGCAAGCTGGGTTTTGTGATGGTGCTGGAATTTGTGCTAGTTTTTCCTGAAGATCCTATAAAAATAAGCTACATAAATAGGTTTATGTAGGAAGGGTCAGAAAACTGGAACAAAAAACCCCTCACATTTGGTGCTGGGTCAGGTGAATGAATGGTGAGACCATACTGTCATACATAAGGTAGAGCAAGTAGGGAGGGTGCACTAAGTGACACAGAAGGTTAGATTACATGGGAATGTGGTAGGCCTTGATGCTTGAATGTTGTGAACTTCCTCAGGAGATTATGAGTTCTTTTTCACTGGGAAGCTTAAAGCAGAAGATGGATAACCATTTTGGGAACGTGTTATAGAGAACCTTTATCAGATGGACAAGTTCAAGGATTCTTAAACTGGCTCCATGCACCCTGAAGACATTTGTGAATATATTTCAAGGAGTCTGTCTATAAATTTGAATGAGAAAAAAATTACACTGGTATTTTCAGTAGCCTTTTGTTTCCCATGTATTTTATTTTATGCTTTTAAAAATATTATTCTGAGAATGGGTTTTTAGACTTTGCCAGACTGCCAGAGGCTGCAAAAAAAGATTAGCCCTTTTAGGTCAGAACTTTTTTTGTAATAATACTAAAGCATTTTAATTTCTCAAACAGTCAGTATTGATAGATATAACCCATATAAACAAAAACTCTTTAAGGAGTTCTCAGTAATTTTAAGAGTGTAAAGGGATCCTAAAACCCAGAAGTTTGAGAACCTCTGGTATATATGAACCTTCTAATGCTAAGACTATGTGATTCTTTGTGTATTAAAGTGGGCTGACATGTAAAATCTTGGAAGGTAGAAAAAAAGAGGATTAATTATTATCAATTTAGGACTCTTGTATCTAGCTTTAAGAATAATAATTTATACTTAACATAATACCTTAAAGTTGCAAAGAGCTTCATATAATATCTTATTTGATACTCACAACTCCCTTATGGGGTGGTGGTAGAATTATCTTGATCCTATAGAAGTAGAAACTAAGATGCAGAGAGATTAAGGGACTTCTCTGGCTACCAGATATTGGGAGGAATAATTTGAACTCAGGTCCACCTCTACTACTAGTATTCCACTACTAGTATTCTATCCTTAATTATGCTGATTTTCCACATCTTTTCAGTAATTCAAATCATCAAAGGCATGATATCATAGCAGAGAGTGAGGCTGTTCTTAGAGTCAGGATAGGCTGGGTTCAATTTCTAACTTATGAGATAAAGGGTGTTACCTTACTATTCAGTGCCCAAGGCAACATTCTAAGACTAATAAATCTTTTTCACCCTAAATTATTTATTTTTCCAATTTACTCCCTTGCACTTTGCCACTCACCTCATAACAAATTTGCATAGTTAAGCAAAACAAATTCCCACAACCACCATGTCCAGCAATGTCTCATTCTAAACTTTTAGTTAATCATTTCTTTGTCATTAGGTAGGTAGCATCAATGAACTTCTTGCTGATCACTGCATTGATCAGAATTCTTCAGTTTTTGAAGTTGTTTTTCTTTGCAGTATTATCATTGTGCAAGCTGTTCATCTGATTCTGCTCACTTCACGGCCTCAGATTGTGCAAATCTATTCAGGTTTCTTTGAAACCATTCTATTTGTCCTTTATTAGAAGGTAGCCAGATATATCGTTCAGTGGTAGAGTGCCAGACTTGGAGTCTGAGTTCAAATTTAGCCTCAGATACTTACTTGGCTATGTGTCTCTGGCAAGTCATTTAGCCCTGTTTACCTCAGTTTCCTCATTTATAAAATGAATGGGGAATAGGAAATGGCAAACCACTCCAGTATCTTTGCAAAGAAAATTCCAAATTGGAGTCATGAAGAATCAGACACAACCAAACAACAACAATATGATAATATCTTAGTATATGCTCATACCATAATTTATTTGGATATTCCTCAGTTGATGGGCACCTTCTTATTTTCTAGTTCTTTGCCAACATAAAGAGAGTTGCTCTAAATATTTTTACGTATATGGATTCTTTTTAAACTCTTTCTTTGATCTTTTTTGGTAATGGGCCTAGTAGTAATATCATTGGATTAGAGGATATGTACAATTTAATAATTTTGGGTGCATGATCCCAAATTGCTTTCTGGGATGGCAATATCAATTCCAAACTCCATATTGTAAGATTATAAGAAGTTACAAAGGAGTTTACTATCTGTATTTTAGTGGAAGATGTCCCCATGCTAGAACATTCTCTATACTGATGAAATGACAAGATTGAGCAAAATCCAAACCAATCCAAACCCATGCTTGTCTTACTGAAAATCATTTTTTAATCATATTGGGATACAATGAATTACTGACAAGATATAGGAATGTCCTATCTAATGTTGAGCAATGACCTTTCATAATAATGTAATTAATATATTTATAGTCAAAACTTGCCTGCAGTATGCAGAATCTTTACAATAACTTTTGAGATTGTAATCAAGCTTTATTTTAATGAAGCATTTAATATACATTATCACATTTGATTTTCACAACAATTCTATGATGTCCTAAATGTAAATATTGTAATCCTTAATTTATATGTGAAGAAACTGAGGCTCTGAGTGGTTAAGTGACTTGGTCAAATTTATACAGCTAGTTCAATGTCAAGACCAGGAACTAAATACAGGTCTTTAGATTCCCAAATCAGTGTTCTTTCCCTTACATCCTGCTGCATAGTTTGCCCTTAGTAAAAGTTATTTTAAAAACAAGGGACAAGGTAGTAGTTTAAATACAAGAAATAAATGAATATAAAACTCTTAATGATTAACATTATCATTTAAAAAAAACACTTACCTTCCATCTTAGAATATGTATTAGTTCCAAGGCAGAAGAACAGTAAGGACTAGTAAATGATTTGTCCAGGGTCCCACAATGAGGAAGTGTTTGAGGTCACATTTGAACCCAAGACCTCCTGCCTCTAGGCTTGGCTTTCAATCCACTAAACTACTTAGCTGCCCCCTTATCATTATAATTAATAAGTAGTATTCCATGTCCATGTTAAGTTCTGTCAAAATTTGTATGTAATAGTTAAGTTCTAGTTCATTAGGAATCTAGATAAAATACTATACCACATTATAACCAGAATTTAAAAAATCCTACCTTTCTGTTTGATAATTCTTTATTATTTTTTTCAGATTCAACATGCCCAGTGGAGGGGGAATTTGGGGCAAGGTGGCAAAAGGAAGAGAAATGAGGTCAGCATTACAAAAGAGGTGCCCCTCCCCTCTTCCTTTATATGCATAGCTGGAGAACAGTTAATGTTCTTTGAATTGAATTACACATTTCACTTCTAGTTCTCTTGGCCTGAGTTAGGACTAGTGGTATTGAGGAGCCAGAGCCACTTCTTCCTTATGGGAAACAAGTGACTTCAAGGCTCCTGATGACATTTTCAAAGGAGTATGGGTTAGGATATTGAAATGCAGGAAGAGTTGGCTTTCTTTATTAGCTTCCTTCCTTCCTTCCTTCCTTCCTTCCTTCCTTCCTTCCTTCCTTCCTTCCTTCCTTCCTTCCTTCCTTCCTTCCTTCCTTCCTTCTTTCCTTCCTTCCTTCCTTCCCTCCCTCCCTCCCTCCCTCCCTCCCTCACCTTTCACCTTAGACTCAATACTGTGTATTGGCTCCAAGGCAGAAGAGTGGTAAGGGTAGGCAATGGGGGTCAAGTGACTTGCCCAGAGTCACACAGCTGGAAAGTGTCTGAGGTCAAATTTGAACCCAGGACCTCCCATCTCTAGGCCTGGCTCTCATCTACTGAGCCACCCAGCTGCCTTCTCCATTAGCTTTTGTGCCTCTTGTAGAAGTTCAAGGGAAACAGGCGCTTATTTACATAGTCCTATAGAAATACTTTATTGTGTATCTGTTCCACTCTTTTACAAAGCATAATAATTGAGGTAGTATTTGGGCCAGAGGAACTAGAGATGTTTTCATGGAGTCATGGAGAAACAAAGGAGATGCTTATTTTTTTTTATTCAAGTGTATTTTATTTTCCCAATTACATGTAATAACAATTTCCACAAATGGTTTCCAAAATTATAGGATCCAGATTGTCTCCCTCCCTTTCTTCCATCTCACCTCTCCAAGATGGCAAGCAATTTGATATGGGTTAGTTCTGGACAAATGATATCTGAAATAGTCCAGGGTAGTTCCCCTAGATAACTCTGTTGATTTTTTTTTCCTTTTTTTTTCTTCTAGATACATGTATATATAATTTTAATAATTGTTTTCTGACATTTTTCAATTCATGTTTTCTTCTATCCTTCCCCCCCTCCCTGAGAGGGCAGGTAATATGATATAGGTTGTACATGTGCTCTCATACAATATATATTTCTATGTCATGTTGTGAAAGAAGACACATATTACTTATACTAGGCAGTGATGGGCAAACATTTTAAAGAGGGGGCCAAAGGAAAGGAAATGTTCATCCATCAGTCTGTTTCTAAGGCAACTCTTTCAAAGTTTCATTGTATTGTATCCTACTCATTGTATTCGTCAGATTAGGAATAATGTCGAGTGGCCAGACAGAACATTTTAGGGGGCAGCATCTGACCTGAGGGCTATAGTTTGCCTATCACTGCACTAGAGAAAAATTCATGGAGGAAGTGAAGTGAAGAAGAGTATGCTTCAGTCTGCATTCAGACACCATCAGTTCCTTCTGTAACAGTGGAGAGTCCCCTGGCGTTGTCCTGGTCTTTTTGTCGCTGATAATAAAGTCTTTCACAGTTGATCAACATACATTATTGCTGTTACTGTGTACAATGTTCTCCTGGTTCTACCCACTTCACTTTATATACATCTTTCTAGGCTTTTTTTTGTGATCATCTTGTTCATCATTTCTTATGGCACAATAATATTCCATTGCAATCATATATCACAACTCATTTAGCTGTTCCCTAATTGATGGACATCACCCTTCATTTTCCAGTTTTTTGCCACCACAAAAAGAAATGCCATAAATATTTTTGCACAAGTAGGTCCTTTTCCCCTATCTTTGATCTTTTTGGGATACAGACATAGTAGTGATATTTCTGGGTCAAAGGATATGCACAGGGGTAGGCAGGAGAACCAGGCCTGAATTCAGGAGGTCTTGAGTTCAAATCTGACCTCAGACACTTCCTGGCTGGGTAAACCTGGGTAAGTCACTTAATCCCAATTGCTAAACCCTTACCTCTCTTTTGCCTTTGAACCGATACTTGTATTGATTCTAAGACAGAAGGTAAGGATTTATTTTTAAAATTTTATTGTTTTTTTCCAGATTACATGTCGATATAATTTTTAATACTTATTTTCTGACATTTTACTTTTTCTGCCCCCCTTCCCCCTTCCCCTCTCCAAGTAGTCAGGTAATATGATATAGATTTTACATAAGTTATAATGCAGTATATATCTCCATATCTGTCAAATTATGAAATAAGACACATTGCTTTCACAAGAGAAAAATTCATGGAGAAAATAAAGTGAAGAATGGTATGCTTCAGTCTGTATTTAGATTTGTCCGTTCCTTCTGTGGCCTGGATATCTTTTTTTGTCATGAGTCCTTGTTGATTCACAGTGATCATCCTGCATTACTGATGTTACTATGCACAACCTTCTCCTGGTTCTGCTCACTTCACCTTGCATCACTTCATATAAATCTTTCCAGGTTTTTTTAAGGTCATTTTGTTTGTCATTTCTTGTGGCATAGTAGTAGTCCATTACAGTCATATACCACAACTTGTTCAGCTATTCCCCAATTGATGGAGATTAGTTTCCAGTTCTTTGCCACCACAAAAAAAGCTACTATAAATATTTTTTTACAACTTGGTCCATTTTCCCTATCTTTGATCTTTTGGGGATACAAGACCCAGTGGTAGTATTGCTGGGTCAAAGGGTATGTATGCACAGTTTTATGACCCTTTATCATATTGTTGTTCTTCTGGTTCTGTTCACTTTCACTCTGAATCAGTTCATATAATTCTTCCCAGGTTTCTCTGAAACCATTTGCTTAATCATTTCTTATAATAATAGTTTTACATCACATGTATATACCGTAATTTGTTTATCTACTCCCCAATTTTTTTTAGAATTAATATATCCCTTAAACTTCCTCTCCTGTTTCTCTGTTGAAGGAAATGTTATTTCTGTATCTTATTTCTGTGTGGAATGTGTGGGTATTATGTATGTATTCCAAGGAGTACATTCAGATGAAAGTGAGGTTGAAGTGTCGCTGCTTTCCTTACTTTCTCCTCGTTTGTATAGTGGTCTGCTTATACACCTTAATTATGTGAGGTAATTTTCCTTATTTTTCACTTCCCTCCCTCTCTTTTCTAGTATATTCTTCTTTTCCTCTCCTTCTATTCTTTTCTCAAGATCCTCAAGAATAACAGAAACCAGGCCTTGTCTAATTAAATTCCTGATGATAATAGGGCTCAGAGGGGGAACATGTATCATCTCCCTATATTTGAATAGATATAGTTTATCTCCTTATCATTGTTCATTTGGGTTTACCTTTCTATTTTTCTTTTAATTCCTATGTTTGAACTTTAGAGTTGATATATAACTCTGATCTTTCTTACAGGAGTACTTAGAAGTCCTGTTTCACTAAAGGTTCATTTTTTATCCTATAGCATTATACTCAATTTTATTTTTAAGTTGTTCTTGGCTTTAAGTCCATACCCCTTGCCTTTTGAAATATTGCATTCAAAATTCTTTGTTTCAGAATAGTGGTAGCTGCTAAATCATGTGTTATCTTGGCTGTGGCTCCTTAGTACTTGAATTTTTTTCTTTCTGGCTGCTAGTCATTTTTCTTTAATTTGAAAGTTCTAGATTTTGACTATGATGTTCTTAGGAATTTTCATACGGGGTTTCTTTCAGAAGGTGGTTTCTTTCTATTTCTACTTAGCTCTTTGGTTCTCAATAAGAGTCCTGGGAAGTTTTTGTTTTGCTTTGTTTTTAATTTTTGAAATGTTATATCTAGGCTCCTTTTATGGTCACAGCATTCAGGAAGTCCCTTGATTTCTTTTTAAATATATTTTATTATTTTCAATTACATGTAGAAACTATTTTTGACAATTATTTTCTGACGTTTTGTGATTCTGATTCTCTTTCCCTCTTCCCCCTTCCTAGAAGCAGTAAATAGCCTGATATAGGTTATATCAGTGTTTTCATGCAATATGTATTTCCATATTTCCCACGTTGTGATTAAAGACACATATCACGCATATAATAAAAACTCATGAAGAAAGTAAAGTGAATAATTGCATGCTTTGATCTGTAATCAGATTCTGACAGTTCCTTCTTTGACCGTGGATATAATTTTTTTATCATGAGTTCATTTGAGTTATCTTAGAGACATGTTTTGCTGATAATAGTTTAGTCCTTCATAGTTGCTCATTGTATAATATTTCTGTTATGGTAGACACTATTCTAATGGTGCTGCTCACTTCAATTTGTATCAGTTCATATAAATCTTTCCAGGTTTCTGTCTTGTTCATAATTTCTTATGGTGTAATAGTTTTCCATTACAACCATAAACGAATTGTTTAGGTCTGACTTTATGTGAAAAGTGTCTTGTAATTGTCTTTATATAGTTGCTGGGTTTGTTTTGGTAAGTGTAGTCTTTAGGTATTTTATATTGTATATAGTTATTTTAAATGGAATTGCCTTTTCTAACTCTTATTGAACTTTATTGGTGGTAAATAGAAATGCTGATGATTTATATGGATTTATTTTGTATCCTGTAATTTTGCTAAAGTTATTAATTGTTTAAATTAGTTTTTTGATTGATTCTCCAGGATTCTCTATGTATACCTTCATATTATCTGCAAAGAGTAATAGTTTCATTTCCTCATTGCCTATTCCAGTTACTTCAGTTTCCTTTTCTGCTCTTATTGCTATAGCTAATGCTTCTAGTTTAATATTAAATAATAGTGGTGATAATGGGCATCTTGCATCAACCCTGATCTTATTGGGAAGGATTCTAGTGTATTTCCATTACAGATAATGCTTGCAGATGGTTTTAGATAGATGCTGTTTTTCACTTTAAGGAAAGCTTTTTTTATTCCAGTGTATTCTAATGCTTTTATTGGGAATGGGTGTTGTATTTTGTCAGAGACTTTTCCTGCCTCCATTAAAAAAAATCATATGGTTTCTGTTGATTTTGCCATTGATATGGTCAGTTATGCAGATAGTTTTCCTAATATCAAGCCATCAATTTATTCCTACTATAAAAAATCCACCTGGTCATGCTGTATGATCCTTGTGATATAATGCTTTAATTTCCTTGTTAGTATTTTATTTAAAATTTGTGCATCAATATTCTTTAGAGATATTGGTCTGTGATTTTATTTCTCCGTTTTAGCTCTTAGTTTGGGTGCCAATATCATGCTTGTTTTATAAAAGGAATTTGGAAGAATTACTTCTTCCCCTGTTTTTCTAAATAGTTTATTTAGTATTGGAGTTAATTGTTATTTGAATGTTTGGTAGAATTCACTTGTGAATCCATCTGACCCTGGAGCTTTATTCTTATGAAATTCTTTGATGGTTTGTTCAATTTCCTTTTCTGTAATGGTGTTCTTAAAGTATCCTATTTCCTCGTTTGCTAATCTGCTCAGTTTATATTTTTATAAACATTAATATTTTTCACTTAGAATGTCAGATTTATTAACATAGAGGGCAAAATAACTCAATAACTGCTTTAATTTCTTTATTGTTTGCTATTACACCTTTTCATTTTTGATACTGGCAATTTGTTTTTCTTCTTTCCTTTTTTAAACATCAAATTATTCTTTGGTCTGTCCATTTTATTTATTTATTTTTTTCATAAAATCAGCTCCTTGTCTGTTTTTTTTTATTAGTTCAATAGTTTTTTTACTCTCAGTTTTATTAATCTCTTCCTTGATTTCCAGGATTTCTAATTTGATGTTTAATTATAATTAACATTTATTTATTTATTAAAACCCTTACCTTCCATCTTGGAATTAATACTGTGTATTGGTTCTAAGGCAGAAGAGTGGTAAGAGCTAGGCAATGGGGGTCAAGTGACTTGCCCAGGGTCACATAGTTGGGAAGTGTCTCAGGCCAGATTTGAACCTAGGACCTCCCATCTCTAGGCCTGGCTCTCAAGATCCACCGAACTACCCAGTTGCCCCCTAATTATAGGCTTTAAATTTGTTCTTTTTCTAGTTTTTTAGTTGCATACCCAGTTTGTTGATCTGCTTTCTCTATTTTTTTTTCTATGTAAGCATCTAGAGATACAAATTTCCACATAAGTACAGCTTTGACTGTATCCTATAAATTTTGCTATGTTATCTTCTCAATGTCATTTTCTTTAATGAACTTGTCGATTGTTTCTGTGATTTGTTCTTTGATCTCTTAATTCTTTGGGATAAGGTTATTTACTTTCCAATTAATTTTTAGTCTTTCTGCTACTCTTTGTCAAATGTAATTTTTATTGCATTATGGTCTAAAAAAGATTCATTTAATATTTCTGCTTTTCTACATTTGGTTGTGAGATTTTTGTGTTTTTTTTATGTGGTCAGTTTTTATGACGATGCCTTGTATTACTGAGAGAAAGGTGTATTTCCATTCTATTCCCATTCAGTTTTCTCCAGAGGTCTAGCTATCAACCTTTTCTAAAGTTCTGTTCACCTCTTTGACTTCTGTCTTGTTCATTGTTTTTATTGGATTTATTTATTTCTGAGAGAAGGTTGAGGTTCTCCACTAGTAATATTTTATTATCTATTTCCTTTGGTAACTCATGCAACTTTTCTTTTAGGAATTTGGATGCTACGCCATTTGACTATATATATATGTTATTTCATTGTCTATCATGCCTTTTATTATGTAGTAATTTCCTTCCCTATCTCTTTTGATTGGATCAATTTTTATTTTTGTTTTGTCTGAGATCATGATTGCTACCATTGCTTTTTTTCTTTAGCTGAGGTATAGTAGATTCTGCTCTATTCCCTTACTTTTACTCTGTGGGTGTCCCTGATTTAGATGTGTTTCTTGTCAATAGTATATTGTGGGATTCTGCTTTGCTATCCTTTTACATTTTATGAGTCAGTTTATCCCATACACAGTTATGATTACTAGATGGTGGAATAGTATGGAAAGCTGGAACTACTCTGATAATCCTCTCAAATCAACCTGAAAATAGTGCATCAAAACAAATACTGGAGTCACAAAACAAACAAGGGGATGGAGTGAAGTAACTCCTGCATAAAACAACTTGAAAGGTAGGCAGAGAGGGTCTACTTCACAGGGTGAAGAGGGGAAGTGGAAGTACAACTTTTGCACAGAAGAGTGCTAGCTGCCCAACTACCCCTTCTCTCCCCTACCCTCCTAGTAGGTTGGGTTCCAAACCTAGGAACAAGCCAACTTTGAGACTCTAGGACCCTGCTTGAGCCAACAGCAGAGCACCCCACACCCCATGCTTGAAGGCTCAAGTTCTGACGCAAGGCTCCTGTAAGGCCCCCAAGTCTGTGGGGCTTGGCCCATTCAAGTCTATGATGAAACCTATAGCTCCATGCAAAGTAGCTCATAGCTACTTGAGCCTTGTAAGTCATCAGCAGTCCCTAGAAGAGTTTGAATCAGCAGCTACTTTGCATGGAGCTCTTAGCCCACAGGCCTTATACCACCATAGAAGAACTGAAAGTTGCAGAAAACCAGAACTAGAGCTGAGGTAACAGCAAGGGAAAAACTGAATTTTAAGAGTATGCATCCTCTACTCTGAAAACAAAATTTACCTTTAAGATAAAAGTACAAATTTAAAAAAAGGTCTGGGGAAATGAGCAAATGGCAAAAGAAACACTTGGCCATAGAAAATATTTTTGGAGACAAAGAAAAGCAAGGCCAACTCAGTAGGGGACAGTGAGATCAAAGTGGCCACATGCAAAAACTTGAAAAGAAAAATGGGAATTGATCTTAGGAGCTGGAAGAGCTCAAAAAAGAATTAAAAAATCAAATGAAAGGCAGAAGAAATATAGAGAAAAGAAGTGAAAATAACACAAAAAGAAAATAATCACAGTTATGATTACTAATGATGTGTTTCCTTTCATCTTATTTTCCCCATTTGCCCTTCTCTTTTATTCTTTCTCTGTTCACAGATGTTTTGTTCTCAATAACCACCTTTCCCAATTTGTCCTTCCCCCTCTCCCTTATTCCCCATTCCCTCCTACTTCCCTATAAAGTAAGGTAGGTTTCTATAGCCAACTGTGTGTGGGTATTCTTCCCATTTTGAGCTAATTCCAGTAAGAGTAAGGTTCAAGCATGGCCTTCAGTCTTCCCCCATCTTGTCCTCCATTGTATTATCTTTTACGAGCCTCTAGATGGTTTACTTCCTTCCATCTCTCCTTTTCTCTTCTCCCCATGTGTCTCTTTCTCATCCTTTGATTTTTTTTTATAACATCCCATCCTATTTAGCTTCCTTCCTTCCTTCTTTCTATGTGTACTCCTTTTCATTGCTTTAATAGTGCTCAAATTCTTAAGTATCTTAAGTACTTTAGGTATCTTGCATATCTAAGTACCTTAAATTTTTCAAGTATCACAGATATATTAATTATTTCACTTATCATCTTTCCTGGTATGAATGTATTCAATTCAACTTTATTGGTGTCCTTAAGTTTTTTACTTTATGTTTTTCATGCTTCTCTTGAGTGTTGAGACTAGTCATTAAATTTTCTTGTCAGATCTGTTATTTTGGTCAGGAAAGTCTGAAATTCTTCTATTTTGTTAAATGTCAATTTTTTTCTGCTGGAGAATTATGCTCAGTTTTGTTGGGTATGTGATTCTTGGTTGTCGTCTTAGATTCTTTGCCTTTTGGTATATCTTATTCCATTCCTTCCAGTCCTTTAGTGTAGAAGTTGCTAGGTTCTATATAATCCTAACTGTGGTTTGATAATACTTGAATTGGTTTTTTTGGATGTTTGTAATACATTTTCCTTGGCCTGGAAATTCTGGAATTTGGCTAAAATAGTCCTGGGGTATTTTATTTGAGGTCTCTTTTAGGAGGCCATCAGTAGATCCTTTCAGTTTCCATTTTTCCCACTTGTTCAAGGGTATCAGGCCAGTTTTTCCTAAAGATTTCTTATAATATGGTGTCTCTGCTCATTTTTTGAATGAGGTTTTCAGGTATTCCAATGATTCTTAGATTACCTATCATAGATCTGTTTTCTAAGTTAGTCATTTTTCCGGTGGGGTATTTTAGATTTTCTTCTATTTTTTTTCATTCTTTTGATGATTTTTGTCTTATTTTTTCATGATACCTTATGGATTTGTTAGCTTCTATTTATCCAGTTCTAATTTTTCAAGAGTTATTTTTGTGTTTCCTTTTTAATTTGACCAGTCCTTCTCTTTAAACAGTGTTTTTCTTCAGTGTCTCTCCTCCTCCATATTTATGTAGATCATTCTAATAAAGATTTCTTATAGCTAAGAAGGTAGGCATATAGGTCAATGTTTATGTCCTCTTGATTACCATTTTAAAAATCAGGAATATTGACTAAATTTGGTTTCCTTGACTTCCTGTTTTAAAAACTTTAAGAATGAACCTTCAATACCTTTAAAATTGGGTCACCTCCAGTACAGAGTTCTGTTTATACCTGGTCTGATCAAGCTGCATTTCCTGCATTGTTTTTTCTTAGAATGGTTCTCACATTTTTATGCAGCACCTCAGAAATTGAAACATCGAGTAAGTGAATCATTACAGAAATATTGATATTTTCCTGAAGAATAGTCTTTAATCTCAACTAGGGGGTGAAGTGAATAGAATGCTAGACGTGGAGTCAGGAAGACCTGAGTTCAAATCCTGCCATAGACATTAGCTGTGTGACCCTGTGCAAATCATTTAACCTTCCTTTCCTTCAGTTTTTCTTTATTAAATGGTGGGAGGGGGGTAGAGTGGAGAATAATAGCATTTAGGTTTTTTGTGAGGCTAAAATGAGATAACATTTGTATACCTTAATGTGCTTTTTTATAAATGCTCACCATTATTTTCATTTTGCCTACAGTACATTTGATCTGGATGTCCCATCTCAAAGTCAGCTTGTTGAAAAAGAGAAATTAGTATTTTTCCTCCCAGACCAACCCTTCTTCTGAATTTTCCTGTTAGTCTCAAGGGTACCACCATCTTTATAGTTTCCCAGATTTGCAACCTAGGTATTATTTTCAACTCTTCATCTCATAGATCCAATTAGTTATGAAGTCTTGTTTCTGTTCCTATATTATCACTTCTATATATCACTTCTTTTCTATTCATAGAGCCACCAATCTAGTTTTAGGCCCTTCTTGTCTCTTGCTTGTCCTATCGTAATAATCTTTTAATTAAATTCTTTATCCTTTCAAGTTTCTTTCCACTTTAATCTCCTCTCAACATAGTTGCCAAAGTGGTTTTTTTTTCTCAAATGTAGGTCTTAATATGTCATCTCCTACTGAATAAATTCTAGTGACTGTTGCTGCTAGATCAGCTATGAATTTCAAACTTAGTTTGGCATTTGATGCTCTTCACAACTAACCACAACCTAGCTTTCCAGCCTTACTAAATACATTTAACAGTACAGTCATCAGACTGATCTCCTTGTAATGGCTTACTCACATGATGCCCAATTTTCCATTTTTGTGCCTTTGCACTGACTTTACTCATGCCTAGAATGTTGTCTCTCTTCCCTTTCACATCTTAGAATCTCTAATTTCCTTCAAGACTCAGCTTAAGTGCCACCTTCTGCACTAAGGCCTCTCACTAGTCTCCCCAGTAGCTAGTGCTCCCTTTTGGTTTTTGTTTTGTATATACCTGTACATGTGCGTGTTACCTCTCTTTGTAGACTATAAGCTTCTTGATTTTACTTTTGTCTTTGTATCTGTCAGGTTTAGCTCAGTGCCTGTCATATAAGAAGAGCTTAATTAAAACTTTCTGACCACTTCTGTGCCATGCTGTTTCTACTTATCTCTGCTTGGGCCATTATCATCTATCCTGTCCTTGTCAGAATATTGGACCCTGCCCCTGGAACCACTCTGAGTCTTGATAGGCTAACTTTGGTCTTATCTTGTCCAAATCTAGGCTTCAACAGTACTTCCTGGGTAGCTTTACCTCTTGCTGTCTCTGCTTTTCTCTACTTGGACCATAACTTCTACTCCCTCACTACCAGAAAATTGGACCCTGTCCTTGGGACACTCCCTTCCCTCTTTCTTATTCCCTTTTATGAGTGGTTTTCCTTCATTGGAGTGTAGCCTTTTTGAGTGCAGGGACTAGCTTGCTTGCTTACATTTATGTATTCTGCACTTATCACAGGACCTAGCACACAGTAAACACTTAATGCTCTATTGTTTTATCTATCTATTAATACCTATTGATTTATTCACAGATGTATTTCTCATCTGTTGTCCTCCTTCCAGGTTTATCTTTAAATGCTCTTGGGGTGATCTGACTTAATTGGACTTTATGTTAAGCTTCTTGTTAATATTTTATTCTTTACTGCTTTTTGTTTTTGTATGAGTTGATATTGCTCATATTTTCCTCCATCCTCCTGAGTAAATGAGGAGATCATTTTGTAAATGAGTCTCTTAGACATAAATGGTAAAATTGGGGGAGTAGGGTATATATATATATATATTCATATATATATATCAACACATAAGTTATATTTTTGAGCATGAGCATGTCTGTCTCTATGCAGTTCCTTGTAAGATACAAATGGACTTTCTTTCTTTGATTCCTCCAAAAGAAAGAAGCATAAAGCTATCTTCAAGTGATTGGAGTGTTAGGAGCTGTCATATGTTACAATGGACAAGTGGTAGAGTTTTCTTAGAACCTAGAGTAGAAGAATTTTTCCAGCTGTTTTAAAAAATCTTCTCTTTTAGTAGAGGTATTGATTTAAGGTTATAGTAGAAATCACAGCTTTGTATTAGTCAGTAATGCTGAATTTTGGCATCAGAGCTTTTGACATAACATTCTCAGAGTTCATGCCACTAAATCAATTTGCGTCTGGGTAAATGCCTAAATTCTATGGTGGGGGTGGGGGGCAGCAGTGGGATTGGGGTGGAGTGAGGTAGAAGATAGGCTTTTTCTATATCCAGGCTGATATAGAAGTAGAGAAGGGGAATGTTGTAGAGAATATCTTTTTATTTTTCTTGGATGCTGAGAGCTCTACTGTGCATTTGGCACAAATGAGTATAAAATGATAATAATACCCATCTGATATGAAATGGAAAAAGAAAAACAAGAAAACGTTGTATAACTAGTTTTTAAAAGATATCTTTCCACTTAATATTCTTTATTCCTTTTTTCCCCTTCAGTTGTCAATACGGAAAAATAATTAGGAGAAATGTTTATGAGAACAGAAGTAGAAGAGAGTTCCTTTTTGCCACTGGTTAAAATATGAATAGTATTAGGTCTGGTCAGTATTCAAAGTGTAAAAGTCTTAGCCTATTCAAGTATCACCCTTAGCACACTCAGGGCTAAAGTGTCATTCTGTTATTTACTTTGCTTAGCCATTACTTATTTATCCTTTTTTTTTCCTTTAAATCCTTACCTTCTGTCTTAGAATTAATACCACATATTGGTTCTTAAGGAAGAACAGCAGCAAGGGCTAGGCAATGGAGGTTAAGTAACTTGCCTAGGGTCACACAGCTAGGAAGTGTCTGAATCCAGATTTGAAATTAGAGCCTCTGGTTTCTAGGCTTGGGTCTCCAGGCTTGGCTCTTTAGGCCCAGCTCTCTAGGCCTGAGCCACCTAACTGCCCTCATTCTTTAGTTATCTTGGTAAAGGATAGTTTTTTGTTTTTTTTTAGAAAGTGGGGATTTTATAACAGTAGCTAGCATTTACATATGTAAGAGGGAAAAAGGAGTTTTTGGTTGGATATATTAATATTTAAAGGTGTGGTCGCCAGGGAACTGAATAAATACCAATTCCTAAAATGATTTTAGTAATTTATTTACAAAATATAGGAGAGAGTGGAAATAGAGAGATGAGAAGAAGGTAGAGTAAGAGATCCAACTTAACAAACTAAATTTGTATTCATGTCTAGGCTTTACTCCAGTAGGGCTCCAGTGGCCCAGCTGGAGACCCTAAAAATCAATTAACAAGGGGTTTAGCCATGAGGGCTTCTCCCAATCATGGGAGCCTTTTGGAGGCTAGTACCTCCAGGGAAGTTAAAGTAGTCAGTCAGCCTTTTTCACTCACCAGGGTCTCAAGGTCCCAGCCAGAGCTCCTCCAAGTCCAAGCCATGAACAAGAAGAGCCCTGAACTCACTGAACTCTCTTTTAAAGCGGCTTCTTTTGCATCACTTTCTGTGCCTTCCTCTTAGTTTATGTGCCCAATCACAACAGACACTCTTCTTAGGACTGCCCAGGAGCCAGTCAGTAAATTTAGATTCGTCACTCACTCTAGCACATGTGGGTCACAGACTTCCCAACTTGTGAATTAAGTGGGGATGTTCTCACCTTTGGGCAGGGCAGATTTAATTTAATTATCACACATACCACTTTAAGGCTTGCAAAGTGCTTTATAAATAACTGACTTTATCCTCACAACAACCTTGGCAGGTATTATTATACCCATTTTACAGATTATGAAATGGAGGCAGAAAGAGGTTAAATGACTTGCCCAGAGTCAAATAGCTTTTAAATGTTTAAGGCAGGATTTGAAATCAGGTTACATTTACAACATGTCTAGTGCTCTAGTCTCTTTACCACTTTTTAGATAGGAGAAAGAACTTGAGAAGACTGTAAAAATGAAAATAGAAGACAGTAGGCAATCCTGTTTTGTATTTTGGACAGGTTAGAAGGATTCCTTGAGTATAGATGTCTACCTTGAGAGGTGGTAGTTAAGTTTAAATTCTGGTTTAAACACAGCCCAGTTTTGTTTAGGTTGCCGAGGCCAGAGATATCCGTAGCCTCAGCTATGAGATGAGGTGATTTATTTCTTTTAGTCCAAATATCTCCATTTTCCTCACTGTTTCCTTTCCCTGTTGCTCTATTGGGGAGCAAATATAGATGTCTTACTTAAGGGTGATCACATAACTGTAACTGATTACTGCTTAGGTCAGGAATGTATTTCTCCCTATCATCAGTGTAGGCATCCTGGAAAAACCTTGGGAAAGACTAGTCAGGACAGATTGGGTGTCTGCCTGCTCAGAAGTGTAAGCCATACGGAGCATATAGCACCTGTGCCACACAGTCTGTACTGGCTGCCCACTGTTTCCAAAACAGTGATTTTTGTACTTTAGGTGCACTGCATATTTAGTATGCTAATGTATGATTATTTTGACAATAAAATAATAACAGACAGTTGACTCTGGATCTTTTAAGTGAACCTCTGTGGTCTGGGTTATTCTCTTTCAAAGGGAAACAATACCCAGCTCTCCATCTCTACCTCACATTTGGCAGAGATGTTTCCCCTGCAGTGGGGAAATAAATCCCTTTTGTCTTAAGTGTTCACTGAACCTACATCATTCTGTCCTTTTAGCAACCTGCCCGTGAGAATGTTATTTAGCTTTAATACAATACTATCTACACATATGTCCCTTTTAATAATTTTTTCTCTCATTACCTTGAATTTTCACTTTTCTATTTGGGTACGCAATAATTAGGGTTTTTCCTTTTGTATTTTGCCAAGAAAATTACTTTAAAGTTTTCATTTCTCAATTTTTTTCTTTATTTTCCCTTTATCTTCCTGCGCTGCCAACTTCCTTCCCATTATTTGGTGCTCCCAGACTCTGTTTTATTACTCATTGGAGGAGTGCTTTATTGAAATTGCTGAGAAAATTAAAGAGTACATTCCAAAGAATAGGTTGAGAATTTCTGGATGAGGTACTTAGACACTTTTTTTTTACTCATTGTGGTTTAAGACTACAATCCTGTAAGTGTCTATATGGAAAAACTTGAACAGACATCTAAATCTGGTTAATGTTGTTTATAAGTAGGTTATCTAGATAGGTTTAAATATTCCTTTCTATTTTGTTTTTCTGTGCATTTGTCCATCTGGTAGAAGAATGGGAAGGGAAAAGAGAGAAGAAAGCCTTTTCTAATACTTCTCATTGTTAACATATAGGTTAGACTAGAATTTTGATTTTTGCTTAAAAAACTCCCCAAACTATTTTGTCTGTTTTTTGGTAGGATAGTACCAGCATAAAGCACACATATATACCCACAGAGAACTGGCCATTCCACCTGGAGATCTGGTTTTGGTCATTCTAGATCTTTTAGCCTGTTTGTTTATCCGCAAAATGGGGATAGTAATATGTCTCTGATCTAGCTCACAGGGGTAGCTATGAGGATCAAATGAAAGGATGTGAAATCTTTTTCTATAACCTGTAAAGCTCTAAAAATGTAAGATTATTTAGCTTGTGCTTTTGTTATCACTTTGGTTGTAGGTTGGCCTAATTCACAGAACTCATTGTAGGCTTAGTTTTTTGTCTTGGGCTCCCAGTTTTTCATGGAATATTTTGACAGTACTGAGAGGGAGAGGTAAGTACAGAGCAAGAATACTTTTGCCTTATTTTTTTAATTACCTGAGGCAGATGGGCAGAACCTTTGATGTTCTTTTTTTCCCCATCTGTTGGTCAAAATGTGGATTACCCTCTTTCCAGGTTTCAACCAAATAGTATACAAAGACTTGGGAATAACACATGAGTACCTGAAGCCTAGAGTTGAATTTTAGTTTTGTTTAATTGATCTGAGATTGATTAGGTCCTTGGGGTCTTGCTAATGTTTCAGAACAATCTGAGACCTGGATCGTGGTACTGGATCCTATGAAGCCTGGTGGGCCTTATAATATGATGGCAAAACACATCACCAAGAAGAAGATATACAACCAGACAATATATGATGTATTATTTGGAGATATTTGGCTCTGTAGTGGGCAAAGTAACATGGAGATGACCGTTTCTCAGGTAACTTCTAGATATGTATCAGTGTCTTACAGATCCCTGGCATTTGTCTTACTCCCCTTGGGCAAAAGATAACCAGCAAAAAATAAAGGTTGGAGAGTATCACAAGGTAGAGGAGGGTTTGGAGACTTAAAATGAATTTATTTTCTCCTCTACTGTGTTAGAAACTTTGGTGAGGACCTAGTGATGGAAATAAGAACACATAGATTCTGTTTTATTGCTAAACCACTGACTTACCTTTTTGATATTGACATTTAGAAGTTGAGATTAGATGCAAATTAACAAAAGTCTTTGAGACTTAACTCACCAATGGGCATCTTTTGAAATGTTGAGGCTCTTCATATCAAGAGGTTTCATATATCAGTGGTCACTTTTTCCCTCTCATTTCTTTTATCCTGATTTTTCCTGTCATTTTCTACTTTTTTCCCCTCTTATTTCAGTTTTAACCTTTTGGATCTTGACATTAATTTTGAATTTCCTTTCCTTTATATTTTATTCTATGAGCCCTAATTATTTATTAAAGCTATTCTATAAAAGCAGTTTGAATTTTGGAAGAAAAGTACTAGATTAATCCATTGATATATATGGAGACTTAAAGAGGAAAGAGCACAATAATATTGCAAAGCACTCTTAATTTTACTTGTTACAGAAGAGGTTGGCCTTTCTAGCCTAGTGGGCCTGAGAAGACATGTTTTATAGAATAAATACTGTTGAAAAAGTTAGGAAGATCATCTAATCTTTTGGTGGTAATAGCAATAATAGCAGGCACTTAATAGAGCTTTAAGGTTTATAAACTGCTTTACAATTTTTATTCTAGGAAGGAATCAGTTCTGGTAGTTTTTATTTTTATTTTTTTTAAACCCTCACCTTCTGTCTAAGAATCAGTACTGAGTATCAGTTCTAAGGTAGAAGAGTAGTAAGGGCTAGGGTACTGGGGTTAAATGACTGGCCCAGGGTTATGCAGCTAAGAAGTGTCTGAAGTCTGATTTGAATCCAGGGCCTCCCATCTCCAGACATGATTTTTTATACATGGAGCCACTTAGTTGCTCTTCAGTTCTCAAGTACTAGTGTTTATAGTTCTTAGCTTTCACTTTCCAGCTAGAACAAAGGGAAGATAGCATCTGTTGGCTAAAGAGTGATTCAGTGCTTTGGGTATTCAGGGATGTACTAATCCCTCTTCATTTAGATAGCTAAGAGTATAGCTTTATTTTAATGTGGAGTAGGGTTCCTGTATCACAGCAATTCCTTTGAAGTATTTACTAAAAGTATTTACTAAAAATACTAAAGTATTAACCAAAAAAAAAAAAAGGATATTGATAAAAGTTTACCAAAATGTTATATACTGTAGATTATCATCTAGGCTAAGTAAGTGCAAATTATATTGTTTGGCACATTTAAAATGGGGTTGACCCAATCAACCTTTGGAGTATGTCTAGAACTTGGCTTGGTATCAGGAAGTGCATTCTAAATAAGATCTTTAGCATTACATTTGGCACATATAAGCATTTGATAGGCACTCATTTATTTTGTAAATTAGGAAGGAATTAATGCACTTCCTTTATTAAGCAAAATACATGGGAAGTTTATCATCCTCTCCAGCTCCTTTCAGTTTCTTCCCACTATGATTTTTTTCTGCTTTCTCAGTCTCTGCCTGTTTTGCCTCTATTCAGAAAGTCATCTTAATCCATCATTTTTCTTTTAAAAGACCTTTAAAACTGTATCCTTTTCAACAGACACACTATTTCTTGTCTTTGCCTACTGCAGCCTCTAATTCAATTAGCCACTTCTTATTTTTGATAGTAATGCCAGAAAATCATCCTAAGGCCTTTAAAATATGTTTCTCTTTAGTCTTATCATTAGATTCCCATAATAAATTCATATTTCTTAGGGGCAGCTGGGTAGCTCAGTGAATTGAGAGCCAGGCCTAGAGACGGGAGGTCCTAGGTTCAAATCCGGCCTCAGACACTTCCCAGCTGTGTGACCCTGGGCAAGTCACTTGACCCCCATTGCCTACCCTTACCACTCTTCCACCTATAAGTCAATACACAGAAGTTAAGGGTTTAAAATTAAAAAAAAAAATCATATTTCTTGACTTCATCCCTTCATAGAATCATAGGTACTTTCTTATCTGATTTCTTCCTTTTTATTCTCTGTTATTTCCTACCTTATTTTTCTTAGGTTTGGATTCCTTTTTTTAAGTAGATAGAAGCAAAAATGGCAGTTATACTTAGTGTTAGAAAACATGGTTTTGTATAGAAGTGGAATTACTGCTAACTCATTAGGGAAAATAGTACTTTCCTTAATGCTTTAATTGCAGCTTACTGTGTTTGCACAGAATGGTATGGACCATATCTGCTTTTATGTATATAGTCATATTCTTAATAGCAGTCTGTGCCAAGAGGATCTCATTTTGAGCTAGACTAGATTCTCATGAATACAGGAAAAACAGACATTTTCTGTGTGGATTGTTTCTCTAATTCTACTTTTTAGTTAGACTGTGTCCATGACGAGGAAATAAGCAAGACTTAGTCCAGGGGATTAATTTTTAACTTTTGTTTAACCTGTTCTCATATAAAGTGAGCAACATTCTAGGTGGTGACAGACCTGAAAACCAGGTTTGTAATTTGTTTCGCTTTTTCCTAATAGTCTCTGGAGCCTTTTTCTTTTTTTTTTTTGAAGCAGCAGAGAAGGGAAAAGATTCTCATCTTCTTCCACCACACCCCCAGCCAGTCTTAGGAGGTAGAATTTCTGTTATTACCTACCAGCCTTTACATTCAAATGAAGAAAATGGCAGATTGTAGCTCATCTTGTTGTTAGGGTGAGGTGGAATTTTTATATTTGCTGTTATTTATAACGCTGAGTGAGAAATGTATAAATGGAAACACGTTTAAATGTCCATCTGCTGTCTCCTAAGTCAGAGAGGGTCTTAGGAGTTGAATCTTCCCAGTTAAGTTCAGAAAAAAAGATATCTACTTCCATTGTTAGTCCTGAAAATCTATTTAATAGTTATCTCAGCAATTTCATCTTCATGTTACAGATTTGAGGCCTAGAGGGAAGGGCTGATAATATTAGATTATTGTTAAAAAGAGAATTCAGGAATGATCTAGTTATATACATTTGAAGCCTTCTTATTAGAACCACCATAGTAAAATAATTTATAGATTTTAAATGTCATTGATCAAACATAAAGCTTCCTCAATGCCTCATCTCTCTCTCTCTCTCTCTCTCTCTCTCTCTCTCTCTCTCTCTCACACACACACACACACACACAGACACACACACACACACACACACACACACACGCCACACACCCTTCATAGTGAACTCCCCACATAGACCCCATGCCTAGATTCTCCATGGAAATCGATTCTTGATGTTTCCTCATTAATTCAAGAATGTGCTATAAAGGTTACAAAATGAACACAGGAGAGCAGCTGCTTTGATGGTGAACAGGGTCCTATCCCTAGAGATATACTGGTGCTTTCTTCCAGCCGCAGTGGCGTTAATGACTTCAAATACCTTGGTATTCATTTACATCCTCATTTAAATACTTGGTAGAAAAATAATTACACTGAGGTGTTTGATGAGATGAAATCTGATCTCAGCAGATGGAGTAGGCTTCCTCTTTCATCAGCAGGGAAACTAAGTGTCATTTAAATGAAAATCTTTCTGAAATCTCTTTATTCCCAAGTTTGCTGCCAATATCCCTGAGGAAATGCTTCCATCAAATGGGGCTAGTGATGCTGGGATGGGATACCAAATCCTGGAGTGATTGTCACTGTGTATAGTAAGAAATACCTTATCTTTGTTAACACTTTCCTTTCTGTGGATTTTGAATTTGGGGATGAATATTATGGACACGATAATTTTAGACAAGGATACTTTCCAGACAGTGTCATTGGATCCAGTACCGTGTGCTGGCTGCACTGAAAAACACTAACTTCCCTGACTACGTGGGCTCTGCATAGCCATTGTGCTGGCAAGTGGCTTAAATGACAAGTAACACGCTCCCCTGTTCTGCCTCCCCAAGCTGACATCTCATTTCGATGTAGCACCCAAGTTCCCAGTCACTGCGGAAGCTAGTGTGGGTGGTTGAGAGGAGGGGAGAAATGAGAGAGACCTTATTCAATGTTTCCATGGAAGCAGCATCAGATCCTTCCTTAGTGCTTTTAGTATAGGACTGCATTTTCAGGGAGGTGATTTTCACAGGTACTTGCAGCTGAAAAAATAGTCTCCCTGCCAGAAGAAGCATTGAGTGCCTTCTTCATCTTGTTCTTACTATCTAATGTTTATTACCAGGCAAGATCCTGAATAGGCAGATCTGGATTTCTTGTGGGAGGCTTTCTCATTTCCACACACAGTTATTGTCTTGGTACCAATGAGGCCAGTTGCAGCTTAGGGACCCTCTTACAATGCAGAGCTGCTGCTAGCTTCAGTGGCCATTTCATTAGTATATGGCTATTCTGTTGGCTGTGGCAGGCTTGGTGGCAAGTCAGGAGGCAATTCAGAGGGCAGCACATTTGGATGAAATACGCTGTGGGGGCGCCCTGGCTGCTCTATTGTTTCTGGTGCGCTGTGGGCTGGAGGGCCAGCTGTACTCTCTCTGTGGTGGGCGGGAGGGAAGGAAGGCCAGCTGCACCCTCTTGGTGGCTGGTGGCCAATGGAAAAAGTCCCAGCCTTCGATGCACACCAAAACAGCAACCTTACCTCAGCTGGATCCCCTCATCCCTGAGGCGAATGATAAACACATTTCCTGATACATCTTTTAGTCTTTTGTTTTTGAAGAAGCTGGGGGAATTCTGAGATGGTTGAGTGGAAGTAGAGAGGTGAGTAAGGAGGACTTAGAAAGAAGGCATGTGTATGGGATAATTTTTTCCTGAAACTTAAAGCAATTCAAGTATCATTTCAATAAACATTTATTTTTAAATGCCTGATGTTCAACACACTGCCAGGGTGCAAGAGAACAACACTTAGATGAATTCTTAGAAGAAAGATTTCTAAGTTTAATGAACAAATTATCTAAGAAAACATGCATTTTTATCTAAAATACCTCTTAGCCATCCATGTCTTGCTACCTTCAATATTGATAATGTTTTAATCATTACCTTGCGCAATTAGTACATCCCTTCCTTTCGGTTATGACCTTTTGTGGTCTTATGTTTTTGGTATTTTGCTCCAAATTCTGCATATCCTTCACTTCCCATATCAGCGTTAGCTTTTGCAATTTGGCAAGATAGTAAGAATGTATTTAATCATCCATCAGACTAATATAGCCCATAGGATATAATACATAATATTCATACCTGTTCTTTAGATTTTTAATGCTTCTGAGGAGGAGGCAAAGGCTGTTGCCTATCCATTTATCCGCATCCTCACTGTTGCTCTTGTTGAGGCAAAAGAGGAGCTGGAGGACCTCGCTTCAGTTGATTTGCCATGGTCTCTGCCTACCCCAAGTAAGTGTCTTCTGAGGTTATCTCTTTCTCCTCCACACTGATTTGATACCTGGAGTGTGGTTCTTTGCTTCTATGATGTGGTTGGTCTACCCTCATTAATCCCAGGCATGGTCTTTATTCCAATTCACTTTTTCTCAATGTGGCAGAAGCCCAAAGCTGAGGCAGAACTGGGAGACTGCTCTAGCTGGTCTCCCTCTTATCTATGTTCCATTGAAATTTGGGGAGTGGTAGAATCAAACGGAAGTGAATGTGGGTGACACATAGGGACAGAAGTATAGGAGTGGTCAGAAAAAGGGCTCTTGGCTTCTTTGCCTCTCTTCTATTGCAGAGGGGACCTGAATTTTTAAATTTTGATGAGCCTATAAGAGATATAGGGAAACTTTAAGAAAAAGTATTTCCTTGACTACAATGCTTTTAGATCCTTAGATGAGTGATTGTTTTCAAGATTGAAAGACTAAATTAAGTGACAGAGGGGAACTCAGAATTTAAAAGTGATAAATGTTAAAATATTTTTTAATGTAATTGGAAAATATTTAGCAAAATACAATATTTTACTGAATTTAAAACATTGACATTTAATTATGTTCTAGATGGAGATGTTTATAATTTTCTTTATGAGAACAAATATTTTCAGTTCTTAGAGATGCTAAATGAAAATAAATATTAATGATTAATGCTTTCACCTTTCCACAGTAAACAAAATTCAAGTATCAGTGAAATTTTAGCTCTAAAAACTTAAGATTCTATGATATATTTTTCTGTTTTTTAGAGATTCCCCCTTGTGAAAATTTGAAAGAACAAACCACATTACTTGTTGACAAGGACAAGAAAAATGAATCAAAATTTGCAGTTGAAGATTTTTAGGGCTCGAGTGAAGTTCTGTTCCCTGTCCCTCAAACATCTTACCTTTGAACAGTTCTGGAGAGGATAAAAGGGTGGCTAAAGTTTTATTTTATTGTTTTCTTTGTATGATTCCTGTACCTCTTACCCAGACCGCTTCTAGTTGATGAGGTTTGCACTCATTTCTGATATCTCTGATTGTTTTCCTTTGTTTCTTTGGACAGAAAACTTGGGCCATGGAAATTTTACTTATTATTCAGCAGTATGCTGGCTGTTTGGGCGCTATATGTATGATACTCTGAAGTATCCTATTGGGTTGGTCTCCTCCAGCTGGAGTGGAACACCTATAGAAGCCTGGTCATCTTGGCGGTCTTTGCAATCCTGTGGGGTCACAATGGAAGAAAAACAGTAAGGAATCAGGTTCAAATATCAAGTCCTCTGATTGGTTTTTGAAGTCCTTTTACAACTTGGCTCATTCCTACCCTTCTCCCTCTTCTGATACTTGACCCCTCACCACTCTAAGATCAAGTTGCACTGGTCTTTTGCTATTCCTTGACCAGAATACTCCCATTTCCTTACTCATTTCTTGTGTGTAGAATGCTTTCTTTTCTCACTTCTGCTTCCTAGTTTCTTTCAAAGACATAAGTCTGCAAGATCCTTTAACCTTTTCCTGGGGTTTTCTCTCTGAAATTACCTTCCATTTACATTGCATTTATATGTGTACATAGTTATTTGCATTTGTCTTCTGTATTGGAGTAAGTCCCTTGATGTCAAGCATGGTGTTTCTGCCTTTCTTTGTATCCTCAGAGCTTAGCACAGTACTTATTGCATATAAATACTTATTGACTTGGCCTGAATGAATTTAGAATACTGACCCTGATTGAATGGGTTCCCTAAGAAGAATCAAAGATCTGGGAGAAGATATGCCCTATAGTCACATGCATATCATTGTTTTCCTTAAGATGTCAGTCAGCAAGGCTATATATGAATGTACAAGTTATTATTGTTGTTAGACACTTGAGATGTTCATTAAGAATAGACATGGCCTTTGCTTTTACTGAGCTTCGAGTCTGTTGGTGGAATTGAGACATGCATATCTATCTATTTAATCAGAAATATGTATAAGAACAAAAATTCATGTCAGGAAAGGTAGGCCAGATAGTGTGCTAATAGGTTGTAGAAATGGATCAGAAAATCCGGGAAGACTGGAAGAGAGATGGGCCTTGAATTGTTTAAAGGAAGGAAGAGAAGATGTATGATTAGTAGGATTGGGGGAGATTATTTAGTATATTTAAGACATTTTGTTTAAAGGTTTGGATGTGAGAGCATGAAGATTGTTAACTGAAACAGAAGTTTCAAGTTGTAGTATGAAAGGAGCATTAGCCTGGGAAATAGGGGCTCACAAGCAATCTGCCAACTTCTGCCTGTGTGTGCTGACCCAGAAGACGATACCATATTGACTAGACCTCAGCTCTTTAAATTTGGACGATGGGTTGGTTAAATGATATAGTCTGATATTTACAAAAACTTTTTAAGATTATGGGAGAAAATACTTTCCCATGTAGGATAGATAGAGATTTGTCACCTTATACTTGAAAGTATGGTTCAATTTCCTTTGAATTTGAGAGCTAATACTTTTTATTAGAAAATAGCACTGAAATGAAAGTTGGGTAGGGCTCTATCTTAACCAGTGTCTGGTGTTCCCATTGTGTCTCATTCCAGGCTTTGTTTCCCCAGTCTATATAATGGCCCCACTGACCACTCCATACTTTGGAATTCAATGATCCATCCCCTACTCAATATGACATTAAAAGGAGTGGTATGGTACCAGGGTGAGTATGTAGGCTGTTGTTTAGTTCCCAACTCTGTCCTTACAGGATTGTTCCTCATTCCTTATATTTATTATTGTTTTCAGGAGAGAGTAATGCATACTATAACACTGATTTGTATAACTGCACCTTCCCTGCTCTTATTGAAGACTGGCGCCAGGCTTTCCACTATGGCTCTCTGGGACAGACACAGCGACTTTTCCCTTTTGGGTTTGTTCAAGTATGTGGTAAGAAGAAAGTTTATAAATGGACTTCTGTATGGTGATGCATTACATTTATCTGTCTCTTAGAGCCAATAGACCATTTCCCTTTGTCTTTCTAATCAGCTGGTATAGGAAGCAGGGAACAAGACTTGTTTTCCTTCACTTCACACATGGGGAAATTGAGTTTATAGATTTAGAGTTAGGAATGATCTTAGAGCTCATATAGTCCAACCTTCCACCTGTCCTGAGAATCTCCTCTGCATCATCCTATACAAATGGCCATCTATGTCTGTGCTTGACCACTTTCAGTGACAAAGAAGTTTTCTATTTTGTTTTTGGAGAAGAGAACAGTTTTGCCAATGTTATGTTCTTTCCTGTTGACAACTCTTCTGTATTGTAGAATTATAGACAATAGAGATAGGGAGGGACCTGTCTGATTTTATTGATATTGGGAGTACCCAGATAAGAAAACTCTCATCAGTGAAGGTTGGCATCTTCTCTGCAATGTTTAGCCTTAAATAGTTGACTAGAATACTGATAGGTTAAATGACTTGTCCAGAATCACACAGCCAATGGGTATCAAGAATTGGATTTGAGTGAAATCCGTTATTTAAAAATTTTTTTTTCAGTTAATGATCATTTATTTTCTTTTCTCCTGCCTCTCACCCAAAAGAGAGGAAAGCAAAATTCAATTCAATCAAACCAAATCCTTATAACAAATATGCATAGTGAATCAAAACAAATTCCCAATTTGACCATATCCAAAAATGTATATCTCTTTCTGTATCTTGTATCCATAACCTTTCTGATGGGAGGTGGGTAACATGAAACTGAAGTCATTAAGGAAAAAGGTGTTGTGGTTGGCCATTGAATTGATCAAAGTTCTTATGTCTTTCAAGGCTATTTGTTTTTACTTTTATTTTGTTTTCTCTGTTATTATGTAAATTGTTTTCTTGGTTCTGCTCACTATAGTCTTCATCTATTATTGCATGCAGGTTTTTTTTGTTCCAAGACCAGATCTATACACTGTGCTGTGTTGGTGTTGTAAGAATTATATTCCCTTTGTCTATAATCTTCTCTCCATATTAGTTAAAATTCTTTAATATTTACAGTAATAATTACTCTCCTAGGTTTTTTTAATTGAAAAGATGATTCCTGAAAGGCATATAAGTGGGGATTCTTAAAATACTAAAATTTATTTATTTACTTTCTTTTCTCTCTTTATTGCTATTCTCTGTGTATATATCTTTGTGTGCATACATGTACCCATTCCGAACCCATCACCTCTCTCTCTAGAGGTAGGTAGCATGCTTTATCTTGCCTTCTCTGGAATTGTGGTTTGTCACTGAGTTCTGAGTTGTTTATAGTTTCTAAAGTCTTTCAAAGTTGTTTGCCTTTATAATATTGCTGTTATTGTATACATTTTTCTCCTGGTTTTGCTCACTTCATTTTGTATCAGTTCATACAAGTCTTCTCAGGTTCCTGTGAAACCATCCCCTTCATCATTTCTTACAACCTGATAGTATTCCATCATGTTTATATACCATCACTTGTCGAAGCAGCTAGGTTGTGCCATGTAGAGTAATGAGCCTGGATTCAGGAAGACCTGAGTTCAAATGTGGCCTCAGACACATAATGGCTGTGTGATCCTGAGCACGTCATTTACCTTCTGTCAGTCTCACTTTCCTAAACTGTAATATGGGGATAATAATAGCACCTACCTCCTAGGGTTGTTAAGAGGATCAAATATGAGATAACATTTATAAAGCGCTCACTTAGCAGAGTGCCTGTACATAGTAGGCACTTGATAAATACTTGCTCATTTAATTTCCCTAATTGATGAGCACCTTCCTCTCAGCTTCCAGTTCCTTACTACCAAAAAAAGAGTTGCTATAAATATTTTGTACATTTTCTTCTTTCTTTAGTCCTTATGGCTTATAGACCTAGTATAGCTTTTTGGACATAGTTCCAAAATTGTGAATAGTGACAAGTTCACTGCTTCACCAACAATGGACTGATATACCTGTTTTCTCATAGTTCTTCAATATTTGCTATTTCCCACCCCCCTTTTTTTTGGGTTAGTTTTGCCATTCTGATGGATCAGAATTGATTTAATTTGCATTTTTCTAATTATTAGTGACTTAGAGAATTTTTTTCATTTGGCTATGGATAGTTTGGATTTCTTTCTCTGAAATCCGCCATTTCATGTTCTTTGGCTGTCAGTTGGGGAATGATTCTTATTTTTTATAAATTTGAATTTAGTTCTGTATGTATCTTAGAAATAAGACCTTATTGGATAAACTTGATTTACACTACCATCAGTGCCCCAATTTTATGCTTTTCTAATTTTAGCTGCAACTTTTCAATTTTATGTATTGAAAGTTACTCATTTTACTTCCTGTGATCTTCTCCATCTCTTGTTTGGACACAAGCTCTTCCCCTTTCCATAAATCTGAGAGGGAATTACTTCCATTTTCCTATAATTTATGATGTCAACTCTTTATGTCTAAATCATGTACCTATTTGGAACTTTTCTTGGGAGACTGTTAGATGTTGGCCTGTATGTAATTTCTGTTAGATTGCTTTCCAGTTTTCCCAAATAGCTTAGAGCTTTGGGTTTATCCAACACTAGACTATTGAGCTCATTTGCTTTTGGATCTTGTGTATCTAATCTATTTCACTGATAAACCTTTCTATTTCTTACCTGGTACCAAATTGTTCTTATGGTTATGGCTTTGTAGTATAGTCTCAGATCTCATACTGGTAGGCCATTTTCTCTTTCATTGTTATTTTTTATCACATTTCAGTAACTTACCTTGAAAATGTTAACAATAAACAAAAATGACCCTGTCTTTTATACCTTCATTAGCTATGCCCATTTTTATTCCTTTTTTTTTCCCCATGAGAGATGAAGTAATTTATCAAATCATGCAGTGACAAAGTTATGACCACCCCATTGTGGCCTTTTGAGTAAAAAGTCCAGAAGCTCCCTATTCTACCCTTCCATGATGGCAGTGCAAATAAATACCTGCTAAATACTGGGAGTTTGGTAAATATTTTTATAAGGGAATTAATCAAGCATTTTTGACTAGAAAGAAGCTAGTTAAGTATTTTAAATGTGTGTTTATTCACATTACTCCCAGATACAAATTTAAGTGCTCTTTTTTTCCTTTTGTGAAGTCTTGTCTCTTTTGCTCACATGAGCTCTGGACTCACACAGATCAGGTTTGATTCTGGGGAATTTGATCCCAAGATAGTGAATATTTCTCTGATTTGTGCCCTAGCACTTGAATCTTTTTCTCCAAGGAAATCTCCAAAATAAAGCTTAGAATATCTGTGTTTCACTAAAATTGAATAAATTACCAGTTCTCACACAGGCATTCAGTGAACTCTGAGTCCATTGTGGATGGGGCAATCTTTGTTTCAATTGGAAATGCATGCATCACAAGAGCTTTAACATCAAATATCCTGGAAGATAAAGCCACTCGAGGCTTCTGAACACACATTTTCCATTCACTTTGGACTTGCACTACCCAAGCAACAGCAAAGAAGAGTTGACAAGGTTCAGATTTGGTCCATGCTGTGACTCCAGCCTTATAGCTTCAGGATTCATGGTGGTTGTGTTCTTCTTTACCCAAGGAATATCAAGATAAGGAAAACTTCTAGGACAGTGTTCCCAAACTTTTTTGGCCTACCGCCCCCTTTCCAGAAAAAAATATTACTTAGCCCCCTGGAAATTAATTTTTAAAAAATTTTAATAGCAATTAATAGGAAAGATAAATGCACCTGTGGCCATCACCGTCCTCCTGGATCGCTGCAGGCACCCACCAGGGGGCGGTGGTACCCACTTTAGGAAATACTGTTCTAGGAGATTCAGTGCCTGAATGTTAGATCTTAGTAATTCTCAAATTTGCAAATCGCTAGGTTCACACAGTAACTCTTGGCATAACCCCCACGTCTTGGGGAGTCTAGTCTTTTTTTTTTCAGATTTATTTTCAAATTTTTATTTTATTTGTGTTCTTAAATTTTTTTCAATTATATGTAGAAAAAATTTTTGACATTTGTTTTCTGACATTTTACAATTTAGATTCTCTCTCCCTCTCCACCATCCCCTCTGATAAATAGTCTGGTATAGGTTATACTAGCACTATCATGTAAGTACATATTTCCATATTGTTCATGTCATGATAAGAAGACACATATCATATGTATATATATGTATATATATAATAAAAATATCATGAATGAAATAAAGTGGAAGATGACATACTTTGATCTGCAATCAGACTCCAACAGTTCTTTCTTTGGCTATGGAGAGCATATTTTATCATGAGTTGTGGGAAGGATATATCTTGGAAATTTACTTTGCTGTTAATAATTTAGTCCTTTACAGATGATCATCATACAGTTTTTCTGTTACTGTAAACATTGTTCTCCTGGTTCTGCTCACTTCACATTTCAATCAGTTCATATTAGTTTTTCCAGGTTTTTCTAACTCATCCTGTACAACATTTCTTATGGCACAATAATATTCCCTTATAACCACATACTACAACTTTTCAGCCATTCCCTAGTTGAGGGCCCCATTTTTCTTAATAAAGTTTTCCTTTTTTCTTTACTTCTTCAGTTCCATTGATCACTTGTATAATTTTCATTCAAATCCTTATCTTTTTAAGTATATATATATAGACATATATATATAACCTTTCTTCAAGAAGATACTTGATTATTACTATTTATAATTTTTCTCAAGAAAAATTCTTGCTTTTGTTTATCTTATAATTAGTGTTCCTTTATACTTTCATTTTGTAAACTTCACTTAAGTTTTTCTCCACCCTTGTAAAATGTATACTCTCTAAGTAGCAGCTCCTAAAATAGGATAGATGAGATTATTTCTTTTTACCCATTACAAATATGTTTAGTCAGGTAAAATTAATTCCTCTGCCATTTCCAAAAAAAAAATAAAGAAAAAGAAAGGGACAATATGCTTCAGTCTGTAATATGAGATAACCAGAGTTAGCTGGAGGTGAATAACATGATTTTCATCATGAGTCTTTTGGAATTAATGGCTGGTCATTGTGTTGATCAGAGTTGCCCCAAACTGATTATCTTTTCAATTTTGTTGTTATTGTATAAACTGTTAGGATATCACTTCATTTTGCATAGGTTCATACACAGGTCTTCTCAGATTTTTCTGAAACCATCCCCTTCATCATTTCTTTACAGCACAATAATATTCTATTACATTCATATACAATAACTTGTTCAGCCATTCCCCAACTGGTGGATATTCCCCAAGTTTACAATTCTTTGCCAATTATGAAGAAACTGCCATAAATACTTTTGTACATATAAGTCCTTTTCCTCTTTAGGGATATAGTCTTAGAAGTGGTATTGCTGGGTCAAAGGATATGCATAGTTTAATAGCTTTTTAGGCATAGTTCTAAATTGCTTTCTAGAGTTACTAGATTAGTTCACAGCTCCACCAAGAGTGAATTAGTATACCTGTTTTCCCATAGCCTCTTCAGGATTTTTAATTTTTCTTCTTTGTCATCTTTGCCAATATGATGGGTACAAAGTAGTGCCTCACAGAGAGTTATTTTAATCTGCATTTCTCTAATTATTAGTGATTTGGAGCACTTTTTCATCTAGTTATTAATAGCTTAGACTTCTTTCTCTGAAAACTATTCATATCCTTGATCAAAATTTTGTTTTGGGAATGGCTCCTTTTCTTATAAATTTGAATCAGTGTCCTATATAGCTTGGAAATGAAACCTTTATCAGAGAAATTTGTTAAAAAGGTTTTTTTTTATATTTTAATTTTAGCTGCTTGGACTTTGTGCAAAAATTTAAATTTTATATAATCAAGATGACCCATTTTACTTCCAACAAATTTGGTCTTAAACTCTTCCTCTGTCCATGGATCTGGCAGGTAATTTCTTCCATGTTCCACTAATTTGCATATGATATTACCCTTTATGTCTAATCACATATCCATTTTGAGCTTATGTTGGTAGGTAGAGTGAGCTTTTGATCTGTTTTGGTCTAGAATATTGGACTATTGATATAGTTTCTTTCAAATTGTTTTCCAGTTAGTCTTTGTTGAATAGTGAGTTCTTGCCCCAATACCCATGATCTTTGGCTTTTTCTAGCACTACTTTACTGTGTTCATTTGCTTCTGTATGTTATGTACCTAATCTGTTCCATTTTTCCACATGCCTGTTTCTTACCTGTAACATTGTTTTGATGATTACAGCTCTGTAGCATAGTTTGAGATCTGTTACTATTAGGACCAGATCTCAGATTCCGATTTTTTCTGCTTTGATTCCATTTCATTGATATTCTTTACTTTCTGTTTCTTCAGATGGATTTTTGTTATTTTTTCTCACTCTATAACAGTGATGGCAAACCTATGGTATGAGTGCCAAAGATGGCATGGCACACAGAGTGCTCTCTTTGGGCATGTGGGCACCCCCCCCCCATTCTTCCTCACAGGTTCATTACTAGAAAGGCCTGAAGACATTTTTTCACATCCCCCACCCCTCTGCCCAGCAACTCAGTGGGAGTGCACAGGGGGGAAGGTGGGTGGCTCACAGGCAGCAGAGCTGGAGGGGAGCAGAGCACTCGAGCACTTCTCTCTCCCATTCCATACACACTGAGGACATTCCTCATTTACCCTACCCCTCCACCCAATGGCCCACTGGGAGCGCTTTCTCCCTTCCCTGTCTGGGGTAAGAGGGGTGGGGCATGCCCAGCACTCAGTGGGGGGGAGGGGCACCACATAAGGTCTCTGGGGGGGCTGGGCATGGCACTCTGTCTGGGGGTGGGGTGGGGGCAGGGCCTGGCACTCTGTCTCTGAAAGGTTTGCCATCACTGCTCTGTTAGATGATTCTTTGGAGTTTGTTTAGTATGGTACTGAATAAATAAATTAATTTAGGTAGTGTTTCCATTTTTATTAGATTGAATTAGCCTACATGAGCAATTAATATTTCTCCATTTGCTTAGGTCTGTCTTTATTTGTAAGAAGTTTGCTTTATAATTGTATTCATATACTTTTTTCTATGAGTCTCAGCAGATAGATTCCCAAATATTTTATACTATCCATAGTTATTTTATTTTATTTTATTTTATTTTTTAATATTTTTTTTATTTTGGATATTTTCTCCTAGTTACATATTTCGTGTTCTTTCCCTCTTCCCCCAAACCCCTAGCCCCCCTTAGCCGACGCACAATTCCACTGAGTTTTACATGTATCATTGATCAAGTCCTAATTCCATATTATTGATAGTTGGATAGAGTTATCATTTAGTGTCCACATCCCCAGTAATATCCCCAACAGGCCATGTATCCATAGTTATTTTAAATGGAGTTTAAATATAAATTTTAAATGGAATTTAAATTTCTCTATCTCTTCCTGCTCAGTTTTATTTGGTGATATAAAGAAATATAGAGATGGTTTGTGTGAAATATAGAGATATTTTATAACCTACAATTTTCCTTGAGTTTTTAATTGTTTTGATTAGTTTTTGAGTTGACTATCTAGGGTTCCCTAAGTAATCCATCATATCATCTACTAGAAGTGATAGTTTTGTTTCCTTTTTGCCTATGCCTGTTTCTTCAATTTCTTTTTTTCTTGTTTTACTCCTAGAGTTAGTATTTCTAGTATAATAGTATATTGAATGATAATGATGATAATAGACATCCTTGCCTCCTCCCCCAACTAGAAAGGTACCTAGTTTATCCTTATTAAAGATATTATTTGCTCTCAGTTTTGGGGTAGATATTACTTATCATTTTAAGAAAAGCTTCATTTATTCCTATGCTTTCTAGAGTTTTTAAACAGGAATGGGTATTGTATTTTGCCAAAAATCTGCTTTCTGCATATATCCCAGCTTTACTTTATATGTGCAGTATTTATGTTTTTTTCCTCTTGTTTTTAGCATTCAACTTTCATGTGTAACTTAAAATATTTTACCTAGTAACATGTAACATTATGCAACTGTCATTCATTGATTAGATCTACATGGCATAAAATACATAGAATGCTGAAATTACCTTCTATTTGCATTGTAGATAACATTTGACATAGTGGGACTCCTTACTCTCTAGTCTTCAAGACTAGAGTTGGAAGCTTATAAGCTGCCTTGGGAAGTCTGTTTTAGGCCTGGATCATCTCCTTGGCTGGAGGACTCCTGGTTGGTTTGATTTCTAAACTACTTGAGGGTATTGTTTTTAGGTGGCGATTTTATTGAACATATTCCCCAAAGAATTATATATAGGATTACTGGGATCATGAATGAAATTTCCTAGTTCTTTCCAAGGTCAGTCCTACCCCATCTTGGGTCTTAATTGTCCAGTAATCTGATATACCCAGTACCTTGAAATGTCCATTTTCCATATGCTGGAATGTTCTTGAGCTTATTCAGGACATCTGATTGTTATACAAGCTTTTTTTTTTTTTCATCACCTCCTTTTTATAGCCTTTTCCCAAGTTCAGATCCTTTTTATTTTCAAGGAATCTGAAACCTCCCACCTCAGTTTCAAATGGGCCAGATGGAACCTGAACACTTTCCCTCACTTTCTTCTTTGCTTTTATCAAAGTTAAAACAGAAATATCAATCAAAAAAAGTTTGATGTTTATCCTTCCTAGTCCTTGTTGGCTGGGAAATATACATGCCAACTGTCTTACAACCACATTAACCTTATTATTCTATACAGAGATGGAAAAGATGTTCGGCAGAGAAATCATACATCCAGTTGGTGATAACTAGACATAAAATGTATAAAAAGACTGGAATTAATGTCTGAATTAAACTTTATTCCAATGGATCCCACAGTGTTATTTTTTTTTTCTCACCATCTTCCAATCTCTTTTTGTTCTATTTCACAGCATCCTTTTTTGGGAGTATGATTTTTTTTATAGATCCTCCTTCCATTTAAATTTCCTGTATGTTCTTTTTCCATTTCTTCCCTATATTCATTTTGACTTGGACCACAGTTGTTCTGTTCACAGTTTTGAAAGTACTAGTATAACTTTTGTTGCCAGTTCTGAATGTTGTAGTTAAACTTTGTTGTTGTTGTTGCATTTCATTTGTGTTTGACTCTTCGTGACCCCATTTGGGGTTTTCTTGGCAAAGATACTGGAGTGGCTTGTTATTTCCTTTCCAATTCATTTTATAGATGAGGAAACTGAGGTGAACAGAGTTAAGCGACTTACCCAGGGTCATATAGCTAGTAAGTATCTAAGCCCAAATTTGAACTCAAGAATATGACTCTTCCTGACTCCAGGCCTAGTACTCTATCTACTAAGCCTCTACCTCACTGCCCAAGACTTGGTTTACCTGTAAATATCTTCTTCTTTAAATTATGTATATTTACATTGAGATTTTAATCCCTGGATTTTGAAGCAGGGTAACTGCCCAACTGAATGTCATGCATGCCACTAAATAATTATTATTGTTATTGTCTATTGGAAAGACCACTGATCTAAGAGTTTAGGAGACTTGGTTGCTAGTCCTTGCTCTGTTGTAATAATTAGGGGAACTTGGACAAGTCATTTAACGTTTTTGTACTTCAGTTTGAATATTTAATATAATATTTTGAATATTACTATAACATTACAGTGCAGTCACCAAAAGGTAACTAATGTTAGGGAGCTTACATTTTATTTAGGGATATAGGAAATATACTTAAAAGATAATAGCACAACAGTAGCCTATAAATGCAAATGAATAATATAAGAAATAATTGATATAGAAGTTCAGAAAAAGGGAGGCCTTTTGAGGGTAGTGAAGAGTGGTTAGAAGATGTTTCATGGAGGATTAGATTTGAATTAGACCTTGGAGAATGTGTAAGACTTGGGTAAATGGAGAAAAAGTAAAATTTGTTTTCTAGTCCATATTGGGAAAACAAAATGAATGAAAATATGAAAGTAGAAATGCATAAGGATGTCTGGTGCAAGGAAATAAACAAGTTTGACCTGAAAATGAAAGGACTATAAGAGAGTCTAGAAAGATAGAGGCCAAATTATTGATGGCCTTGAATGCTAGGCTAAAAAATTTTGACTTTATCTTATAGTCAGTGGAAAGTCATAGAGGTTTTTCATCTAGGTAACATAAGAACAATTTTAAAGGAAAATCAAGATTGGTCAGCTGGTCATAGTATACAGGATAGTTTAGGACTAGGGTAGGATTTAGAGCTGGAAGGGACTTAGATGTATAGCCCACCCACTTCATTTTACAAACAAGGAGACATGCTAAGAAATTTAAAATGACTTGCAGAGTGCTATTACACAAGTAGTAAATAGCAGAGTTGGGATTTAACCAAGAATTTAGATTCCAGATTTAATATTCTTTCTACCACAGATAGTTCTTGCTTTATAGCAGTGGTTCCCAAAGTGAGTGCCACTGCCCCCTGGTGGGTGCTGCAGCGATCCAGAGGGACGGTGATGGCAACAGGTGCATTTATCTTTCCTATTAATTGCTATTAAAATTGAAAAAGTAATAAGTAATATTTTTTCAGGAAAGGGGGTGGTAGGCCAAAAAAGTTTGGGAACTACTGCTTTATATAAATGTACTGTTCCATAGACCTCTATTTTTTTTTACATAATTTTTACATAATGTAAATTTGCTTATGGAAGGGGAAGCATGATGAAGACAGACATGGGGGGCATGACACAGAGGAGGGAGGTAAGGTCAAGGGTCTCCTTTCTGGGCACTGGAGGTTTCAAGGCAAGCCCTTGATCTGTAGGTAGCAACAATCTACATGAATGGCTTGGAGAATTTTTTATTTTTTTTGGCTAGGATAGGGTGGAAAGCTGTGGGGTGCGGAACTTAACCAAGGGGCAGGAGCAGAGAGAGAGCACAGTACTGTACTTCCAAGTTTACCGGAAGTGTTTTTTTGAAATGTGGATTTCTGTTGGAATTCTTTATGCAAAGTCAAATTTACATAATGCAGGTACTTGGTACAGTACTAATCTAGGGTATTTAATGAGGGCAGCACCAAAGTGGCTGAGAGTTGCTCATCTGTAAAATGAGTTGTGCTAGGTAGTAAGATTTCTTCTAGTATTAAAATTCTCATCATTCTATGTTCCATATTCTGGATTATCATATAACCATTTTTTATCCTTCAGATTCTGCACAGAGATTTTCCATTCTACCCGATAGTATGTGCTATCATTTCCCCATACATTAGCCCTCTTTTCTGTACAAGTCAGGAAAAATCCAAAACAAAATAAGTTCCTAGTTTTGTCTTATGATTGACTTATTTGTGCTTGGCCATCCCTGTTGCTTTTTATTTTTTATCTTTTGGAACAGTCACTTTGGTTCACTCTCATCTTTCTCTTTAATAATTCACTTCCTCATTGCATCCAAATCCCAATTTTTATCTTCATATGAAGCCATCTTGGCTCATGACATAATTTTTAAGATTTAGGAAGGGTTTAAACTTTAGGAGATTCCATATTTTGGGAGGAATTGGGGAGGCTTTCATACAGATAAAATACAGGTTGTTATTTATGTAGGTCCTCCCAAATGTGGTCATTTGTATACTTTGAGGTACCTTTACTATATGATATGTAGGTAACAATACCTCAACTGATTTGCTAAAACATGGGCAGGACCTTTAAGGTCTCATCTTGAGAAAATGTCCCTTTGGCTCAAGAAGCAGAAGTGCTGGTGCCTCCTTGTGGCTAGACTACAGTAGTGCAGTCAAGGTATTTTGGAGAATAAAAGGAGGAATTCATTTCTGTAAGTAAAACTGTGTGATAATTTTGCTAGTGCAGAAATAGTAGCAGCAGGAATTATTATAGACTAGGTGTGTGTGGGTGATAGCAGAGGTGGACTGTCTTTGGAATAAGTAAAGAGTTCCACAGTCTTAATTTACTTACTGGGCATGACCTGACGCAGTGAAGATTAGTGTGCTGAGTGGCTCACAGGTACCAATGGCAGTGTTTGTCCCAATTAGGTTACAAGATGAAAAGTCCTGAGAATGGTACTCTTATTATTCCTACTGTGTGTCTTATAGAATAGTTAAGACACTGAGCTTGAATCCTTGCTATGAATTTCCAATCCAATGGGTACAGTTCTGTGAACATCATTACTCACAGGACCTTCACTTGGATTTCCTGGTTTACTTTTATAGCTTTCAGAAGTAGGGGGAAAACAACAACCCCAACACTCATGTGCTGTGGCTTAACCATTCATGTATCCATTCTGATCTGTGACCCAGTTCATTTCTTTAAGAAAATTGGGGGCATCTCTATTCCTTTATAATATGGAATCCTCAGTAGTTTTCTAGCTGCTCTTAGTTCTTCCTGAGGTTGCAGACCTTTTGCCTCATATTTGCAGAGATGTTTTTAGATGATTACTGGGTGGACCAAGGGAAAAGAGAAGGAAAATGAATGACACTCCTTTTCTTTTATGATATAACTTTGTGGATAGGCAGATAAAGGCAGAAATGGATTTGAGGCAATGTGGTCAGATGTTGGGGAGATAAGAAATGTAGGTTCTAGTCCTGACTATGATCTGATCTCCCAAATATCGATTAGATCATTATTGTTTATGTTTATGAATTAGGGAGATTCGCTAATGGGGTTAGAATTGGTGTATTTATGTTGTAATTTAAGTATAAAATATATTTTATTAACAAGATAGTGATAGAAGGGAGGAATGGTGTTACAAGTATTAAAGAATACACACAGGATAAAAATGAAGGCAAAAAACATCCACTACTTTCAAGGAGTTCACAGTCTATTGGGAAAGGCAATGTAAAAACAACTGTGTGTGCGCACGCGCGTATATATAGATTTGTCATATATATGTGTATAGAAGATATATACATACATATGCATATGTATGTGTGTATATATACATAACATACATACATATATGTGTGTGTATGTGTGTGTATATATACATATATACATATATATATATACATATATATATATGAAAGGTAAAGAGATTGGAGAGAAGAAATACTTAACATTTAAATGCATTGAAATTAACTTAAAGAGAGAAGAACAATCAGATCCATTGTGGCATAGAATTGATTCGCACCATATAGAGAGGTAGAAGGGAAACAAAAGGACTGGTGGGGAGGGAAGCAACACTAGGAAGGGAGAGAGCAGGGGTGAGGTGGGAGAAGTAGCTGAAAAAAGACCCTAAAGAAGAATAAGAGGAGAATAAGAAGGGAGAGGGGAGAAAGGGAAGTACAATAAAGGAGGGGATCAGGGGAACTGATTAAAAACTAAACACTGGTATAGAAGGAAATAGTGAAAGAAGAAAGGGCAGGACAAGGAGAGAGAATCAAAATGT
>NC_058132.1:165463228-165524625 GCF_016433145.1 Gracilinanus agilis
ATATATATATATATATATATATGATAAATTGGAGTTAGTCAGTAGAGGGAAGGCACCAGCATGAAGGAGATCAGGAAAGTCTTCTTGAGGAGAATTAAATTTGGGCTAGTTCTTGAATTCAAGGAAGCCAAAGAAGCCAGGAGGTAGATATAAGGAGGGGAGACTATTTCAGGGATGAGGGATAGCTAATGAAAATGCCCGGAGTCTGAAGATGATGGAGGGTCTTGTTCAAGGAATAACAAGGAGGTCTGTGTCACTGGCTTGCAGAATACATGGGGTGGGGGGCATATGAGAGAGTAAGGTGTAAAAAAACTGGAAAGGTAGGAGGGAGCCAGATTGTAAAGTGCTTTTAAAATGCCAAACGGATCTTTTGTTTTACCATTTATTTTAATTTATATAGATCATAATATAACATGTAATAAAACAGTATTTATGATTTATTATAAATATATAATATGCTTATCCACAAAACAAATTCTCATGTCCAAGAAGGGACCCCCCTTCTTCCCATCCCTCCCTCTTCCCCAAGAAGGCAGGTAATATGATATAGGTTGTACATAATACATATTTCCCTGTTCATCATGTTGTGAAACAAAATATATATTCCTTAAAATTAAGAAAAATTCACGGAGGAAATAAAGTGAAAAATGAGGTTTCAGTCTGCATTTGGACTCCCATCCTTCTTTATCATGAGTTCCTTAGAATTGTCTTGGATCCTTGTCTTGCTGATAATAATTAAGTCATTCACAGTTGATCATCATACATTATTGTTGTTACTGTATATAGTGTTCTCCTGGTTCTGTTCACTTCATTTTCATCACATCTAAGTCTTTCTAGGTTTTTTGTGATCATCTTGTTTATCATTTCTTATGGCATAATAGCTCATTATAAATACATACCACGGTTTATTCTGATTTTTTATTTTTATCTTAGAGGTGACAGTATGTGTGAGTGTGGTTAAGTTTGAACTTTAGGAATATTAATTTGACAGTGGAGTGGGGAGAGACTTGAGGCAGGGGGGCCAACCAGCTGGCTATTACAGTAATTCAGGTGTGAGGTGATGAAGGCTTACATGAGAGTAGTGGCAATGTCATATGAGAGATAGGGGTGTATTTGAGAGATAAAATCAACAGGACGTAGCAACAGATTGGATATAGGGGATGAGGATAAGGAGTCAAAGATGGCAGCTTGGGACCCTGGGTGACTGGGACATGGTAGTACTCTTAACAGTAATAAGGAAGTTAAGAGAAGAAAGTTTGGGGCAGAAAAGCAATGAATTCAATTTTGGGGACATTGAATTTAAGATGAGTACAGGACATACACTTTGAAATGTCTGAAAGGAAGCTGGGGAAGTGAGTTTGGAGATCAAGAAGCAAGTTGTGGCTGGAAAACTATTAAGAAAAAAGAATCATTAGCATAAAGAAGATAATTGAAGGGAAGGAAAGTATTGCAAGAGGGCAATTGGTATGAACAAAGTCAGAAATAAGGTGGAGTGTTCATATGAAATGACTAAAGAGGAAATGTGGTTATTTTGTTCAAAGGAGTAATCAATATGCATGTTTAAGTTCCCTAGTATGAGAACTAGAGAATCCAGAGAAAGATTGTGAGCCAGGCATTGAGCTCATTTAGGAAAGAAGGGAGAGGGCCTGTGTGCCAAAGGCCAGCACTACAGCTACCGGCATTTTGATTGGGATGTAGACGTGGATTGAATGAGCTGTAGCTGAGAGGTTACTTGATGATAGTGATATAAGAGAGTACCTGGAAGTGGTAATGGGGAGCAAGGAGTGTTCCCACTTCACCTGAAAGTATGGCCAGGTGCTGGAAAGTGGGAGGCCAGAGCTAGTTGTCAGTGTGAGAGCACAAGTTGGAGTGGGAAAAGAAATGATTTAAGATGAAAATAAAAAAAGCAGGTATTCAAGAGAGCACATTGGAAGGGATGGATAATTTTAGAATAGGACATTGTGTGTGTGTGTGTGTGTTGGGGGAAATGGTTGGGTTAAAGGGTCTGAGAGTAAGAAATTGGTCAATGGGAGACAGAAAATAGGGTTTGAATGATGACAAGAGGATTCACAAAAGTATGACCATATGGAATTTGCTAATATTTTTAATTAAGTTTTCATTGTCTGTCTAGGTTTGGCCTCAGGATGTGTAGTCCTTTCAGGGCTTTAGGAAATTCAGTTGAACAGATTAATGCTGGGCAGGAGACTAAACTGAAGATCTGAATGGCCTTTCTCATCTTCCTTAGAAGGTTTGGTGCTTGATAGAATGGCATTTTCTCCTTTTAACCCAAAGTCAGGAGACTGGTGCTCAGGGGATACAGACAAACACATGGTAATTTAAGAGGGGAAAGCATTAACTGGAAGAACTATAGAAAGTTTTGTGGAGTTGACTACTGAGCTGAAAGCCATTTCGTCCATAGGACCTTTCTTGATCATTCTATTAGTTAATGCTTTCTTCCATCATCTCATTGCCTAACGATGACCTTCTATTTCAAAATTACTCAATATTCATTTATCTATGTACATGTTACAAACTCCCTGAAGGGGCAAAACTATTTAATTTGTCTTTGTATTCCTAATGACTAATCAATTGAATTGAATTGGATAAGAATTTGGAGAGGTATTGATTGGGGTAGGGAAGTGGGGTGGTGCCGGAAGATACTTGATGTATGGGGTACAGCTTGTGTGAAGATATTTAAGGAACTGAACAATGTACTTCTAGATTTATTTTCAGACATCAATTATCTACTGTAAATAGGGGTGGTTCCTCAGTTGTTCCTCATATCTAGTGTTGCTCTTACCAATCATTGTCTTGCAATATATTACTCCCTTCTCTGCCCACATAACCCTGGATAAACCTAGCTCTAGTCCTACTTCTCCATACTCAAGCTAAGAGATAGTAATAGAGCATCTAGTTCCCTTGATAAATTCTGTGCAACAGGCCCAGATGAACTACATCTTTGGGTACTGAAAAAAATAAATTTGTTTGCTGAGCCTTTGTTAGGGATATATGAATGATTGTGGAAATTTTGGGAAAGGTACCACAATACTGGATAAGGACAAATGCCATTATTTTTTAAAAAAGGAAAGAACAGTTTATAAACTTTTAGAGTGGTAAGCTTGACTTTGATTCCTGGGAAAATTCTAGATAGTGGACATCTAGAACAAGAATTGGGGATTACAAAGTCAGCATGACTTCAATAAGACAGGTCATGCCCTCATTTGCTTTTTTATTTTTATTTTTTTTAAACCCTTAACTTCTGTGTATTGGCTCATAGGTGGAAGAGTGGTAAGGGTAGGCAATAGGGGTCAAGTGACTTGCCCAGGGTCACACAGCTGGGAAATGTCTGAGGCGAGATTTGAACCTAGGACCTCCCGTCTCTAGGCCTGGCTCTTAATCCACTGAGCTACCCAGCTGCCCCCCTCATTTGCTTTTTAAAAAGGTAACTAAACTAGATTATATATATATGTAAATATATACGTGTGTGCTTATGCATCTATATATCACAGTATGTTATATATAGCTTTCCTAGATTTTAGCAGAGAATTTGATAAATTATCCTTCATTTTTCTTGTAGAAACACAATTTAGATGGATTCAAAACTAGTTTTAAAGTTTAGACTCAAAGAGTAATTGTTGGAAAACAAACTTCCTGAGGATAGGGATTATTCATTTTTGCTTTTGTATTTATAGCACAATATCTGACACATAGGAGACACCAAGTAAGTGCTTGTAGATTGATTGGTTCAAAGACAACTTAGCAGGCCTCCATTATATACCAGGTACTTCTGCTTAACTATTCTGTTTAACATTTGCATAATTTCCATTATGTTTAACTGTTTAACATTTGCATAAAAGCACATGACATACTTACCAAATTTTTAAATATTATAAAGCTGGGACAGAATTTGAATCCAAAAATGCCTTTATAGGCTTAGAGCATTGGTCTGAATTAGTAAGATAAAATTCAATGGGGTAAAAGTAAAATCTTAACATTTGTGTTGGAAAATAAACTTCACAATTATAAGATGGGAAAGACATGGTTAGATGCTAATTTATCTGAAAAAGGTCTGAGGTTTTGGTATACTGTGAACTCAAGATATGTCAATAGTATGACATGACATCCAAAAATAGCTCAGCCCATTGGAGAGCCATCTCTCTCAGGAATAAAGTGATGAGTTCCTCTATAATTTCCTTTTGTTAGACTACATTTTAAGTACTATGTTCAGGTTTGGGTGCTATAGTTTGATGATTGAATGCATCCAGAGGGCAACCAGGATGGAGACAGGATTTGAGTCTATGCCATATAAAGATAAGCTGAAGAAACTAGGAATGGTTAGCATGAATATAAAAATGATTAAAGAAATTTTGTTTTAAAGTACTTGAAGGGCTGTTATATGAAAGAGGGATTTATACTTGTTTTGTTTGGCTTTGAGAGCGAAACTAGGAAGAATAAATGGATACAAACTATAAAGAAGCAATTTTAGGCATAAGATTAGGACAAACTTCTTAATTAGTTGAGCTATCCCAAAATGGATTACCTTGGTGCTTGGCAAAGTTCCCTTTCATGGAAAGTCTTCAAGCAGAGGCTAGATGATCACATAAGAGATGGGCATTTTTGGAGAGGGGGTGTGGAATGGTATAAGATGGACTAAGACAGCCCTATAAATCTTTCTAACTTTAAAATTCTTTGGTTCGTTCTTGTCTTCCTCATCCACTCTATCCCAAGTGATCTCTGCTTTCTTTAAAACTCATAGCACCTCTTACTGGGTATTTAATCATATGGAAGGGTCTATATCTTACTTTCCATCTTTCAAAGTGCCTAACACAGGGCTTTACAAATAATAGGCACCTGATAACTATTGATAGATTATAGAAGAGCCCTTCTATTGGGAAAAGATATCAGCCTGGGAATCCTAGGTTATTACTCTGAATAATGTTTTTCTTCTTTAGTTATCCTCAGCTACATCTAAGCAAAAGGATGATGGATTCCCAAGAATCCGTTGGCATCAAACAGCTGATCTTGGTTACGTTCCCAATGTGAGGATGCCAAATACCTTCATGGCTGTGGCAATGGACCTCTGTGACAGAGATTCTCCTTTTGGAAGGTACAATTTTTGGATTTGGCCTAGGCAACGTGTGAGCATTTTGTTCTGAACAGTGGCCTCCCATGCTTATTTTGAGGGAGAGTCTAGTTTGGTTTGGAAAAAGGTGTGTTGTGGGGGCAATGAGAAACTGAAAAGTATTACGAGTCAGAAACCAGATGGTTTTAGGTGAGGGATGGGGAGCAGTTGACTTATATGAATTTATTAAATCTAGGACTTGTTACTTTAGTACCTTACCTGAAGTGCAACTCTCCAAGGAGCAGTCATAATTCTTGGTGAGAAGAATCTTAATGTCTCTCCTAGGTTTATTAGAAGACCTTTCTATCAGTTTTCCAGTTCTGTTTAAGGAGAAATAGCACCAATCTACACCTTTTGGACACCACTCACCATAATTGTTTTACTAGCTGTTATAGACCCAACAGATCCAAAAGATCTAACCAGCTATGTCTTGTTTGGAAAACACAGTGGACATTTGTTTTAATCTGAGTGAGCTATTAAGCCCATATTCCTTTCCATGTTTTCTTTCTTATAGCATTCACCCTAGAGATAAAAGGACTGTGGCCTATAGGTTGCATTTGGGGGCCCGTGCTGTAGCCTATGGAGAAAAGATGCTTCCATATCAGGGTCCACTTCCTGAAAAAACAGAACTCTTGGCTGACAAGAAGTTTCTCAAACTTGATTATGACCAGAAAATCCAGGTGCAGAAGTTAGATGACAAGATCTATGAGGTAAGGCATAACAAAACAAATGGATATTTGACCAAGGGTCCCTATTACAAAGAATTAAATGGGCAACATATATAACAAATATTAGCAAGTTGAGGTAATTTAGTAATTTGGGCAATAGAAGGGAAATTCAGGAGAAAATGGGGCCATATTTAAACTGCAATAACACTTTCTCTGGGATATTGTAATGGGGTTTGGTACCCTATAGGTCACATACTTAAGGGCAATCCTGGTTAACTTTGGAATATTAACCTTGTGCTTTGACCAACTCTTTTAAATGTTTAAAATATCAATTAGCAATTATTTTGTGTTAACCAGGCCCTCTTTCAAAATGCTGTATATTGTTAGTCTCCTTATTTGGGGGTGCATCTGGCTACCCCAAAAAGGTTCCTTGTTTTCCAGTTCTTCCTTCCTTACCGTTGGCTCCTGTTTTAAGTGCCGTAAGAAGCAACCAGAAACTGCAATTATTAGCTGTCATGAGGAGCTGTCCTTAATTTTCTTTTGTGATACATGTACTTCTTTGTTCCCCTTTAGGTTGATTTATATAGCAAGATAAAAATTTCCAAAATTACATTCTTAGTACCTCCCCGATTCTCCTAAGGTCTTTTATATGAAAGCTTTGCTAGAAATTACACACGGAGGCTAGCTAGTCAGTAGTGTTGGCCTCTGCTCCTGACCTTTATTTTTGGATGAATGAAAAGTACTTACCACATGGCAAGCACTGTGCTATGTTCTAGTTTTATTCTGGCTGTTTTAACTTCTCTTCTTGTTCCTATTCCTAGTTATTATAGAAAATGCATTCTTGACAGGAGTTACTTTCTCTTTTCTGTTATCACTGGGTGGACAAACAAGCCCTCGTTTTTTTGGAATTTCCTGAAACTTGTTTGACCTGACCAAATCTGATTAACTAATTTTTTTGTTTCAGATCTCATGCTGCATTGGCCATCAGTGTGAGTGGATTCCAGCCCCCATGGGCAATTCCTCCTCCCAAACTCTAGCTCTTAAAGTTGATTCCTGTCATCATGGCACTGTGACTGCTCTCCGCTATGCCTGGAGTACATGGCCATGTGAATACAAACAGTGTCCCATTTACAATCCTAGCAGTACCCTACCAGCCCCACCATTCATCACATTCATTCCGAGTTAAGACTCCTGGTTGTGCTAAATTTGGGGAGAAAGAATGAAAAAAAAAATGGAATTGGGCTGAAATGCTGATTTGAAATTCCTGTGTTTTTCTACAATCATGGGTGATCCTTTAAGGAGCCAGACAGATCCAATGGATTTGGTATTCTAGATAGAAAAGGATCACTAGCATTGTTACTTTCTCATGGAGGTTCTTCACATTCACATTGTGAGGAACATTTTGGGAGGTACTACTCTAAAATTTAAAATTTAAATGCTGTGGGAAAGTCAGTTTGCTTTAAAAATAAGATTTAAAGTGAAATTAACACCCAATTTGTGTGTATCTAAATTTTGGGGGTTTATGTTTCTAAAGGCAAATCTTTAATATAAAAATAAAATTACTTTGGTTATTCTAAGGTGTTTTTTTTCTCATAACTGCCTTCATTAGGATATTATCATGCATTAAGATCAATTTATGTGATGCTTTTAAGATTTACAAAATACTTTCCCTCACAACCCTGTATCATCTACGTTTTTATAGATGAATTTGTGAGGCTGCCCGTGGTCAGAGGCAGCAAGTCAGGTAGGGCCTAAATGCAAGTTCTAATTCCCAATACAGTGCTCTTTCTACCACTCTGTTCAAAAGGTAGTCTAGATACTTCTTATTTTACTAGTTAACTTAAAACCTATTTAGTCTTATCAAATACTATTTAAAGCAATTTAATGAGTGACAATACCATATTTATTCACACAACCTCTAGTTATGTTCAGAATAAACAGGGTGGGTAGAATCCATAGGGATCAATGGTTATTGACCATCAGGATTGTTAAGAGGGTAAATATGTAAGACTACCATAAGTCCAGAGTAGGCAGTAGAGACTCATGCATCAAAACCAAGGAAAGTGTTCTTGTCAGTATTCAGTAATGTCTAAAATGTGGTGGTGGTCTAGAAACAAGGAAGCTAGAGCTAGGATGGGGTGATCCAAGCCTCGACTTTAGGATCATCTCTATGTAACTAGCAGAAAAGATAAGAAAAATGGTAACTGAATATATGGGCCAGACTTCTCTAGTATCTATGTGTACAAGGCTCTTGCTTTCAATGAAATCTTACAATAAAAGTAAAGTAGCAATTTGGGCTTAAGGAAAGATTCAGACTAATACAGAGAACTAGATGATAAGCTGTTGGCTTAGCAAGTCAGAACCATTATCTTTTTCTGTATGTTAACATCAGCATTAGCAAAACAAATTACATGAGAGAAGAATTCACTTTAGCTTTGAGTAAAAGCAGCAACAACAGCAGGAAAGTGAGGACCTGATTACAATATTTTAAAAACAAAGTAGAATTGACAAGAAAAGTTTATTACAAAAGATAAAAACAGCCAAATCTTCACCAGGGAAAATCACTGCCAACAGATCTTCTATCATACAATGATAAAGGATGTTAATGCTTCTGTCACTATGGCTGGGTCCTGCTCCTTTCATATGTTCTAAGTTTTAACTTTAAAATTTCACCACGATAAACCTGGTATAGTCTTGGCTGCCTTGTTCAGTCTGAGGACTGGGCTGGACTGCATTGGGATGGAGAATTAATGTGCTGCAGGTGAGTGGCTGGCAGGGGCTCATGTGTCAGGAACATAGGTTGATAGGATGACACAAATGATGCAGGCTGAAGCCCGGGGAGATCCAGAGATCCTAGGAAAACAATGTAAATTCTGCTGCTGCCTGAAAATGCCAGGTCATAATCCTGATAATCAAGGAATAATAGGCTTTTGCAATTATTTCTCTTACACTCTTAATTTTGTTGGAATTGTATTCCCAATAAGACCCAATATGGAGGGCCATTTTTACATAAGAAGGAGCTCAGGGACTGAAACACAAAAGAATGCTTAAAGTCACATGAGTTAGAGATAGCAGTATAATTAAAATTTAGTCCTCTAGCTTCTTAGATAAGGGTTCTCAGGTAGACAGTGATGTTTGACCATGCTCAGTTATGTCTGGAATATGATGCCCTTTACTTGTAGAGAGACAATCCAAAAAAGTGGAACCAATTCCTAAATATCTTTCGCTTTTTTACTTGTTACAGACACTGAGAGTTTTGAATGCCCCTCCTTGGTAGAATGTCAGGAACAAAATTGACAGGGAATAGGTTTCCTTAGATTTTAGGGTTGAGATGCTAATTTTAAGCAACTGTACCGGAAAGCCACTCAAAACAATAAATGCTGTAGCCTAAGGTGACTCTATTTATAGTTTGTACCATACAAAGCCTTGGCTTATGCCAAACTATGGGAAGAGGGTTGGGGTAGCTGAAAGGTTGATAGTTTCATTAAGAAAAAATGAGGGAAGTTACCTGGCAAAATGGGATCGTCGTTCTGATCTTCTTTAAAGGTCTGTCTCTGAAAGGCCTCAAAGTTCATAGTGGCATCATTCTCTGGTAACCCCTGGGGGACCTGACCATCCCCAGGTTTACACACATCAAACTTCACCCACTGGTAACTGTAGGATCAGAGAGAGTATTCATATGAGCAATCTGCCTTGCCTAATACAATCTCTGTTCCTCTAACCATCTTAGTATATAACTGGATACTATGTTTTTAAGAACATCCTTCAACAGCCAGATTTTTATCCCATCAATACACTAAATTCCCCCTGCCCCTCTACATTAGTTACTCCAGATGAATAAAAAGGCTGGAATATTTAGAGAGCTATAGTTTAGATTTAGATCCCCATGTCAAATGATTTACTATGGTTCTTTCTCTCTTGGGAAAGCAGATGTGGCCACACTCACTTAATACATTTCCGAGCTCCTGGACAACTCTGGATCAGGTTGTGAATGGTTGGATGAGAAAATCCAAAGAAATCAGCTCCAGATGGAAGCACACTGGGAAGTAGCTTCCCCCTAAAAAGCAGGAGGGAAAATTAGAATAACCTGCTCAAGAGGACAAGGATCCAAGAGAAGGCAAGCTTCTCCAGGAAATAAGACATCAGTCCAAAGCTAAGAGCAAAGAAAAATGTCTTATCGTACTAATACATGTTCTTATGTTTGCTCACCAATGGGCTAACTCACCGAGCTGCACTGATGGTCTTGAGTAGCTCAGCATGACAGGCATTTGCAGAAGAGCCCACAATAGCATTCTCAGGGTCATCCTCAGGTACAATCTCAAACTGGGAAAGATGATGAAGTAGTTTAGGAAGATCCTCCGAAAGGAGGTAAGAATATCATACTACTCTTGTTAACTATAATTACCACACTGTGGAATATGGAGCTACTCTGCCACATGATGGACACTCTAAGCCTAGAAAAGCTTGGCTGGTGTTTGGGCCATTATTTTACAGGTTAACATAGTCTCAGCACTCCCAGTAAATTTCAGAAACTCTAGACCCTTCACTGTCACTCAATCTCAAAATTGTAACCTAAGTAAAAACTGGCCAATAAAGCTTTAAAAGTTTAAAACCTGGGGACAGGAAGTAGTGATTGGGAAATTGGACAATACCATATCTGTGCTTTAAGAAGTAAAATATAGGAAAGTGGGTTAGGAATTTTGAATCTTGGTTTAGCTTTTTTCATACTTGGTCCACCATGAAGTCCAAATGGGTCAAATTATTCCTGACCCTTTGTGGCCCTGAGCTTCTTAAAATGGTAGTTCATACCTCAAACACTCATTTGTAGTTACACATATATTACTAAAAGAGCTAGTACCTGGGGCTGCATACCACCATCCTTGATTTGACAGGTGTACAAACACTTCTGGTCTGGGCACTTCATGCTGGCATACACTCTGGTACTGCAGAATCCCACAGGGTAGATAGCTCCCTCATCATGGAAGCCAGGCCGATCAGTGATGATCTACAGAGAGAAAGGGTCCCCCCAACCCCCAACAAGGTTTTTGGTCACAATTAAGGGCCATATGGAGCTGACAAAAAGTGACTCATACCCCTGGAGTATGTGTATAGCAGAAAACTGACCTGGTATCCTAGGGACTAGTTTTCTAGGAATAGTGTGGACTGCCAAGGGGTTATTTGCTAATGGGAACAGACCAGAAATGTCTCACTGACATTTATACCCATTCCCAAATTTAGCTGATCACCCTCTCTACCCACCACTGGTCTCACTCACCTCCCCTAGGCTATAAACTGTTAGACCCCCTAGTCCGATGGGAAACACAGGCCGTCCTGAGGGATCCAGGGCAATGGGCTGAACCAGCTTGCGAGCACCTCCCTCCATTTTCTTTTTCTTGGATGCTTTCTTCAGAACTGAAACGCAAACCTGGGGTCACCCACTTTAGACCCCTCATTGTACTGGGGAAAGGGGCAGAATTTACATGTGGAAGCTACAGATAAGCATTCTGGCTCTACATAACACTTTTCTCCTCAGGCCCTTAATGTTCTTACTAATTTGCCCATCTTATAAGTAACCAAATAGCTCTTTGTACCCAAATATCTTCCCCCTCTGAGAGCTCCAATTTCATTATCTAAAATTCTCAAAGCTGGGAAAACTTTCCTAAAAGTGACCTATTCTCTAAGCATTATGCTTCCCTATCCAAAAGAGCTGGAAGCCCAGCTTTTTTTTATAGCTAATCTAATTTTCTTCCCACCAGTTTTAAGGTGTTTTGATGGCAATATGTAGACACTAGTTACAGTGCCAGGTATCCGCTATGAACGTATGAGAAAAATGATAAGACTGACATCCTTAGGCAAAGTACCTTCAACTTTGTTGTTTTCTTTTCCTTTTTCTTTTTTCTCCTTCTTGGGTTTCTTCCCAAATTGCTCTTCAACCACAGAGCTGGATACAGGAATAGATCCAGCTCCTTGAATAGGACCCACAGAGGTGGCCACACCATAACTCAAAGGCAGGTTAGAACTGTGGGTGGTAGCTACAGTCTGGGTCTCCCCTTCAGTCAGAGTTTGTAGCTGGAGTAGCTTTTTCAGGAGGTACCTATATGGTGAAGGGGTGGGGGGGAGAAAGCCAAAGGGATAGAGTATATGCTTTGTCAAATATTACATCTGAACTTTAGGCACTGGAGAATACTAGAATTGTATATAATAATACTGACACTATATAGTAGAAAGAGCATTGGATTTGCAATCATAAGACCTATATTCAAATTCCAGCTGTTTTTAATTAACTGTGGGACCTAGATAAGACATCACCTCTTTAGGCAGTTTCTTCATCTGTAATAAAAGAATAATAGCATTCAAATTATCTATCTCAAAGGGTTGGGGGGGAAGACATTCTATAAGCTATTAGAATTATACCCAGTAGGTGGCGGGGGAAGGGAATGAGACAGATATCAGTGATAAGGTCAAGCCCCAATGAAGATCTAAGAGATTGAAAAAAGTCAGTAAATGATCAGGCCTTCTCTCCCTTGCCACTAGGATTTCTTTAAATGTGTCAACTCTTGAGGAGCAGAGACCATATCTTTGTAATGCCCACAATGCACAGATTTTTATGTAGTAGGCACTCTGGGGAAGCTGGGGGGCATAGCAGGTAGAGTGCTGGGCCTGGAATCAGGAAAACTTGACTTCAAATCTGGGCTCAGACAATTACTGGCTGTGTGGCCCTAGGCAAGAAACTCTGCCTCAGTTTCCTCATCTGCAAAGTGAGCTGGAGAATGACAAATCACTTTAACATTTTTAACAAGAACACCTCAAATGGGGTCAAAAGAGTCGGACAACAGAAAAACAACAGATATTCAATAAATATTTTTTCAATGAATGCATCATCTCTTGGCTCCTGATTACCTCCAGGATTAAATATAAAATCCTGTTTGGCTTTTAAAGTCCTTCATGACTTGACCCCTTTCTTTTTAGTCTTTTTATATTCTTCCCTCTTCTACTCTATGATCTAATAACACTGGCTTCCATATGTTCCTCACCCATCAACTGACTCTGTGCCTTTTCACTGGCTGTGCCCAAATATCTGGAATTCCTCTCTGCCTCTTGGTTTCCCTCAAAAAACCCTCAAATTCCACCTTTTGCAGAAGGCCTTTCCTAAACTGCTCCTCCCTCTACCCCCTAGGCCTTCTTTCTGGGATTACATGTCACCACTTTTAGAATATGACATTCTTGAGGGCAGGTCTTACGTTCTTCGTATCCCCAATTTAACACTGTGTCTGGCACATAGAGCTTAATAAATACTTGCTGAAAACTGACTCACTGTCCAAGAAAGCAGACTTATATACTCAGAATCTCCACCATGTACTGAAGTCTTGGGGGTTGGGGTGGGGGTGGGGCGCGGGGAAGAGGAGGGAGATCACCTAATCATTTTGTACAATTCACTAAAAATGTGTTTTGCAATCACGAAATGAAGCTGACTCACCTTCTTTCTTCTTTTGCTTTGATAAACTTCTCCTCAAGGCGGGCAATTTCATCACAAATAGCTGCATTTTCCTTTAGGAAAAATTTTGAAAAGTCTCATCACTTAAACAGGTTCAGGAATAAAAGGTATAGGCTAGGAAGTTCAGAAATCTCTAGTTAAAGGAATGGGATATTATTTTACTTTTCATGGCTGGGGAGGACAGGGGCATCTACTGAAGCTTAAGGAACAAAGGTCCCTCTTGGGTAACAGAGAAGAGCTCTACAAAGGCACCCTTGGAAGGTAACCACAGCAGAGTCTCTATTCAAAACTTTACATGAATGTACGTATAATATAATTAAAGTTTAGGTCTATTTTATGAGGATCTGCCATTTCCTATATTCCTCCAGGTGCAGTGACTTTTTGGAGTGTAGACTGCCTCAAATAACTTAAAGCATTACATGAACCTAGATGCTCACGGGAAATCCAGCTGCCTCCATGCCTTAAGAAGAATACTCGAAGAAAGAATAAAACAACACGTTGAAATCCATTTCCACATCTTTTTCAAATTTGTAAGAAATACAAATTTTGGAACCTTCCGTGTTTTTGTACACACAACTTCACGGGTAGGAAGTCACCAAATTTTTATCCTCTCTTTTGAGGCCACACGATAAACTTATAAGTAAAATACAGAGGCTTGCCAGCTGCCAAGGGTTGGGGCTTTTTTTTGCCCGGAAAACAGTTTCCTGAGAGAAAATGTAATTAGTGTATCTGTGGGACAAGGAGCTTTATTCAGAGTGCGGGGAGGAGGCTTGGGCCTGGCAAGGGCAGGAAGCTGTGGGCAGGACTTACAAACACTGTGGCCTTGGCTGCCTTACGCAGCCGGAGGTACTTCAGCCGGTACTTCTCGTTCTGACTCTTCTTTGGGGGCTTTTTCATTCTGGGCTTGCTCGCTTGCAGAGGGGAAAGAGGAGAGGAGGCGAGGCTGCCCAGGAGGCTCATGACCCGGCCCAGCCGCTGGGGCTCCGGGGAGTGCGTTCCGGAGACCCCGCCCGGACTCGCAGCATCTGCTCCTGCTCCCGCTTCGGGGAGGTGAAGAGAACGGCTCGCAGATTCCAAGTCGGGAGAGGCCGAGAAGGGCCGGGTGGCCTAGGCCCGCTATCAGGGCACGGCGCTGCGCTTCCGGGTCCTGTCAGTTACCGGAAGAGACAATGGTTTAGAGGAAATGACGTTTTCGGCTCGGATTGCTTGCGCACCCTGGCGACAGAGGTTCGCGAGGCGGACTCGGAGGCTATGTCTGGTCTGCGACTGCGCAGTCGGGGATAGACGCTGAACTGCTCTTTTTATCTGTCTCAGACTAGCTGATGGTTTGAGTGGGGAGGACCCAGGATGGGTTAGCAGATCTTCCAGGATCGGGGAGGGAGAACCTTTCCTTCGCACACCCTGCCCCACTACCCCGGAGGTTTCTGTCTAGAACCTTACCTCCTATCTTGTGCTTCGTGTCCTGCCGCCAGGCCTTTGACTCTTGGCAGCCTCTCCTCCCCCGCCCTTTTAGGGTTAAATATCGTGGACCAGTGGTTAGTCTCTCATTTTTCATTACCTATGGCTGCCCCCCCCCCCCCCAAATCTCAGTTTGGCTGCTAAAATTTGGTGATCAGATTTGGACAAAAGCCTAGGGAAAGTGCCGGATTGAGGATTCATCAGTCAAAATTAAACGACACAGCCACAAAGCACTCCAGTGTCCCCACGACTGATGAGAAAAAGCAGCAAATATGAACCTGATGTTAGCACTAGAACTTAAACACAAAAGCAAGGTGGCAGTGGTTGCAGAGCTGGAACCCACTGCAGGTGCTGGTTTACTAATACTGGCTGGTTTAGGTATTGTATGATACAAAAATAGGATAAACAGAGCTGGAAACCATCTTCAGATGAGAAAACTGAGGCCTGGGAATGGTGCCCTGACCTGGACAAAATGAAATTGGCTTCACCGTGATTTTATAAGCCTGGCTTTCTAGCTAAGTGTTTGAAATTTTCCTGTTTGTAGGTTGTTGAGAGCCATTGGATGTAGGAAGCCATTGGAGAAATAGGATCAAATTTAGGGCCTGCTATCTGGATTCCCTACGTGACCAATCCAGGCTGAAGCAGTCTTTGTGTTTGGTTCTGGTCACCTGAGCCCCGAAAAGCTCTGGTACCAGCAGGTAGGTTAATCCAAAATCAACTTGATCCCTCCAAGAGGCTATTAGGAGTCATTTAGAGAAACAGAGTCTGTAACAGATATTTTATCTGGATCCCATTACAAAATCATCAGCAAGTAAAACTGTGTGTATGATTTTTCTGCACTGCATATCAGGATGCAGACAGAATGGGCCATCTAAGAAAAAAATCTGAGGCTCCTCTTTTGACTCAGTCTTTGATCCCCACCTTTCTTAGAATTCTTATTGGAGAGCTTTGAAGTGGCAGACCAGCATCTACTGAGTTGATGATTCCTCTTCTTGATAATTGGGAAGCCTGAATCCTAACAAACATTACTTAGATAAGATTGCATACTTAGATTAGAACTGGTGCCTTTGGCAGGACTGAGTTGGTGAGCATCTCCATGGGGTATTTCCGCTCCCAGAGTTATCCCCTACTAAATTGGTGGTTGGAATTTGGCCATTGTGTCTTTGCATCTTTACTCTTTAAACTTCAATGGGTTATTTGTTACCCCTTCACTGCTGTAACTATTCTTTTGTGTTCTTTGTTTGAAATCAGTATATAATAAACTCCCAAGCCCACAGAATTCAGAATAGCATGGGCTAACCATTAGTCTAGTTGTTCTCATTTTCTTTCTCCTGCTTTAACCATCCTATGCCACCACACCACTCAGGACCCCAAAAAATCATATAGAGGCTGGCCCCCTATAGTAGGTATTAATACCAGCTTTGGAAAAACAAAAGAAAACAAAACCAGCTTCAGAGAACTTGGGGAAGACCTATATATGAACCTCTCCAGAGAGATTGAGCAAAACAGTATAAAGAAAAACAACTTTGAAGGTCTTTAGGACTCTGGTTGACTTAATGATAAACTGGGAGTCCAAAAGAATGAAGATCAAATGAGACTTTTTTTCTGAAAGAGATCTAATTTAGACTTGGTTAATGTGGGGATTTGTTTAGTTCAACATTGAAGCTTATATATTGAGGGCTTTTTTTAAAAACTTGCTCATGAGTGGAGGAAGTGAGGGATAGGTGAATTTTAAAAATGCTTGTCAATTGAAAAATAAAAATAATAAACTAAAACCCCCCAACACTTAATAACCCTTCCCATATTACCTTCAGGAATTATGTATTTGATGATATAGAGATGTAGAATCAGAACCTGTGAATAGTGGTAAGTTTTCCATTTTTGTTTAAATTTTTAATTTAAAATTTTGTTTAAATTTTTGTTAAAATTTTTATTTATTTTAGGCCTAGCAAAGCTTTCTGGTCCTTAGGATGGTATGCTTCTTCTTGCATCTTGGCATAAAGGGCAGGAAAAATGTCTTCCTTTGACAAACTGTCAGGTTGCTTTGAGCTAATGGATCTCAGTAGTCTCCTTTTAGGAAAGTTTAGAATCTGGGTTTGATTCTTCCTCCTGAAATAGTATTTGAAGGATCCTGGGGCCCTTGGGTGGGAATGCAATCCAATTTGATGAGTTTTAGGTAAAGTTCTAGGAATTTAACATATTCTCTTTAAATTATGGCTGATTCCAACTACACCCGCAACAGTTTTCTGCAGAACCCTAAAAAGTGGTCTATAAAGAGGAATTAGCAATAGGAAGATCAATTGATTTCCTGCCACCTCCTCTGCTTCCTCAGCCACAGTAAAAAAAACAATTCATCTCTAGAAATTTAGATTAAATCTAATATCAGAGAACAATGTGGAAGATTTAGTGGAGGCCACCTGTAATTCCTTTTACTGGAGGATGCTGAGCCAGGTGAATCCCTTGAGGTAAGAGTTCTGAGTTGCTTTGGGATAACACTGACTAGGTACCTCTGGAGATCCTCTGGGAGCAGAGGGCCATTGAGTTGCTTAAGCAGGGGCAGATCAGCCCTGCTTGGAAAAATGGAACAGGTTAAAGCTTCTATGCTAATCAGAGGTAGGATTGAACATTGAGGGGCCACTGTACTGCTGGCCTAGATAAGATAGAGATACTCAGTCACTAAAAGAAAAATTCTGAGATTACATCCTACACAGTTTTGTCATTATATCATTATAATTAGTAGTGATCATTTTGTTATTAAGGTCTTTTAGCATATAGATGTACAGAATTATTTACAATGATATATGTTGACTGTGGTCAGCAGGGATGTGGAATCCAATTCAGGGTCCTGACCTTTGCTTTTGTAAATCTCTAGTCAAGATCCTGAGAAGTCCTTTGTAATTCTTAAAACATTATGCATGTATTAATGTGATTGATGATGATGATAAGGAAGAGATAATACATTTTGGAATCCAAAGACTATGAAAGAATTGCTATATAAATTTGGCCTTTTTCTAAATTGTTCATTTTGGTTCAAGTTCTTCCTGCCTCAACCACCAAGGGCAGCTTTGGAGACAGATTCTGACCTGTGTTCCCTTTACCAACATCTACTTTCCAAAATACAATGGACAAATTCTAATGATGCCAGGAATATTTGAGGACATTGAGTCACTACTGTAGTAGTTACTATCTGTTGGTTAAATGTCTGTTTATTCTCCGGCCTATTAGGATCTTACATTTGGGTAAAAAAACCCATAGAAGAAAATCAATGAACAGGACATATATTCACAAATAATTTCATGATCTTTCTTTCCTAATACATTAATTGGGTCTTCGTTCTTAGTTTCTTGCTTATTGGGATTCAAACACACTGAGGTTTAAATGCACAACCTTTTCTAATGCCTAATGGTATGGTTTCACCCAGGGAACTGAATCTTTTGGGTTGTGTAGGACATAATCTCCAAGGTACTACCTTGGCAATTCTAAGGCATGTAATATATTCATTTGTATGTGTTCAGGGGTTCTTTGATTGTTCATTAGCAATAACAGCAGGGGAGGGGGATTGTTTTAATTTTCCGTCAGAATTCTTACCCTGCATGTCTGTGGCTATGGGTGATCATCATATGCCTTGGGTGTGAGATGTTTAGGTTTTGAGGGCTCTAAACCAGCCAACAAGGTCATGAAATCTACCACTGTGTCAATATGATGCTTCTGAGTGGTTGTGTCTTTCAATATACACAAAACACTCAACCAGCTGAAAGAGATGAGCTCAGAGATGTTGGCACGAAGGAAAAGTAAGATCACATTGAGGTCATTGATGGGGCAGCCCAGCATTTTTCTACTGAGTAGATCAAAAGCTGGTAGCATCTCATAGACAGACAGGAGTCTCTTATCCCACTGACACAGTCGTGTCAAATTGTACATTATCACTGGTACTAGGATTAGGTACACTGCTGCACTGGAGAAGCTGATCAGCTGGAAGATGGAGAGAGAGGTCAGTCTGCACGTAATCAGATCTGGCACATGGCTTTCTTCTCTTAGCAGCCCCATTTTGATAGAGCAGCTAAACTCTTCTTGGAAAAAAATATTCAGGTGGAAGTATCCGAGGTATAGACAGGTGGCTGAGATGAAGAGGAGCAAGAGGGAATTCCTTAGGAGGTAAGTAGCCACCAGGACATGTGAACGCTGCTTACAGGCCAGGTACCTCTCTAGCAGGGGGAACTCAAAATATCGTTCTTTCCGAGCTCTTGGAGGGAAGAGAGAAAAAATGAAAAGATGCAGAGTTAGTAGGAATGTTCAGTAGTTGATTTTGGAGACCTTCTTAGATTCCTGCCAAACTCAGCAATAAATAATAAGTTGGGGGGCAGCTGGGTAGCTCAGTGGAGTGAGAGTCAGGCCTAGAGACAGGAGGTCCTAGGTTCAAACCCGGCCTCAGCCACTTCCCAGCTGTGTGACCCTGGGCAAGTCACTTGACCCCCATTGCCCACCCTTACCAACCTTCCACCTATGAGACAATACACCGAAGTACAAGGGTTTAAAAACAAATAAATAAATAAATAATAAGTTGGAAGTTTGAAAAGTGTCATTGCACTCAGTAATATGTTCTTAGATCTGGAGTTGTTGTTTTGACCCCCTTTCCAAACGTCTCTAATTCTATGAAGGGCATCATCATTCCACTGTCACCCATGTTCATAACATCTAACCTTGTGTATCCAATCAGTTGTCAGTCGATTCTACCTTTATGACATCTCTTATGTCCATCCCATTCTCTCCATCCTAGTTCAATCCCTTGTCAGCTCTCACTAGACTTAAATATTTTAATAAGTTTCTATTATCCTCACATGTCTCTCTGCCTTTGCACATATTGTCCCAGAATGCATTCCCTTACTGCCATCTTTTACAATCCCTAATTTCCTTCAGAGTTCACTTCAAGTACCATCTTCTACCTGAAGCTTTTCTTGATACCCCCCAGGTTCTTGCGTTTCCCTCACCCAAATTATCTTGTACTTATTTTATCTGTTTGGAATATGCTTATATATAAATGTCTTTTCCTAAAAGAATATGAACCCCCCCCCCAGCTTCTAGAACAGTGCTTGCATGTAGTAGGTACTTAGTAAGTTCTTGTTGATTGATCACAGATTATCGTTTTCCTCACAACAACCCTGTAAGGTAGATGATATAAGTATTATTATCCCTATTTTATAGATTAGAAAACTGGGTTCAGATTATGTGATTTACCTAAGGTCTATGATCTATTCCCTACAATCTGTATTTTTCTCATGTATGGCAATGCTTTGGACTTTATTGGAAAACAACATTTGGAGAATGTTAAAATACAACTACCGGGTGCAGGAGGTGGCTCAGTGGATTGAAAGCCAGCAGGAGGTCTTGGGTTCAAATTTGGCTTCAGACATTACCTACTGTGTGACCCTGGACAAGTCACTTAACCCCCATTGCCTAAGCCTTACTGTTCTTCTGTCTTGGAATAAAAAAATAGAAGATAAGGGTTTTAAAAAAATACAATTACTCCAACCTTCTGTTCCAGTGATGCTAATGTGGAGTGTACCTGTTTTTTTTCCATTACTTTGCCCCCAGGCACTTAGTATATTCCTTTAAATATCCTATATATTAGTGGAGAGGCTGATCATCTTGGTCAGGTAGACTATATTTAAAAAATAGTAAGATCATTAGGCAGCAGCAAGTTTACTGGAATGAACACTGGACTTGAAGTCAATAGAACAACAGTATATAGTTTTAGTCCCATGTTTTTTTTTTTTTTTTTTTTTTTTTTTTTATCCTGGGACTCCATTCTAGGAGCATAGGGCCACAACCAGTAGGCAATGGGTCACTCAGGGTCACCCAGCTGGGAAGTGTCTGAGCCCGGACTTGAACCTAGGACCTTTTCATCTTTAGGCCTGGCTCTCAATCCACTGAGCTAGCCCAGCTGCCCCTACTTTAGGTTGCAGTTTCTTTAGCAGATGTAGTTTTTACAGGGTGGGGTTGCTAGCCCCACGCCCAACCCTCCTCCTTTTTCATCCAGGCTAGGGACCGTCCTTAGCCCAGGAGCGGTAAGGGTCCCATGTACTTAATGTAAATTTAAAAAATTAGCATATTCAATCCATTTTTTCCATTAATCTACCAAGTGTTGCTATTCAGCTAGGTAACTCAGTTTACAAGAAAAACATGATAGTTATTTTCCTCAAGGAGATTAAAATTGAGTTGGGGAAACAAGGTACATAATGAGGGATGACAGGCAAAGGAAGTGCTTTACTGGTGTCTTGGCAATGTCAGGAGAAAGAAAGGAGGTCCTTAATCAGGAGCATGTTGAGTGGGCCAACTGACACAAACTTAGGGAGGACATGGACAAGAATTGCACAGGATAGGTAATCATGGTAATTTGCAATCTATATTATTGAATCTATATGTGATCACAGGTCTGTGGAATACTTGACTATGTAATTAGTGCCAAAAAGATCATTAAAGATAGTAAATGGAAGTTTAAATAAAGGAGCTTGGTGTGAACTGGGAAAGATGGGATGGAGAAGATGTGATCTTCATGGAGAAGATGGGATGTGAACTGGGCTTTGTAGGGTAGGTATAGTAGAATGGACACATGACATTAGGCAGGAAATACAGCATAAACATAGTTTTGGAAGTGGAAATTAACAGGACACATCCAGGAAACTGAAAAAAAAAACCCAACTGTTTGGAATCGAGAATTTGGGTTGGGGAATAACATGGGAAATAAGAGTAGAAAGGCTGGGTAGTGCTAAATTATAGCTGACCTTAGATATTCTGATAGATTAGGATTTTGTTCTTTAGGTATTAGGGAGCTGTAAAAAGTTTTTAAGTGAGTTGGTGAAAGTGATAATCTGGGAAAATTAATCTTTTCAGTATGTTCATTTATAAAATGGGGATACAATCTTTGTTTTCTACTTTTAGATATTAATGATATAAGTTGGTAAGTACTTTGAATTCTTGGAAAGGCAACTACAGTGGAGAATGATTTGATTACATGGATGCCAAGACTTCTCTGGGCTCCTTCTTCCACTCTTATTGGAACTTAGACTTTTTAGGAGAGAACAGATAAGAACAATCAAGGTTACAAGAAAAACCAACTTACTTCTCCAGCTCATCCCAGAAAATGTCAGGGTCAGCACTCTTTTGGCGGATCTTCAGCATATGTTGCACTAGCCGGATGGAACGGTTATAAGACTTGTCCAATTCACTGATGATGAACAGGAGGTCAGAGCTCAGAGATGGAGCAGCCACATAATTCCATAGCAGAGTTGGAAGGTACATGATCACAGCCAGAGCCAAAAGGGAATAGGGGAGAACCTGCAGGGTGGTAGCAAACTTCATTAAGTATTGTGGAAAAAAAGCAAAAGTTCTGAAAGTGTTATGAGGAGGGGGCTTTAGAGAAGGGAACCCTAAAGGGATGGATTTTTCTCTTTTTCTCCTTCCTATATCAAGGGTAGAACTGGCAGTATAAACTGTGAGCCAAGCTAGGCTTAAGGATTGATGTTATCTCCCAGTGTGGCTAAGATCAGTGATTCTTTTTTTTTTTTTAAATAAACCCTTACCTTCCGGCTTGGAGTCAATACTCTGTATTGGCTCCAAGGCAGAAGAGTGGTAAGGGATAGGTAATGGGGATTAAGTGACTTGCCCAGGGTCACACAGCTAGGAAGTATCTGAGGCCAGATTTGAACCTAGGACCTCCCATCTCTAGGTCTGGCTCTCAATCCACTGAGCTACCCAGCTGCCCCTCAAGATCAGTGATTCTTAAGAGAATCGGAAGGAATCCCTTGATCATCAACTTTGTTGGTAATTTTCAAGAATGGACAATTTGACCATCAGGGGAAGATAGGGTAAAAGAAAGTTCCACAAAGAGAACTGAGTTCTGCTGAGTTGGTAGGACAAAGCTAGGAAAAAGAGGAGTCAATATTCTTAATCTCCCTCTTCCCCCTTCTCTGATCTGAATTCTTCCAATTCTCCATATCTAGAAACATTAAAATTCTACTCATCTTTCAAAGCCCAACTTAAGTCCTATTTATTATAGCATCATAAGGTCACAAACTCTCATTGTTCAGAGACCCAGTTAGAAATCTTCTGCCAGAACAAAAATTCTTTCCACAATATCTTTTATGAAATCTTTCCTGATTATTCCAACCTATAGCATTCTCTCCATTTTTTGTATTTCTATATTGCTTCTTGTCCACCATGTCTTCTATCATGTGACAATATAATGGATTCAATCAATCTCTGAGTATTTCATGTATGTGAGTCTTGTTTTCCCAACTAAATTTTAAGTTCTCATGTAACCTTTATAGCACTTTATCAGTGGTAGGCATATAGTAGACAGTTGGTAGATAATTCTATGAACTTGAATTGTTGACTCCTAGCTTCTATTAGAAATGCCTAGGGCTTAAACTCTTAGAGGAGAGTTTAGGGGAAAAAATGGAAAAGAAACTTAACACATTTGAATTAGTGGGGACTTTTTTGTTTTTATTATTTTTAAAAAAGAACAAATTTGTTCAGTGATACTGCTTCATGAGTTGAGAGAAGGTTAGAAGCAGTGGACTGGAGCCCTCTCTAACTTGCTAAAGTCCATTGTAAAAATTTCAGTTGGATCATTTACATCTCAGAAATTGCCAGTTGCCACAAATCAGGGCTTGATTTATTGTTTTGTTGATTATCTAGATGTAAGAAGACATTAGTAATGTAGATTAAGCTTAAAAGTATATGTAGATAAATTTTTTCCCCCCTTAGAGGACCTGTTTGTTTAACATTTACCAGGGCACCATTGCATTGCTTTATAAATACTGCTTGAAGTGAGTAGGAATGTAATAAAAAGCTCAGGGAATGAAGTTATGGGCTGACTGTAAGTCTGGTGGTGACTGTAGGATAATAATAATAACTGGCATTTATAATAATACTTTAATATTTTACTTTAAGATATGCACAGTGCTTTTTATCTATTCTCTCATTTAAGCCTTACCTAAATTCTTGGTTAGAATTCCACAAATTCCTGTTCTCACTAAGTGGTTCTTTTAATACAGTCCTTGGTTTTGTTTGGATGTCAGGACTATGGCATTTTGGGGGTCTCATAAATTCAAAAGCATAGGATGTTAAGCATAGTCTTTTCTACCCCTACATCAATACTTGGGGCCAGGCCATGATTACGCTTGACTCACTGTACCTTGTGGGCCCAGAGGGATTTCGTCTTATAATTTCCAGCAGCATCCCATTCATGATGCACCAGGGAGTCCCAACAGGAACTGTCCACATAGCCAGCCTGTCTGATGGTGAAGTTACTGGGAGAAAAGCAACTGATTCGAGAACCTGGAACAGAAACAGCATTAAAATGGCATTAAACTACACAGTAGAAACTTAGAAAATTGTGCATCAGTGTTCTCTGAGAACTGCCTCTCAACCTCTTTAACACTCCTATGTTTACCTTCCTAATATCCTTCAACTTAGTTCAATAAGCATTTTTTATTTAAAAATTTGAATTTCTTAAGAATAACAAAAATCCATTTTCTATAGCTACTTCCCCTTCCATCACCTTAAAAAAATAAAAGAAAACCTTTGTAAAAGCATGCATAGTCAAGTAAAACAGATTCCTGCATTGGTCATATCCAAAAAATATATATGTCTTATTCTGCACCACTCTGTTAGGAAATGGATAACATGCTTCATCATCAGTCCTCGAAGATCATGGCTAGTTGTTGCATTAACCTTCTTTTTTTCAAAGTTGTCTTAATGATCAACAAACATGTATTAAGCACCTACAATGTACCTCCTAGAAGGAACTGTCACCTTATAGAATGCCTAGAATCCTGACTCCAAATTGGAGGGGCAAGGTGGTAGTGGCAAAAAAAATCACAATTTTGTATTTTACCATCATTCTCCCATAGCACAAATGCTTCTTCTTTTGCAAATGGCGGAATTGAGGCAAAGCGAAGATTAGATGCCCTTTTTTAGATTCCCTAGAGAGAGCTAAGTGCCATAGAGAAGAATGTCAGAGGAAGTTAGGAAGGCTCCAGTTAAAATTCTTTCTCAGACACTAGCTTTGTAATCCACTTAACTTCTTTCAGTCTCAGTTTCTTCATGTGCAAATTGGGGATAATACCTCACAGGATTGTAGTGAGGAGGAACAAATAACATATGCAAAGAACTTTTTTAAACCTTAAAGAACTAAATAAAATCTAGGTATTATGCTATAAAAAGGTGTCATGGTCAGGAAGAGAGCCCACCCATCCCAAGCCTTAGCTGTTTGATGTTTTTTGTTAATAGGAGAAAGCAAGCAGACCAGGTAGGGGAGGGAAATGGCATTGGTGGTGGGGAGGGGAAAGGGAAGAAAGGGATTCACAGGAAGAGAGAATGCAACATTTCCTTCCTTCCTAAAGCTTTGGGATGAGATAGCAACTTACCAGCAGAGAATTCCTGGGCAAATGCTAAGGACATCAGCAACAGGGGGAAGCCTACAGTCACAAACTTGATGATACGATCCATGGGCAGCTCTAAGTGCAGTCCCTTGAGACGGGGGCCTCTTCGGTCAGGCAGCAGGGCATCTGAGAGCATGTACTCCGCGGCAGTGTGTGCGAGGGACATGATGCTCTTGAATGTGGGGGCCTGCAAAGATGTGGGAAGGAAATCTAGGTACAAGAAGAAGGTACAGAGAGCAGCTTCAGGCTACTGGGCTCTGAGCTGAGCGAGTCGGCAGCCCAGGGATGAAATGGGCCATGAGTAAGAGACGGTTTCTGTAAGTAACTGGCCAGGACCCAGGGAACTTGCTCAGTACCCACTTAATTAGAGGGAGTCTTGAGGCTTGGGTGTGCCTCTGATGATGGAGGGTCAGAACAGAATAACTGCCTTTTCCCTCTGTGGCTGTTGTGGGCCTGGGTGGGGTCTCATGGCTTTATACAGACCTCTTATTAATGAGTTATTTTCTGCAGGGCTGTTGCGGGTGGGAAGGGGAGTCGTGGGTGATGAGCTATAGGGCCAATGCCCATTCCCCATATAATTGGTGTGGAATTTGAATGGAGTTTGCTTAAATGTGTTGACCACCCTCATTTTGTGGTTTAGGGTGGAGATGGAACCCTTGAGCCTCACTAGAGTTGGGTATCGCATATAGCTAGCCTGCTTTATCCCTGCTCCCTCCTCTAAGCAATCATTCTGCATGTGGCATTAAAACTATCCTTCTTCCTTTGATTTTTCTGTTGCATCTTTCATTTCTTTAATACTTCCAAAGATATATGTTTGGTTATTTTGTTGTTGCTGTGATACCTTGAAATTCTCAAAACTTAATAGTCTTTGAGGGTAATTATGACTAAAAAATTTGCCATTGTCTGAGCAACTTGGTAATGAGCTTCTATGAACATAGATAGACTAATCCTCAGATGCAGATGACTGTGCAAAGGGACTACCAGCCTAGAAAGAATGTATTTGAAGGAAGTATGGAGATAGAAAATTTTGAGTAAATATGAGGAAAAAAAAGCAAGGGTATAGTTAGAGAGAAAGGGCAGGTAGGAAAAGAATTATTGTGTACTTTCTCTCCTAGTTATGCCAAGTCAATAAACATTTATTGACTACTGCAATGTGTCAAGCACAGGGCTAAGTGCAGGTGATACAAAGTAAGGCCCCCCCAAAAAACTCCAAATGAAAAATCTCAACCTCCAGTAGTCATTCTCATACATTTCATAAATTGGAGATAATTTGAAAGAAAAGGCACTAATATTAAGGAGGACCATTAAAAGCTTGCTGCAGAAGCGAGATTTGAAAGAAGCCAGGGAAGCCAGAAGGCAGAAAGGAAGAGGGAGAGAGTTTCAGATATGGGTGACAGCCAGTGAAAATGCTCAGTTGAGACGGACCATCTTGCTCCATGAATAGCAAGGAGACCAGAATCAATGGATTGCAGAGTTTGTGGGGGGGTAAGGTGTAAAAAGACCATGAAGGTTGCTATGATGATAATAACAGATAATTTGGAGAAGCAGATAAATGTGTCAGGGCCAAATAGAGCTTCAAGTCAAGAGCCGCAGATTGACAGGCTTCAGTGAGAAAGGAGGGGGTAAAACACTCCTGGATCTCAAACCCCTCCCCCTCTAACTGCTGCTGTTTCAGTTGGTAATGAAGACAGGAATGAGATTCTTCTGGTAAGTTTGTGTTATGGCTGAAACCCCAATGATGTTCCTTTTCTTTAATTTATACTCCTCACAGATCTGATAGATGAGTAAAAAGAAGCTAGTTATTCTAACTGTTGAGGACAGAGAAGATCTTCTTAAACTGGCAGCAGACAGGATTCAAACTAGATGTCCAGACTGAGTTGTGAGTATTCCCCCAAATAATTACTAGGCACAGATTTGAAGGTATAGGTTATATTAGGAAATAACAAGGTGAACTAGAGAGGTTAATGAGGGTTTTAGGACAATGAAAGGTGACCCTGAACTGTTAGATTGAAGCTGCCCTTCCCCCCTCCCCAGAGGAGTGAAGGTGCCTAACTGAACTTGTTAGATAATTTATATATCTAATCACTAAATCACTAGGTAATTATATATTGATATTACTGAAGAATAATATTAACAAGCAGGCTAACCCTATGAGTAGCTTATGCTACAATGGCTTATGCTACAATGGCCACCTCAGGTGAACCCCCAAGTCTGGAGTAGTAAGCAGGGTGTCTGCTCACTTCAACCTCCACAAAGTAACTGTCCCAAACCCTTCTCAACTGCCCCTCACCCAAAGTTCTCCAGGGGGGTCCCCTGGAATTCTGGGTGAGGCTGTCCCTGTACCTTTGCAGGGATTCCATGCTTTGCATCTCCACATAACAAGGTAAGAAGAGCCATGGTATGAAGAGCTTTAAAAATTAAACAGAGGATTTGATGTTTTATCTTGGAGGCAATAAGGAGTCATTGGTGTTTGTTGAATGGGGGAGGACTGGGTGGTACTTCTCTGAGGTATACCTTCCCTGGTGTGCCTGCCAATGTAAAAATAACTCAATGTGATAATGTTTTATCTTTAGAAACTGATAAAATAATGAACCTTTTTCTCAAAAGCCCAATTCTAGGAGATTTTTAATTCACATAACATTACATTTACAATCTTCTTGTTTAAGTCATGTCCAACTGATCTACATACATTCATTACAGGGCCCTGGATAGTGCAAAAAATGTTTCTAATATTGGAATAATTGTACGAATTGTACACAAGCCTGATTCAAATGGAGTAGGGATGAAATGTTGGTTGGGAGTGGAAGTGGGGGTGGGGGCAGTGGTAGAATTTTCACTTTAATAGTTCTGGAAAATATGTTGTTGAGGACTTGGAAACCAAAAAGGGAAAATTGGGCAGTATGTTATTTTTGGTTGATATGCCATATTTCATATTTAGAGTCCATGACCAAAAGTCACACCAATTTTGTTCACTAAATAAGGCCTTTCTCTTCTCCATATACTCTTCAATTTTTCTTCCTTCTATTTTTTACTATTCTTTTCCATTTCATTTTCATTTTTGTGATTTTCAAGATGGTTCACTTCAAAACTTACACAGGAAAACATGGATTAACCTTAACCCAAACAAAACCTCCTTCACACTCTGGATGTTGTCCATCTTTCTGCAATCTGCCTATTCTCTGTGGGTAACAACTGGGACAATGATGGGTTTTCTTTCATCACCTTGGCTACATAGAAAGAACAGATGGCAGAGGTTCAATCCTTCAGGTGGATTTGGTTCCATTTGTCTCCTGCAATTTGCCCAAGCAGATTTTTCCTTTCTTCTGGGCTCTGCTCAGAGTCTTATTCCTTTTAGGGTTCTAATATGAAACATGGAGATTTGTTTTCCTCTGGAATTTCAAGAATTTTTTTCTTCCCTGAATGTAGAGGGGAAAGAATTCTCTTTTATACATCTCAGATTCTCTCTGCAATTCCAAGTTATGAAGAGATCTGAGGAAGAATCACATCTGTCAGTTCATGTGTTTACTGATTTTAGTGCTTTGCTATGCTTGTGGGAGAGACATGCATGGAAGTGTCAGGGTGAGTCCTTGAGGATTATAGCTATGCTCCTGAGGGGATGCAGAGGGGCCATGTCTATAGTCCCTTGCATGAGTCACAGGTTACAAAAGAAAAACAGCTATGGGGAGAACTGCTTACTCCTCATCCCCAAAATTTAAATCTTCTAAGGGCTTCTTTGCTTTCTTAAAACAAGATGCTATTTAACCAGTAGGCTGAAGAAGAGAGAATAATAATGATACTTGAATCAGGACTTATTTATCCTCAAGGTTTTCTGCAAGGCAGCTTTTACCTCTTTGTTCCTCAGGCTATAGATCAGGGGGTTTAGCATGGGGATCACTGTGGTGTAAAATACAGAAGCTACATTCTCTTGGGCCAGGGAGCTGGCTGTGGAAGGTTTTAAATACATGAATGCAGTAGACCCATAAAATAGAGCAACAGCTGCAATGTGGGAGCTGCAGGTGCTGAAGGCTTTGGACCTTCCTTCAGTGGAGCGGATGCGGAGGATGCTGGAGAGGATGAAAGCATAAGAAACAAGGACTGTTAAGCTGGTTGCTATGATGTTAAATCCAGCCAGAAAGAAAATCACCATCTCAATATCATAGGTGCTGGAGCAGGAAAGTTTCATGAGGGGTAGGATATCACAGAAGTAATGACTGATAAGGAATTTACAATAAGATAATTTCAACATAAGGACTGTCTCTATTGTTGAACCAATGAATCCCATTATGTACACTATGGCCACCAGGAGGAAGCAGACATGATGGGACATGATGACATTATAGAGCAATGGACTACAGATGGCAACATAACGATCATATGCCATCATTGTCAGCATGTAACACTCAGCAATAACAAATACAAGGAAAAAGTAGAGCTGAGTCATACAGCCTGGATAAGAGATTGTGTTTTTCTCCAGTACAAAATTTCCCAGCATCTTGGGGGTAATAACAGAAGAGTAACAGAGATCAACAAAGGACAGATTACTGAGGAAATAGTACATGGGGGTGTGAAGGTTGGAATTCAGCCCAATGAGTGTGATCATGCCCAGGTTTCCCACCATAGTGATTGCATAGATCCCAAAGAACAGAAAGAAAAGAGGGAGCTGGAACTCTGGACGATCTGTTAATCCTGCAAGGATAAACTCAGTTGCTGTTGAGTGATTTTCTGCTGCCATTTTCTTCTAAGTAAGGATAGGAATCTGGGGGATGGAGAAAAGAACCGCATTAAAGGGTGCTTCTATTTCTACCCATTTGAGGGTAGGTCAGAGTTGGAAACATAACCCAGGATTTTACTGTACCCATGAGATCTGTCTTCACCCTCACAGGGTTGTTGTGAAGAACAAATGTGCTAATATTTTTAAAGCACTGACCATAGAGCCTACCTTTTAACAGGTGCTTTAGAAACTTGAGCTATGATTAAATCTATATCTAAATCAGCATTCTTATTACAATATTCTGACAGTTGATCATCCAAGTGTCTACTTGCAGGTGTCCAGTGAAGGGAATCCCACCATCTTCCAAAGACTTTTTGGTAGCTCTGATTGTTAGGAAGTTTGTTTCTCTGCCTGAAGAATCAATACTCTCTGAAACTTCTGCTTATCAGTCCTAATTCTGTTCCCTGGCATTAAGCAGAATAAGTATAATTCCCTTTTAAATATTTGCAGCCTCCTCTTCTTCTCCTCACTCCAAGTCTTTCTTTCATTAAATATCTCTCTTTTTAAAACCAGGTTCTTATATGACATGGTATTCAATACCCTCACTGTCCTGGTTCCTTTTGCTAGATGATCTCCAGTTTTTTAATCATCCTTCACAAAATTGATACCTTGAACCCCAAAAATACACACATGAACTGTCCATTTGTTATCCCTCATTTTCACTTCATAAAGCTTCATAAAGCTCTCCCAGTTCTTCAGTCATACTCTAATACTGTCTTTTTTTTCACTTCCTCTCAGTTTTTTATTGTTTTGGCCTGCTTGCACCCATTATACATCTTTCCATTGCTTTTTTTGTTGGGATGACTTACAACTTTAATTCTTTGAAGACGGTGGATTTTCTAAGATTTCAGTTATAAAGCATCACCACAATAATACTGATGTTAAAAAGATGGGTTAAGTAACATTACAGAATATGAAATGAGTCAATTCTTCCCAGAGAAGAAATGATGAGAGTTACCTCAGTAACAGCTATTTGTATATAGTCAAACTATTGACTAATTAGAACAATGAGCAAAATGGATACTAAATTAGAAGAAAGTATAAAAATGAGAAGCCATAGCATGTAAAGAAAAAGCTCAACTTGAACTATTTAACTAAGCTGTCAATGCTGAACAATGGGAAATGGATAAAAGAATAGACATCAGCACCAATTATCATCATCTCCTAAGGAAGTTTATCAAATGCAAATCAGTGACTACAACAAGAAAATCCCAAAGAGACTACAAACTACTTTAGCCAATAAAAATTTGATCTCTTTGCCAAGGAGAGAAGATATATGGTAATATTTATCATATTGCTTACTGGAATGCTCATGAAAATCATACTAATGTAATTATAATGATTCCTTATACCACATCTAAATATACCTCTGCATGTTATTTTATTTTTTCTAATTTGCTGTTTGATTTGCTATTAGAATTTTTTTAAGGTTGTTTCTATTAGAAGAGAATGAGACCAAATTCAGGTAATTTTCAGAGATAAGGCTAGAAGAAATTTCTTAATGAAATGAGTTTAAAATGACCATAAAAGAAAAAAAATGTATAATTCCAGTTGCATAAAATTAAAGTTTTTACATGCAGAAAATCAATGTACTTGGTCAAGAACGGAAACCACTGAATAGGAAAAATATTTGCATCAAATGTATATATGTATTTTAAAACCCTTACCTTCTGTTTTAGAATCAATAGAGTATCAAGGCAGAAGAGTGGTAAGGGCTAGGCAATGGGGTTTAAATGAGTTGTCCAGGGTCACACAGGAACTGTCTGAGGCTAGATTTGAACCTAGGACCTCCCGTTTCTAAGCCTGGCTCTCAAACCACTGAGTCACCTAGCTGTCCCTTGTCAAATATTTTTAATATGTGTCTGATATCCAACATATATAGAGAATTAATAAATATAGATAAGACCAAGTGTCATTTCTCAAGAGAAAAGTGATCAAGGTATATCAAGTAAACTCCATGAAAGAAGAATTTGAAACTATTAACAATCATATAAAAGATAGGTCTAAATCACTAGTAATAAGAGAAGTGCAGATCAAAACCACTTTGAGGGGGGCAGCTGGGTGTCTCAGTGAATTGAGAGCCAGGTCTAGAGACAGGAGGTCCTAGGTTCAAATCTAGCCTCAGACACTTCCTAGTTGTGTGACCCTGGACAACTCATTTAAACCCCATTGCCTAGCCCTTTCCACTCTTCTGCCTTGGAGCCAATACACAGTATTGACACCAAGCCGGAAGGTAAGGGTTTAAAAAAAGTCACTTTGAGGTTTCAACTTGTGCCCAGCAGATTCAACAAAGTATCAAAGATGAGAAAATATGAGATGTTAGTATGGAAAGATTGTGTAGAAAGACAAGCACAGTAATATACTATTGGTGGTAGAGCTGGGAATTAGGCTAATAATTCTAGAAAGTGATTTGGAATTAAATTAAGAAAGTAATTAAAATGACGTTCTCTTTTATTAGGAGATCTAATTGCAGAACATATACTTCAGAGAAGCCAGAGTTAAAAGAAAGGTCAGGAATATAGCAAAAATGAATAGTGAAGGGATAAAAACAAAGTTGATGCCCATTGATTGGGAGGACAATTAAGGAAACTGTGGTACATGAATGTAATGTACTGTGCTGTAAAAAAATGATGACTATAAATAATTTGGAGTATCATGGAAAGACTTACATGTACTGATGTAGAGTGAACTAAGCAGAACTAGGAAAATAATATACATAAAACTACAGCAATGTAAATGTAAAGAGCAAGAAACAAAACCAAATGCTTTATAATATGAATGACCAAGATATTGACCTTGAAGAAGGTATGAGAAAATTCACTTACCTCCCCTTCTTAGCAGATGCAGATTCTGGGTATGAAATATTTCAGACTCTCTTAATGTTTTATTGAGTTATTTTTTTCACCTTTCATTTTTATTCTCTTTTATAAGAGATGGCTTTCTGGGTAGAGGCATAGGGTAAGAATATATTCAGAAATGTAAAAATGATCTTAAAACAAAAGATATCAATTTATCTGTTTATCTGTCTGTGCACTGAAAACTCAGTGAAATATTATATTTTCCAGATGAAACAGAAGATGGGAAATGAGAACTACAGGTTTTGCATTGATATTGCACTAATAGGTGAACCCTGAAAGCCACAAAGAACACAATTTCTTCCTTAGTGGCTTATTGGCAATTAGTATCAATAGTGACCAGCTAATTAAAGTTTTGTTGGGCCTTGAAAGCCATATATAGGTAATAATATTGTAAAGAAAATTCCCCTGTTTTACATATATACAAATCCTTTGTGTATATACATATATATTTTTTGAGATGTGGTTAGGTTATTTTCTTCTATGTATCAGTGCTAAATAGCTTTGCTTTGCTAATGATGCTCTACTAAAATCTTATTTACTATCATGCCACTTTCTGGTATAGAGGTGACCCTGAGTTATCGAAGGTTTTGCCAACACAAGAAAAATTTTGGCAAATCCATTCAAGCTGGAGTGGCTTTGAGAATGAGGTAGTACTCGGCTGTATTGTGTCTGACATCTGAGGATGAGCAGAGAGGCTCATCACATGATATAAGTTAGATATAGCAACTCGTAAAGACCATCTACTAAGGCACGGAGGTGTTAAGATCTGTATCTAGGGATGCCCTCTCCCCTTAAATCTGGAATCTTTTATTGAATAATAATAAGCATGCCAAAGAATGGAAGCAGTTAGTAGCCTAAGAAAAGATAACCACTTCCATTTGAGCAGGTAGGACCTACATTGTGGCTATGGAAGCAGGCAAAAACCAAGAGTGAGGAGTGAGTGGGTTGAAAGCATTTTGTGGCTTTTAGAAGTCAAATGAGATTTACTGCTTGAAAATCAGAATAAATAGGAGAGGGGTTAGCTTTGGGAAAGATGAAAACTTGGAGAATTTGATGAAACCTTATAGTTTCTTTGGACGAAAGGAGATCAGGGAAAGCAGTTGGGTGGAACTAGAAAAAATACAGAATACATGGAAAATCATGGAAAAAAGGACCTAAATAGGCAACTTCTCACTCCTTGTATTTAAACTATGGGATTACTTTGGGGGAAAAACTCACAACCAGAACCCCAAAACTTTCTGTTTATAAAACTCAAGTTCTTTTGATACGTGCTTTGAGGTAGTTGAGACAGATAGGTCGTATAGTGAATGGAGTCCTGTACTTGGAGTCAGGACAACTTTAGTATAAATCTTGCCTCTTTTTGCAGCCTTTGTTCCCTAGCCATATGACCCTAGGCAAGTCCTTTAGCCTCTGTTTGCCTCAATTTCCTTTACTGTAAAGTGGCGATAATAATAGCATTTATTTTGCAGGATCAAATGAGATAACATTTGTATAAAGCACTTATAGTACTTGGCATAGTGGGCCATATATATATATAAATGTTTTCCCTGTTCCTTTTCTGTTTCCTCCCAATAGAAATGTCAGAGGCTGGGCTATAAAAACCATGAGTCCTACAGTTGTTTATAAAGGACCTTGAATTATGTAGATCAAAGTAATTAGTATATCAGGAGACTGTAAGTAGAAGGAAGCTAGAGGATTTCTCTATAAATTTAAGGAGCAAATGCCATTACAGGGCCTGTTTATGTAGGCCAGCAGTATTTTGCTGTGATGTGATTCTGCTTTGCCATTTTGTAAGAGAGCATGGTATAGTGGAAAAAGCTAGCAAGTTTTGTAACAGTTTAAGGTTTACAAAACACTTTACAAATGTTATCTTTTTGTTCTCTACAACCCTGTGATGTAGGTGCTTTTATTACTCCATTTTCCATATGAGGAAATTAAGGTTGAGAGAAGTTAAATGACTTGCCTAAGATCACACAGATAAAATCTATTTGAGGCAGGATTTGAACTTGGGTCTTCTTACTCCAAGACTAGCTATCTGCTGTACCACCTACCTACCTAAAATGACGAAAATTGCTAGAAAAACTATAAAGCAGTTTAGCAGGAGATAGATTTTGTTCAGCATTTTACATCATATTTCATATTGTTTCAAATGGTTATGTGACCTAAATATAAATAAAGCCACATTATAAAAAGTGAGAGGAGAATAGAAGGAGATCCCTTTCACAAATATGGCTAGAGTATGAATTTTTAACCTACAAGATGTAAAAAGACCTTTTTTTGTGGGGGAGCCTATGATTTCATTAGTGGTGATCATACATATAACTTTGACTACATAAAATAAAAAATCTTTTGCATGAATAAAACAAGTGCAACTAAGATTAGAAAGGAAACTTTCAATTATGGTAAAAAAATCTTTGAACCAAATAACCTTGAAAAAGAATTCAATATTCAAGATATATGGGGAATGAACACAACCTGAAAGTAGTATTCCCTGGTGGATTGAGAACTGGCCTCAGAATCATAAAGAATAAGCTTAAGTTCCTCTAATGATACTAAATATGTGACCCTGGGCACTGATCTCTTAGTTTCCCAGTCAATTCTCTAAGTTGCAGAGCATATGATGACTATAGATAGAGATAGATATATCTATCTATATCTATATCTATCTCTATCTATAGTCATATTTTTGTGATAGAAAAAAAACTGAAGTAAAGTGAAGTTGAGAAAGGAATAGAGGTAAGGGAAGGGAATTAAGGGAAGAAAAGGTAAAGGTAGAATAAATGAGAAGAGAAGAGAAAAAAGGTAAAAATAGATGGAGACTAAGAAAAAGTCACTTTATATATGCCATTACCATCAATTCAAGATCCATGAAGAAAAATAGCAAGACCTTCAACTGTTATGAACTTTCTGGTCTACAATATGTTTACTTATTAATGCTGTTTGGGGAAAGCTTTGTGGGCCAGAGGCCTAACTTTTATATCCAAATAGATAAATAAGAACTAAATAAAATTGAGTCAGTGTAGCAAGAACATGTTATATTAAGTGTCAATGATCTTACCTTGAGGTTGCACCAGTAGTATTAGTTAACTTTCAGATGGTTAGGACTGATATTGTTGGACATGCAGTAATCAGGAGAAGAAAAATCTTACGTTTCTTTCTTAAATTTGGGGAAAGAGAATATGACATAGAATAAAGAAGATGTGGTTCTATTTGGCATATCCAGGCCCCTACAATATAAAAACAGGAAGTAGTTGAATATATTTTCCTTTCAGTTACCACAGCTACTTGAAACCTAGAACTAAATATATACACTGAAGAAAGATGGAATTTATCTACTTGCCCTTCTTAGGCCTAAGAATTTTAGGGGGTCCCTTGGTTTCTATGTTGAATGAATATGCTAATATTTTTCTACTATTTCTATTCAAATTAATCAGACATCCATAACCATCAAGAAAAATAGATTCCTGAGATGAGAGTTTTGACATAGTATCTTTGGTCTTATATTAGTGAGCTCTGTATGTAAATAGACATTCATGGACAGAAATTCTCCTGGGAGCCCATCACCCCAGAGACTAGGTTCCTCAAAAAAAAACAAACAAAAAAACCTCCAACTACAAAAACAATTAGAACCTGCATTTATATAGCATGTCCTGTGCAGTTCCTGTTAGGTTTTCCCATATTTAATATTCCTTTTCAGTGGCCTGAATAAGCCTTGTTCTTGATCAGCCATGGCTTGGTAGTTGGGATAAATATTTACTTTATAAGTATTATCAATATCACCATTATAGTAATCATCAAAATTACCATTATCATAATTATAATTATAATTCAACAAATATTTCAATCATATTTTCAAAGAGCCAACCTGATAGTATTGCATACAGATCTGGCCACAAAATTGAGAAATCAGGAAAGCCCAGGTTCCAGTTCTACCTCTGATAGAAATCACTTAACCTCTCATTACCTCAGGCAACTCTCCATGACTATAGGGTGCAGAAAACTTAGCTAACTTCCATTGATAGAGGGAATTACCTTACTCGGAATCTCCTTCTTAGATGGAATCGTAGGTTCAGACAAAAAAAGTATTCTAGGGGGGCAGCTGGGTAGCTCAGTGGATTGAGAGTCAGGCCTAGAGAGAGGAGGTCCTAGGTTCAAACCCGGCCTCAGCCACTTCCCAGCTGTGTGACCCTGGGCAAGTCACTTGACCCCCATTTCCCACCCTTACCACTCTTCCACCTATGAGACAATACTCCGAAGTTAAGGGTTTAAAGAAAAAAGTATTCTATTTTTGAGAATTTAGACTTAGGCTTTTAGTTGTAGTAAATATGGAAATCAGAGAAAATTTCAAAGTAACTTGAAGTGTCAGTGACTTTGGCAATGAGGAATTTGCTTGCTTCTTTATTGTTCCTTTAACTCCCTTGATTTCCTGCCATAAAATGTGAATCAAAAACTCAATTATTCCAGTTTTTGTTTTCTTCTTATTAGTGATTTCAAGCAATTTTTAATATGATTTTTAAATTTTTGTTTAGAATATTTTTCCAACCTTAATTCTTTGGAGTATGTTTTCTTGTGGTCTTACATCTGAATCCCTCCCTTTCTCCTCTAGATCTTTTCCCTTTGCCTCAGTGGCACATGATTCTGGAAGAAATAGTTTNCGTTCTCTTTTATTAGGAGATCTAATTGCAGAACATATACTTCAGAGAAGCCAGAGTTAAAAGAAAGGTCAGGAATATAGCAAAAATGAATAGTGAAGGGATAAAAACAAAGTTGATGCCCATTGATTGGGAGGACAATTAAGGAAACTGTGGTACATGAATGTAATGTACTGTGCTGTAAAAAAATGATGACTATAAATAATTTGGAGTATCATGGAAAGACTTACATGTACTGATGTAGAGTGAACTAAGCAGAACTAGGAAAATAATATACATAAAACTACAGCAATGTAAATGTAAAGAGCAAGAAACAAAACCAAATGCTTTATAATATGAATGACCAAGATATTGACCTTGAAGAAGGTATGAGAAAATTCACTTACCTCCCCTTCTTAGCAGATGCAGATTCTGGGTATGAAATATTTCAGACTCTCTTAATGTTTTATTGAGTTATTTTTTTCACCTTTCATGGCTTTCTGGGTAGAGGCATAGGGTAAGAATATATTCAGAAATGTAAAAATGATCTTAAAACAAAAGATATCAATTTATCTGTTTATCTGTCTGTGCACTGAAAACTCAGTGAAATATTATATTTTCCAGATGAAACAGAAGATGGGAAATGAGAACTACAGGTTTTGCATTGATATTGCACTAATAGGTGAACCCTGAAAGCCACAAAGAACACAATTTCTTCCTTAGTGGCTTATTGGCAATTAGTATCAATAGTGACCAGCTAATTAAAGTTTTGTTGGGCCTTGAAAGCCATATATAGGTAATAATATTGTAAAGAAAATTCCCCTGTTTTACATATATACAAATCCTTTGTGTATATACATATATATTTTTTGAGATGTGGTTAGGTTATTTTCTTCTATGTATCAGTGCTAAATAGCTTTGCTTTGCTAATGATGCTCTACTAAAATCTTATTTACTATCATGCCACTTTCTGGTATAGAGGTGACCCTGAGTTATCGAAGGTTTTGCCAACACAAGAAAAATTTTGGCAAATCCATTCAAGCTGGAGTGGCTTTGAGAATGAGGTAGTACTCGGCTGTATTGTGTCTGACATCTGAGGATGAGCAGAGAGGCTCATCACATGATATAAGTTAGATATAGCAACTCGTAAAGACCATCTACTAAGGCACGGAGGTGTTAAGATCTGTATCTAGGGATGCCCTCTCCCCTTAAATCTGGAATCTTTTATTGAATAATAATAAGCATGCCAAAGAATGGAAGCAGTTAGTAGCCTAAGAAAAGATAACCACTTCCATTTGAGCAGGTAGGACCTACATTGTGGCTATGGAAGCAGGCAAAAACCAAGAGTGAGGAGTGAGTGGGTTGAAAGCATTTTGTGGCTTTTAGAAGTCAAATGAGATTTACTGCTTGAAAATCAGAATAAATAGGAGAGGGGTTAGCTTTGGGAAAGATGAAAACTTGGAGAATTTGATGAAACCTTATAGTTTCTTTGGACGAAAGGAGATCAGGGAAAGCAGTTGGGTGGAACTAGAAAAAATACAGAATACATGGAAAATCATGGAAAAAAGGACCTAAATAGGCAACTTCTCACTCCTTGTATTTAAACTATGGGATTACTTTGGGGGAAAAACTCACAACCAGAACCCCAAAACTTTCTGTTTATAAAACTCAAGTTCTTTTGATACGTGCTTTGAGGTAGTTGAGACAGATAGGTCGTATAGTGAATGGAGTCCTGTACTTGGAGTCAGGACAACTTTAGTATAAATCTTGCCTCTTTTTGCAGCCTTTGTTCCCTAGCCATATGACCCTAGGCAAGTCCTTTAGCCTCTGTTTGCCTCAATTTCCTTTACTGTAAAGTGGCGATAATAATAGCATTTATTTTGCAGGATCAAATGAGATAACATTTGTATAAAGCACTTATAGTACTTGGCATAGTGGGCCATATATATATATAAATGTTTTCCCTGTTCCTTTTCTGTTTCCTCCCAATAGAAATGTCAGAGGCTGGGCTATAAAAACCATGAGTCCTACAGTTGTTTATAAAGGACCTTGAATTATGTAGATCAAAGTAATTAGTATATCAGGAGACTGTAAGTAGAAGGAAGCTAGAGGATTTCTCTATAAATTTAAGGAGCAAATGCCATTACAGGGCCTGTTTATGTAGGCCAGCAGTATTTTGCTGTGATGTGATTCTGCTTTGCCATTTTGTAAGAGAGCATGGTATAGTGGAAAAAGCTAGCAAGTTTTGTAACAGTTTAAGGTTTACAAAACACTTTACAAATGTTATCTTTTTGTTCTCTACAACCCTGTGATGTAGGTGCTTTTATTACTCCATTTTCCATATGAGGAAATTAAGGTTGAGAGAAGTTAAATGACTTGCCTAAGATCACACAGATAAAATCTATTTGAGGCAGGATTTGAACTTGGGTCTTCTTACTCCAAGACTAGCTATCTGCTGTACCACCTACCTACCTAAAATGACGAAAATTGCTAGAAAAACTATAAAGCAGGAGATAGATTTTGTTCAGCATTTTACATCATATTTCATATTGTTTCAAATGGTTATGTGACCTAAATATAAATAAAGCCACATTATAAAAAGTGAGAGGAGAATAGAAGGAGATCCCTTTCACAAATATGGCTAGAGTATGAATTTTTAACCTACAAGATGTAAAAAGACCTTTTTTTGTGGGGGAGCCTATGATTTCATTAGTGGTGATCATACATATAACTTTGACTACATAAAATAAAAAATCTTTTGCATGAATAAAACAAGTGCAACTAAGATTAGAAAGGAAACTTTCAATTATGGTAAAAAAATCTTTGAACCAAATAACCTTGAAAAAGAATTCAATATTCAAGATATATGGGGAATGAACACAACCTGAAAGTAGTATTCCCTGGTGGATTGAGAACTGGCCTCAGAATCATAAAGAATAAGCTTAAGTTCCTCTAATGATACTAAATATGTGACCCTGGGCACTGATCTCTTAGTTTCCCAGTCAATTCTCTAAGTTGCAGAGCATATGATGACTATAGATAGAGATAGATATATCTATCTATCTCTATCTATAGTCATATTTTTGTGATAGAAAAAAAACTGAAGTAAAGTGAAGTTGAGAAAGGAATAGAGGTAAGGGAAGGGAATTAAGGGAAGAAAAGGCAAAGGTAGAGTAAATGAGAGGAGGAGAAGAAATGTAGAAATAAATGGAGACTAAGAAAAAGTCACTTCATATATGTCATTAGCATCAATTAAAGATCCTTGAAGAAAAATAGCAAGACTTTCAACTGCTATGGACTTTCTTATCTACTATAAATTTACCCGTTAATGTCTTTTAGAGAAAGCTCTGTGGGCCAGAGGTCTAACTTTTGTATCCAAATATCTGAAATTAATAAGAACTCAATAAAATTGAATTAGTGTAGCAAGAACATGTTACATCAAGTTTCAATAATCTTACCTTGCAATTGCACCAGTAATGTTAGTCAACCTTCAGACAGTTAGGACTGATATTGTTGAACATGCAGTAATCAGGATTATGTGGAGAAAAAAAAATCTTATGTTTCTTTCTTAAAATTGGGGAAAGAGAATATGATATAGAAGAAAGAAAAAGATGTGGTGATATTTGACATCCAGGCCCCTACAATACAAAAACAGAGAGTAGTAGAATATATTTTACTTTCAGTTACCACAGCTACTTGAAACCTAGAACTAAATATATACACTGAAGAAAGATGGAATGTAGATACTTGTCCTACTTAGGCCTAAGATTTTTAGGGGATTCCTTGGTTCCTATGATGAATAAATCTATTAATTTTTATCTAGTTCTATCTCTTGTCAAAGGAATCAGATGCCCAGAATCATCAAGAAAAACAGATTCCTGAGATTAGGGTTTGACCTAGATATAAAGTATCTTATATTAATGAGCTCCGTAGGTAAAAGGACACATTCATGGACAGAAATTGTCTTGGGAGCCCATCATCCCAGAGACTATGTTCCTCAAGGGAAAAAACAATTAGAGTTTCCATTGACAGCATGTGCTGCGAAGTTCCTGTTAAGTTTTCAAATATTTAATATTTCTTTTTAGAGACCCGAGTAAGCCTTGTTCCCGATCAGCCTTGGCTTGGTAGTTGGGATAAATATTTGTCTTTATAAGTATTATTAATATCATCATTATAGTAATCATCAAAATTACCATTATCATTATAGTAATGATAATTATAATTCAACAAGTATTTAAAGCAATCATTTTTTCAAGGAGTCAACCTGATGGTAGTGCTTCCAGACCTGGCCACAAAACTGGGATAGGAAGGCCCACATTCCAGTTCTACCTCTGCCACATATTGACAATGTGATCCTACACAAATCATACAACTCTCCAAGACTATAGGGTGCAGAAAACCTAGCTAATTTCTATTGATAGAGGGAGTTTCCTCACTGGGAATCTCCTTCATAGATGGAATCATAGGTTCAGACAAAAAAGTATTCAATTTTTGAGAATTTAGACTTAGACTTTTAATTCTAGTCAATATGGAAATTGGAGAAAATTTCAAAGTAACTTTCATTTTACAGGGAAGGAAACTAAGACCAAAGGAACCAAAATTAAGCCTTAAGTCATCCAGGTAGTAAGTACCATTAGTAGAATTGAAATCCCAGGCCTATAACTTTAGAACCTGTGCTCTTTCCAGAGTAAAAAAGATCTGAATCTGGCCCTGACTCTGCTAATACTGTGTGTGACCTTAGGAACCTCATCATTGGGAAATCTCATCATCCTACAAGATTCAATCAGTCTTGCTTCTCCCAGCACTTCTTTGGAACCCTCTGCCTCTCTGATTGGAGATTTTATTTTTGAAAACATTTGATTTTATTATTGATTAGCCCTCTTTATCTTATTTAGGCTGGAATGGCCTGATCTCTCTGCTAATTGGCATAGAAACTTTGACCTATTTTCTTTCTCTCTTGGGTTTGCTAAACAAATACATCATCATAACTGTAACTTTTGTATCAATAGTCATTGTATAAGATTGAAAGGCAGAGGAATTCTATGAAAAATTAGTAAAACTTTAAAAATAAATCAGCATATACTGTATTATTCTGTGAATCAATATAACAATGAGTATAGGGGAAGGATGGTAAAAATATGCTGAAAAATATAGTTCAGGAGAAAGAAAAAAAGAAAGGCCAAAGAAGAAATTTGTAGACTATACGGAAACTTACACCTCTATATCATGAATATTTTTCTTTAAAAAATTGAGGCCTAACGTTATCTCTTAGAATCAATCCTAAGAATTAGTTGCAAGGCAGAAGAGCATTAAAGGCTAGGAAATTTGGGTTAAATGATTTGCCTAGTCATACAGCTAGGAAGTGTCTGAGGCCAGATTTGAAACTAGGACCTCCTATCTTTAGGCCTGGTTTTCTATCCACTGAGTCAACCAGCTGCCCTCATAAATATTTTCTTCAAGAAGAGAGTTGGAAAAGGCACTAGACATGGGAGCATCAAATAACATCACTGAAAGTGAAATTGATTATATTCTGAAAATAGCTGGTTATTTACACTTTAGCTATTTCAGAATCAGCTTTTTAAAAATAGATCATTGACTTGTTAGATCTAGAGCTAGAAGAAACTTCAATCTCTTATTCAATTATATAAATGAGGAATTCGATAAGATCCTTAGAACTTAAGTGACTTATTTAAGGTTATGTATGAAGTAAAAAAAATGCTATTATTTGAACTTAAGTCCTTTGGCTCCTAGAACAGAACTCCTGCACTGTGGAATTACTCTACCAGCTCATAAGGCCTCTGTGTGTGTGTGTGTGTGTGTGTGTGTGTGTGTGTGTGTGTGCACATACACTTGTATTTTGTTCTTTTTGAATAGGGTAGGGCAAAAGGTAAGGTATCAACTGAAGGCTTTACATTTGGGATTCAGCTATTCTCCACAGTGGCTTATAATGAACCCAATTCCTGCTCTTAATCCCTTGTGCATATAACACACCACTGGGGACCAATAATTCATCAGTGTTTTAATCACTTAAAGTGAGCCCATAAGACTGGTTCTCCTTTTAACTTAGGAGAAAATGAAGTCCTTACTGATTAATTAAAAGTTGTGCTTTCTGTAGTAGATTTTGAGAACTCTTAAAGTGGTGATGCAAGAGCAAGAAAAGTTCCTCTGTCTATGTCAATTCCAATTCTGCTGCAATAGGGACTTTATTTTATTTTTTTATTTTTTTAAACATTTATTAATATTCATTTTTAACATGGTTACATGATTCATGCTCCTACTTTCCCCTTCACCCCATGCTCTACCCCCACCCATGGCTGATGCACATTTCCACTGGTTTTAACATGTGTCATTGATCAAGACCTATTTCCAAATTGTTGTTAGTTGCATTGGTGTGGTAGTTTCGAGTCTACATCCCCAATCATGTCCACCCCGACCCATGTGTTCAAGCAGTTGTTTTTCTTATATGTTTCCTCTCCTGCAGTCCTTCCTCTGAATGTGGGCAGCGTTCTTTACCATAAATCCCTCAGAGCTGTCCTGTGTCATTGCTTTCTGCTGGTACAGAAGTCCATTACATTCGATTTTACCACAGTATATCAGTCTCTGTGTACAGTGTTCTTCTGGCTCTGCTCCTTTCACTCTGCATCAGTTCCTGGAGGTCTTTCCAGTTCACATGGAATTCCTCCAGTTTATTATTCCTTTTAGCAAAATAGTATTCCATCACCAGCATATACCACAGTTTGTTCAGCCATTCCCCAGTAGAAGGACATACCCTCCTTTTCCAGTTCTTTGCCACCACAAAAAGCACAGCTATAAATATTTTCGTACAAGTCTGTTTATTTATGATCTCTTTGGGGTATGGCTGGATCAAAGGGCAGGCATTCTTTTAAAGCCCTTTGAGCATAGCTCCAAATTGCCAGCCAGAATGGTTGGATCAGTTCACAGCTCTACCAGCAATGCATTAATGTCCCAATTTTGCCACATCCCCTCCAACATTCATTATTCTCCCCTTCTTTCATTTTAGCCAATCTGCTAGGTGTGAGGTGGTACCTCAGAGTTGTTTTGATTTGCATTTCTCTAATTATTAGAGATTTAGAACACTTTCTCATGTGCTTATTGATACTTTTGATTTCTTTACTTGAAAATTGCCTATTCATGGCTTGATTTTTTTATACAATTGATTTAACTCCTTGTATATTTGAGTAATTAGACCCCTGTCAGAGTTTTTTGTTATAAAGATTTTTTTCCCAATTTGTTGTTTCCCTTCTGATTTTGACTACATTGTTTTTGTTTGTACAAAACCTTTTTAGTTTAATATAATCAAAAGCATTTAATTTACATTTTGTAATTTTCTCTAATTCTTGCTTGGTTTTAAAATCTTTCCTTTCCCAGAGATCTGACAGGTATACTATTCTGTGTTCACTTATAAATTTCCCCCTGAGTACTGCCTTGGCTGCATCCCACAGAGTTTGGCAGGATGTCTCATCATTGTCATTCTCTTCAATGAAATTGTTGATTGTTTCTATGATTTCTTCTTTGATGAATTGGTTTTGGCGAATCATATTGTTTAATTTCCAATTGGTTTTTGATTTTCCTGTCCAGGTGCCCTTACTAATTATTATTTTTATTGCATTATGATCTGAGAAGGTTACATTTATTATTTATGCTCTTTTGCATTTGTTTGCAATGTTTCTATGCCCTATTACATGGTCAATCTTTGTGAATGTACCATGTGCAGCTGAAAAGAAGGTGTATTACTTTTTGTCCCTATTTATTTTTCTCCACCTATCAATTAAATCTAATTTTTCTAGGGGTTCATTCACCTCTCTTACATCTTTCTTATTTTTCGGTTTGATTTATCTAGATCTGAAAAGATGAATATTTAGATCTCCCACTATTATGGTTTTACTATCTATTTCCTTCGTGAGCTCTTCCAGTTTCTCCTTTATGAATTTGGATGCTATGCCACTTGGTGCATACATTTTGAGCAGTGTTATTTCCTCATTGTTTATACTGCCTTTAATCAGGATGTAATGACCTTCCCTGTCTTTTTAAATCATATCTATTTTTACTTTGGCTTTGTCAGAAATCATAATAGCCACTCCTGCCTTCTTTTTCTCATTTGAAGCCCAAAAGATTTTGCCCAAGCCCTTAACCTTGTGACCAGTTTTCATTATTTTGGGAAGGTTTGGATATGATTGCTTGTTTGTTCTCCTCTGTTGTCTGGATTTTCTCTGTGTAAAAGTTGTCGAGTGTTCCAGAGTTCTTCTTGATAATCTTTCTCTTCTGGGGTTCCCGATTTTGGCTTGCCATTGTTGTTAGCCCCGCACCTTCTCAGCTTTATCCTCACACTCAGGGTCTGTATGCACTCTCTAGGCTCCCGAGGTCTCAAGTCTCATCGTTCTGGGGTTGAGCCTCCTGGTTGTCCCTGGTCTGCCCCTCTGCCTGAGGCTCCTTCAGCAGTCTCAGAGCGCTGCTTCCACAGCCGTGCTCCTATCTGCACAGTGTCCCCACTCGAGGTCCAAGCCTCTGTTTGAGATCCTTGTCCGTGCCTAGGGCAATGCCTTCACCCGCACAGGCGCTCAGGAAATTCTTTAGCCTCTTGGGGTCCCAAGTCTTGTTGCTCTCAGGATCAAGCCCTGGAGCTGCCAGTGACTTAATGGGTGCCCCAAACCTGCTTTAACTCTGGTGAGCTGGCCTTGGAGTTGTATGTGGTGTGGGGGTGGGGGAGGGGCTTCTTTCTCTCATGTTTTAGTGAGAGCTGTTTCACCCCTTTATAGCATGGCAATGCCCCGATTCCACGTACCTTCAATGCTGCACCCTGTTGTGGGGTCCCTTCGTTCGTCTGGATTTGTTTTTATGTCCCCTTGAGGAGTCCTGTATTCTTCATTTAGGAGAGATCAAGCAGCTGCTCCTTACTCTGCCGCCATCTTAACCAGAAGTCCGGGACTTCATTTTAAAAAAGAACTGAATCAGAGTCTCTCTGAAGTCCTGTTAACTCTTTTAAGGAGTGATAATGCAAATGGAAAAAGAAAATTCTATGGAAAGAAAAACTGTCCAGTGAGAAGTTGCAGGAATGTAGTTTTTAAGGTCAATATAAGGAAGAACTTTTTAATAATTAGAATTAACCAAAAATGTAATGGGCAGCTCTGTAAAATATTAAGTTTCCTATCACCCAATATTTTTTAGGAGGCTGTATAGCTACTTCTTTCAGATGAAAGTGGGAATTCTTGAACCTGGAGAGGTGAAAGGCCCCATTTCTCTACTCATTTTAACTACCTTCTTTGTTCAAGTCCTCTTCACTTCTCTTCTAAATTATTCCAGTGCTCTTCTGCTAATTGGTCTTCCTGTCTTAAGTCTCTCCCCACTCCAATCTGTCTTCAACATTGTTACTAAAGTAATTTTCTTTTAGTTTAGATTAGACCATGCTATTCCCCTACTTAATGAACACCATCCCCTACTATTGCCTCCAGAAAAAAAGAATTTCTATTTTAAGTTTCAAAATCCATGTAACTTGATGTCGACTTGTCTTTCAAGTTCACTGTGCATTGTGCTTTCTCGTACTCTTTGTGATCCAGTCAGACTGGCCTTATAAGTATACATGACACATGGCACAGTTATTCCAGCTCACATCTTTGTTCCTTTGCACTTGCCATCCTTGTCCCTGGAAAGTATTCCTTCTTCCCTTCTTTCTCATTGTCTGCCTCCTTTTCTTCAAGACACAGCTCACCATTTTTTAAACCTTTATCATCTGTCTTAGAATCACTATTGTATATTGGTTCCAAGGCAGAAGAGTGGTAAGGGTCAGGCATTGGGTATTAAGTGACTTGCCCAAGGTCATATCACTAGATAGTGTCTGAGACCAGCTTTGAACCCAGGACCTCCCATCTCTAGGCCTGGCTCTCAATCCACTGTGAGCCACCTAGTTATCCCCAGCTCACTGTTTTCTGGGTAAAGCTTGATCTCCGCCAACTACTAGTGTCCTCATCCAAATGACCTTATATTTAACTACTTTGTATTTAGTTGCATTTATTAACTTGATATTGGTGCTTTAGGTATTTTTGTGTGTGTATTTGTTGTTGCCCTCATTAGAATTGTGAGTAGGATTTGTCTCCTTCTTTATACTTATATCAACTGAGCATTTTAAACTACCATCAGCTATCTGAGAAAATGACTAAAATTAAATATAGCTCTTAGAACTTAAAGAATGTTGGAGTACACTGGACAGTTACTCTCTTTCTCTATATTATATATGTGTATATATCATAATGTGTGTGCATACATATATATATATATCTATTTGTATATATCTACACCTACATATTTAAATGGATAATTCACTCACCATCATGTACTTTTATTTCAAGGATTTATGCTTTGGTTGGTCGTGGGTATTCCATTCACTGGCACTGACCACCACTTTATCTAGTCTTGGTGGTCTTTTTGAGTTGTTTTGAAAGAGTGGAAAGTTCACAAGACTAAGAGATAGATTGGAAACCCAGCTCTGCTTCTTATTACATGTGTGTGATCACAGGCAAGTCATTAATCTAGCTGGGCCTTGAGTCAGGAAAACCTGAGATTTAGCCTATATGATCTCTAAGGGTTTCCCCACCTCATCTCTAAATTCTGCTATACCTAAAATAATTCATTATCTAGTGCCAGTCTTCTAATTAACTGCCTCTTTGAATGTAGTCTCACTGTCTCCTACACAGCTGACAACAGGCTCCTTCATGATGACATGGCCTCCCAGCCCTTCCTTTCCAGCACTGGCTGCACATTCACTCATAACCCCTACTCATTGGTTGGAGAACTGGGATATTCCTTTTTTCCTGCCTCTACTTTGATCCTCTTCTTTTACCACCATCACTCAGTAATCTCTCCTCTTTTGAGTTTTACTGAATACCACCCAGTCAAGATTCTGGCAGTTGGTATCTACTAACTTTCAGCTGTTGTCTACTGACTTCTTTGTCAATATGTTTAGTGCCTGGATCACAGCCTACTCTTCCCTGCTCCCATTCCTTTAATAGGAGATTTCACCCTACATAAATACCCTAACTTCCTAATCTTCAACTAACTCATTTCCTATGACTTATTTCTTCTCTATTTCAGCCACAAACAGAAGTTGTCATACTCATGGTCTTGTCATTACCTATTAGTTTTCGACTTCCATGTACATGAACTCTGACATTCCTTTATCTGATCACAACCTATGATTCTACCTCTCCCTCTGCCTTGCTATCCCAAAACTTTGTTCTTCATGCTCAACCTAACTCCCAAATCCTACACTCCCAGATAGTTGTCCCTATACTGATTATACTCTACTCACACATTCCTACCCCTTTGTTGAACTGATTTAAGTCCATGCTCTGTTCTTCTCTAAAGTCCTTTGCCCCTTTGCCTTACTGCTGATCTCATTGTACCAAACTTCAGCTTTGGATTATTCACATTATCCACTGTTTTCACTTCTACAGACATGCAGTTGAACGAAGCCAGAGAAAATCATGAAAACATATTAAATGGGTTCTCTACAAATTTAAGTTTCATAACCTCAACTAGGTCCTCATTATGGTAAGCAATCTTTTCATACTTTCTTTCTTTTTTTTTTTTTTAGAAAGTGAATTGATTTTTTTTTTTACCCTTGTACTTCGGTGTATTGTCTCATAGGTGGAAGATTGGTAAGGGTGGGCAATGGGGGTCAAGTGACTTGCCCAGGGTCACACAGCTAGGAAGTGGCTGAGGCCGGGTTTGAACCTAGGACCTCCTGTCTCTAGGCCTGACTCTCACTCCACTGAGCTACCCAGCTGCCCCCCTTTTCATACTTTCTTAATCGATTCACTGCAGTGTCTTTCCCAAACAATTTCAATACTCTTTAAATCTAACATAGTTCACCACTTGCTTCACTTCCTTATATATTTCCTCCACATACTCTGAGAGCCAGTGACACTGGACTTCTTACACTTCCTTGAAGAACACAATCCATCTCCTTACTGCATTTTCATTGACGTTTTCCCATGCTTGGAATGATTTCCATCCTCATTCCACTTCCTGGCTTTCTTCATGTCTCAGTTAAAATGCCATCTTCTGCAAGGAGCTTTTTACCATTTTCCCTTAAATCTAATACCTCCCTTATGTTTATTATCTTCAATTTACCATATGTATATATGCTTATTTTTTGTAGGTGAACATTCTGTTAAACAAGTTTTTCACACCCCACTGAATAGAATTATCAGATCCCTTGTCAAGAACAGAATTTTTTTTTAAATGGAGTGGACAGTAGGGTTCCCAGTTACTGAAGTAAATGTCTGGGGACTGTTACTTTCTTAGGCACTTAGGAAGTGAAGATCCAGTAAGATCTAGTGGTGAGGTCACCAGGCAGAAGGGTGATTATTTGAATTATTTATTCTGATTCTACATTTTGTCCTTAAAGATAGACTTTTTGAGGCAATCCAGGTTTCTCTAGCTTCTGCCCCAAGATAGTCAGCCACTTGATCCTGTGGCACTCTACATTCTGTTTCAGGGCAGAAGTCCAAAAGACACCATTACATTTTGTCTTCCTGAGACAACTTTAGGAGGCAACCCTGAGTAGTCTAGTGCCCTCTACAGGGTAAGATGGTAGGAAGTCATAGGACTTCAAACTATCCTAGTAACTGTCATGGAGAGGAAGGACAGTTGACTCAAAGATACTCTAGTTGAAGCAAATCATGGAAACACTTCCTCTTTCCTTCTTAACAACTTAGTAAGCAGTTTCCCATCCAAACTATTCCTTACATTTCTTAACATGGATAAAAATATTAGAGTTTGACATTACAGATAGGAGGCAAGGGAAAGAGAGCATTGGGTGATACCACAATTAGTGACTTTTTTCCCTACTTGAATCAGTTTAAATATATCCTACTCAATAATCATGTCTTCAGGAATATAAATCTTTGGGTTAAACAGATTTATAAAATGATTACCCACATTATTGTGTAAAGGAATACAATCTATTATAATAGAATTACCATAAACTGTCAATGACTACTGAAAGTATAATTTTGATGGGAATATTTCTATCTTTAGAAAAAATTATTAGTAGAAAAAATTTGTGAAGCTGTAACAATATTTGAGATTACCTGGAAATAGACCTGAGTTAGGTCTGTTTTCTTTACCCTGAAAAAATGAATGGATATTTCATCATTGTTGGTTTTTGTGATAAGGCAGATGAGAGGAATGAAAGAGGATGAAGGTAGAATTAGGGAGCTGTGGCACTCTGTGCTTAGAATTTAGAGAAATTTACGTAATTTCATTTGAAAACACTTTTGTATATGGACTTCACTTTTATTTTCAGTAAAACTCAGCTATGCTAGCTTAAAAAATTACCAGGATATATATTTGATTTAGGGCAGTGACCATAATTCTGCCACAAACTATGGAACTGTGGGTAGTTCTTGAACATAAAACCATCCCCTGAGAAGCAATGATTCTCAACAGTACACATAGAATATTGAGACCCATCAATTAGACTATGTTTACAGGGAAGATGGAGAACAAGACAACCCTATTCTGAGCCAGTAATAGAAATATTTGCTCCTGGATAGGGTACAGTAAAAGCACACAGCAGAAGAAAAAGTTGACTATGTGAAGAAATCCTGTTTTTCTGTTGGTGTCAATTGTATGTTTTTATAATGGCATTTTGAGGCAAGGGGGAAGGGACATGTGTGTGATATAATAAACCTTTTGCCATTTTCTTGATGAAGGAGAATTAAATTAAGCTGAATATCAAAACAATCTTGATAGGTCTTTACAAATGTAGCAGGATTGTGGTAGCCTGGAGTTATGAGTCTACAAGCTGATGGGAGGAACCGGAAAGGCTGTCAGTTTTGAATGGGAAGATATTCATGTTAAGATTTGTGTTAGACACAATTTAGGCAGTGACCATAAAGTGAAAGAATATACCAGATTTACTACTAAAGTAAGAAGATGTGGGACCATAAAGTGAACAGATACCAGGTTTGCTACTAAAGTAAGATGATATGGGCTTGTCATGTCCAGGCCAGATATTAGATGTGAATATGGGAATTTTTGGGAAGAGAATCTGGTACCTTAGAATAAAATTCCTAAATTTTGTCATTAGATCATCATGTCATCTGTTCAGAATTATTTTGCCTTATTTTTCTGAAGTTCTAGCAAATGATCTTTAAAAAACTTAGCTATGATCTGGTTTCACTAAAGGAAACAGAAAGGCGGTGTCTATTACAGCCTAAGCAATGCATAGGACTACCTGGTGGTAGTGGTATCAAGATAGAGAAATGGCCCTACCCCTGTGACTTTGAAGTTCTTGCAAGTGATGGGCAAATATGCATTAAAAGCCTTATAGTAATGAGGAAATGGACCAGAAAATTCCTAATTGGGAGTCTAATTTTGATGAATCAATTTTGTTTCTTTTTTGGAGTACCTTTTGCACCAAAGATAGGTCATGGCAACGGTTATGCCCTTTAGATTGGCCACCCTGTCATGCACTCACCCTGCAAGCACAATTCACATGCATAAATGGCATACTTGATAGCCTCAGTGGAGTAGAATGACCAGACAGACTGAGCTTACAACCACGATTGGTGGAATATTTCTGCTGATTTTCATAGTGTTTGACCTTCAGTGAACGGACAGGCACTGTTCCTCTAGCCAGTGCAGATAGGCAGAGGCACTCCATTGGCAGTAGTTCTTGAAAGGTACCTATTTGCCTTTAGCTGAAATACCTTACATGGCTTTCACTGTTGTAGCAGCCTGGAAGCCAACTTCATCTCATTAAATTCTGCATCAGACATACTACTTCCCAGCAAATCTGATTTACTGTTTGTTCCCTGAATGAATATGTACTCTTCCTCTTCCTTGACTTCTTTCACTGCTTTCTGTGTGTTACAGAAGCCTGAGAGTTTCTGAACTGTACTTGCTAGGAATCTATTTGTGAGGCCACTACAGACTGTTTGGAGAGGGTGTTATTGCATTGTGTCTAGCTGAAGCATTTACAATGGATGTCTCTGTTGGGGATGAGATTCAGGCTATGGGAGTGGGGAAGGATAGCAGAGTTTGGGTATTGGAATTGGAAGGAAAATATAAGTTAAAAATAGCAGGAGGGTGCTGAGCTCTGGATCCTTTTGGATCTTGATGATGACAATGAGAGATACATGAGCCTATGATTAAATCCCTGGCCCTGAGGTTTTTTTGATAGCTCATTTCCCATTCTGAAAAATCCAGTGCAACTAATATTGTTGCTTCAGATACCAACCTAACACTCCGACATGAATGACTTGATGTTTCCTGTTCTCACTGTATTACAGAGATAGAGTATCTTATTAGGAGTGGAGACTAGCACTCTCTGGGGGATAAATGTAAAGAAATATTAGGTTCTGATAATATTTTTGAGAGTAGTAGATGATCGATTGATATTTTTCTTCTCTGTTTTAAGTAAATATCCTTTGCTTGAATATGAGGTCAGAAGTTTTATTCTGAATTGTTTAAGTACTAGAAGATTATGAATTATGAACTGAGATATATGATTAACCCTTGAATACTATGCATCTAGGAATAGCCAGCAGGGCTCTAAGTGTCTTATCTTCCCACTAAACTTTAAGATCCATGAGAGCAAAGTGTATGGTGTAAAAAAACTGTGCATAGGCTAGAGAAGATTATGGACTGTCTAAACGTTACATTTCATCTGCCTCTAATACAGTGTTTAATTGATGCTAAAAACAATAAGCCAAAGATACTAAAAGTATTGAGGTAAAGGGAAGACAAAGGCCCCTTGATCTGCCTTAGATCAGACATCTAGAGGATAATTATGAATGTAACATTAAGGGAAATACTTCACCTTGCTTCTTTAGTGACAATTTAAAAGACCTTTGAATAAAATCCTTACTAGTTCCTCTGCTTTAAGAATTTATGTCACATTGTAATGTTCCAGAGAGGTTCTCTGCAGGGAGGCAGCTAGGAGCTGTCCTCATGTCGTGGTGCTGATACTTCAGTGCTGAAGTGTTTAACTGTAAACCAACTGGAGCTTTTCAAGGAGGCAGGAACTCTGTGGTAGAAATTGGGGACTGAAAAACAGCTTCCATTTTAGTGGATGGAACTTCTTGTCTAGTAGCTGCTTAGGTAACAGGTGTGGCTAACAGGAAAAGATGAAAATAATGAGGAAGAAATCTTATGATAATGGAAACAAAGATTCTGTGATCACCAAACACATAGTACATGCGGTCTGCATAAAGATCTGGGCTAAAATTTTGTATTTTAGTATCAATTACAGGTATTTCATATCTGAACAATCTAGAAGCAAACCAGAGGAGAATAGTAGAGGAAATGAGAGGGGAATGTAGCTTAAGATATCATAGGATTCTCCAATGTATTTTGAACCTAGGAACAATGGTATGAATTATTGATTTGTTAAAGAAGCAGGCCTTTATGATAGTTGGGTAGCATAGAATTAAAAAGCAACATACTATAGTGAAGACTACCTATATAACTTTGGACAAAGGCCTTGTAAAACCTGATAGACTTCCTGGTCATTAATATCCCATCCAGCTCTAAATTTCTAGGATTCTATAATTATTTTTGTTTTAGAGGGAGCCACAAATAGCTAGTTCTGTTTGTGGCAAAGGAATTAAGAAAACCTAGAGAGCTCTTCTAATGAATTTGACCTATGGTTATCTTCCTTTCAGTGGCATTTATCAACTAGATGTGTATTTAATTCCTGTTTGACAAGGTCCAAACCTTGGGGAATTTTCTCTGCTCTGGTTTATTAAATAAAATTGAAGTTATTTGTCAGGATGTATAAAATAATCTCATATGGAAGTCAAGATGAAAAAGATTCCTTAGGAAGCAAAAATTATATTGATATATTATTGAGTAAAAGGATATAACAGAAGAGAAAGGAAAAGAGAAGAAATTTGACTACTGGAAATATTTAAGCAAGTAAGAGGAAAAAGAAAAGACATATAATGGTGATCAGTAACTATCTGCTGATTCAGTAGGCAGTATAGACTTTTGATTACAGGTTACTCTCATTTTAAAACATATTTTGAGGAAATATAGAAAGGCTTACTAAAATCAAGACTTTATTGACTTTTGGTTCATGTGGGAAAGAATCTTGGGTTAAAGCACATAATACATCTTACATGCATTTTTCTTTTAGTCTAATTTATATCACAATTACTTGTTTCTTAGTATTCTCTGTCAACAGACTTTAAGATCCTGGGAACAAGAGGATTTTATTAAGTTTATAAAGTAAGATATTAGATCAGGTATAAGAGTGTCACTAAACCCCAAGGGTCTCAAAGGTTTGGTTATGCCAAACATATACATTTAAAATTTGGCTGCACATTTTAAGTCTTGATCGTTACTTTGTGTTTAAGGAGGAACTTGGAAAGAGGAAGCCACAAATTTTGCATAATGCCAAATGGGGGGTTTCATTAATCTAAATATTATTTTTTTCGGAGGGCTGTAGTTTTGACCTCAATATTTTTAGTGTCTGTGTTTTCTCCCTCATCCGTTTTTGTATATGCAGCTATCATCTTTATCTGATTGTCTTCACCACTTAGGTCTCCTGTGATGAGCTGTGATTTTTAGACTTACACTTCATTCATTCATGATTTTCTTTAACTTAAATTTTTAATTATTTTCTCTCCTTCCCAGTTTCTCTCAACTGAAAAACCAAACCAAACAAAAGCCAAATCCTTCTACTTAATATACATTGTCAAGTAAAACAATTTTCAATGTTGTCCATGTAAAAATACGCCTTTCATTTTGCACTTCAGTTTGTTCTCTCTCTCTCAGCAGATGAGGAGCATGTTTTATCATAACTTCTTTGAAATGAAAGTTGGTCATAGTATTTGTCAGATTTCTTAAGTCTTTCAAGGATGTTTGTCTTTATGATCTTGTTACCATTTTATTATTTGTTTTCCTCATTCTGCTTACTTCTTTGCTCATCAATTCATACAAATCTTCCCAGGTATCTCTGAGACCATTTGTCTTTTCTTTTAAGAAATAATATTTATTAGCATTCATATTTCATAAATTGTTCAGTCATTCTCGTGTTCTGAGCACTGCTCTGCCCCTCTGGTTTCTAATTATTTCTCATTACAAAAAGAGGTGCTATAAATATTTTTGTATTTATGAGTCATTTCCTCTTTTCTTTGATCTCTTTTGGGGAGTAGGCCTAATAATGGTATAACTGGATATTTTGGGGCACAGTTCCAAATTGCTTTCCATAAATTTTGTACTAATCCATAGCTCTACCAATAGTATATCAATATACCATTTCTATCCAACAGCTTATTAAAATTCATAATTTTCCTTATTTTCATCTTTGAAAATTTAATGGTTATAAGAGTAAATCACTTCAGCATCTCTGCCAAGAAAACCACAAATGGGGACATGAAGAGTTGGACATGACTGAATATCACTGAATAACAACAAAAATGAACTGAAACTTCATAGTTGCTTTAGTTTGCAATTCTATAATTATCAGTGATTTATAGCATTTTTTTCATTTTGTTGTTGATTGCTTCAACTTTTTTGCTTTGAGATATACCTGTTCATGTTTTTTGACCATTAAAATAAATTGGAGAATGGCTTTTATTCTTATATATTTTAATCTTATACTTTTTTACAAATTTAAAATATCTTATTTAACCCTCTCAACAACCCTAGAAGGAAGGTGTGATTATTATACTCATTTTACATTTGAGAAAATTGAGGTTGGCAGAGGTTAAGTGATTTGACCAGGGTCACATAGCTGGTAAGTGTCTGAGGTTGGATCTGGATTCAGATTTCCTGATTCTGAACCAAGTTTTCTAGATACTGTGCCACCTAACAGTTCCATTAAATTACTCTTCATCATCTCATGATGTCACTATTACCTTTTATTCTTCCTTCCAATTTCCCAGTAATGAACCATGACACTTTCATGTAAATATGACTGTATTCTGAGCCCATTACATTAGCATAGCTTCAGTCTCTAAGATTGAATGAAATATCTTTACAACTCCATCAGCTCAATATTCCTCACTATATATATGTATATATATGGCTAATGCATTTTCCATAGTAATATAGAGAAAAGATAATTTCTTTTATAATGAACTTAATCATTTACAAAACTTTAACTTAGAAAGAAGAATAAAAATGAGGATTTTATAAGAATTGGTGAACTTTTTTTAGGTTGTTTTGAAAAAAATATATTAAATTTTACAAGGTGATAACAGAGTTGCCCTATTTATGTCCCCTTTTAAACTAATTTGTTTTCTTCTGTTTAGTTTTATGTTTAATTGATAATCTTTTTTCTTTTCTTGTTTGGCACCACTATCTATTCCACTGCTTCTTATCCCCATTTCCCCCCTTCCTTCAAAATCTCTCTCCTTATAGCAAATAAGAAAAGAAACTCATACATCAGTCATGTTCAAAACTGTATGCCTTGTTCTTATTTCTAATCCATTACTTCTCTGTCAAAACATGGAAAGCATGCTTCATCATTGGTCTTCTGAAATTGTGCTTGATCATTAAATTGATCAAAGTTTTAAGTCTTTTAAAGTTGTTTTCCTTACAGTATTGTAGTCAACATTCATTTTAAAGCAACTATTATGCTCCATTTGGTGTGATAAACACTGGATGTGCTAGGCGCTATATCTTCCTGTTTAAAAATATTTTTTTTAAAATTTAGAATATTTTTCCATGGTTCCATGATTCATGATCCCCCTACCCTGCTCTTTTCTCCCTCCTCCCGAAGCTGACAAGCAGTACCGCTGGGTTATATATGTGTCATTGTTCAAAACATATTTCCATGTTATTCATATTTGCAGCAAAGTGATCTTTTAACATTAAAACCTTAATCATATCCCCATCCTATCGCTCATATGTTTTTCTTATGCATTTCTGTTTCCACAGTTCTTTCTCTGGGTGTGGGTATCATTCTTTCTCATAAGTTTCTCTGGATTATCCTGGGTCATTGCATTGCTACTAGTAGAAAAGTCTATTACATTCAATTGTGCCACAGTGTATCCGTCTCTGTGTATAATGTTCTTCTGGTTCTGCTCCTTTCGCTCTGCATCAATTACTAGAGGTCTGTCCAGTTCACATGGAATTCCTCCAGTTCATTATTCCTCTCAGTACAATAATATTCCATCACTATCAGATACTATAATTTGTTCAGTCATTCCCCAATTGATGGACACTCCCTCATTTTCCAATTTTTTTGCCTCCACAAAGAGTGTGGCTATAAATATTTTTGTACAAATCTTTTTTCCTTATTATCTCTTTGGGGCACAAAACCAATAGCGATATGACTTGCAAGGAGTAGGCAGTCTTTTAAAGCCCTTTAGGCCTAGTTCCAAATTGCCCTCCAGAATGGAGGGACCAATTCACAACTTCACCAGCAGTGTATTATTGTCCCAATTTTGCCATATCCCTTCCAAAATTTCTCACTTTCCTTTGTTGTCATATTGGCCAGTCTGCTAGGTGTAAGGTGGTACCTTGAAGTTGTTTTAATTTGAATTTCTTTAATTATAAGAGATTTAGAACACTTTTTTTCATGTGCTTATTGATAGCTTTGATTTCATCCTGTGAAATCTGCCTACTCATGTCCCTTGACCATTTGTTGATTGGGGAAGATCTTTCCATTCTGTTGAGTTTACTCTGTATCAGTTCATATAAATCTTTACAAGTTTCTCCAAATTTGGTCTATATATTCTTATAGTGCAATAATATTGCATTATATCCAACCTCATTTTGTTCAGCTATTCCCCAACTGTTGGGCACCCTCCTTAGTTTCTAATTCTTTGTTAAAAGAAAAAGGGCTACCAAAATATTTTTTGTACATATAAATGATTGACTTCTGTCTTCTCTCTCTCTCTTCCCCCCCATATGTGTGTGTGTATATGTATACCCTCATATGTGTATATATACCTGTAATATTACTGCTGGATCAAAAGATATATACAGTTTAGTGACATTTGGGATATTCCTTTTTTTCTTTTAAATCCCTTATTTCTATCTTAGAATAGATACTAAGTATTGACTGTAAGGCAAAAGAGTGATAAGGGCTGGGTAATTGGGGTTAAATAACTTGTCCAGTGTCACACAGCTAGAAATTGTCAGAAACCAGATTTGAACCCAGGACCTCCAGTCTCCAGGCTTGGCTCTCTATCCATTGACCCACATAGCTTACTCCAGTCCACGTTGTTTTAAGAATTATTTTGACAATTCACAACTCTGCGAAAAATAAGTGCATGTCCTCCCACAATCCTTCAAACAGTCCATTTTCTCCTCTTTTGTAATCTTTGTCAATCTGTTTGGTGGGATGTGGAATCTCAATGTTGTTTTAATTTTTGCCACTCTTATTAGTGATGTGGAACATTTTTTGCTCCAAACATATTGTTGGAGCAACAACCAAAATGTGGTTGTTGATTGTTTGTATTCTTTATTCTGGAATTGCTTATTCAAGTCAGTTGACTTCTGTAAGAGGGAAAAAGGGGTTTTTTGATTGGATATATTAATATTTAAAGGTGTGGTCACCAAGACACTGAATAAATACCAATTCCTAAAATCATTTTAGTAATTTATTTACAAAATATAGGAGAGAGTAGAAGTAGAGAGATGATAAGAGGGTAGAGTAAGAGATCTAACTTAATGAACTAGATTTGTATTCAAGTCTGGGCTTTACTCTGGCAGGGCTCCAGAGGCCCAGCCAGAGAGTCTAAAAGTTAATTAACAAGGGGTTTAGTCACGAGGGCTTCTCCCAATCTGGAGGCTAATGTAGTCAGCCTTCTTCATTCACAATGTGTAGTTCGATTTAAGAACAGTCTCACCAAGGTCTCAGGGTCCCAGGTCCAGTGCTCCTCCAGGTCCAAGTCACAAACAAGAAGTCCTTCAAGTCCAAGACATGAACAAGAAGAAAATCAGCTGAACTCACTGAACTCTCTTTTAAAGGGGCTTTTTTGCTCCACTTCCTGTGCCTTCCTCTTAGTTTACATGTCCAATCACAATAGATGATTTTCTTAGAACTGCCCAGGAGGCAGTCAGTAGATTTTGATTCATCACTCACTCTAGCACATGTGGGTCACAGACCTCCCAACTTGTGAATTAAGTGAGGATGTTCTCACCTTTGCTGATTAGATTAAGTATGGGCAAGGCAGATTTAATTTCATTATCACACCTCATCTACTGGTGAATGACTATTGTTCTTACATATTTGTATCATTTCCTATGTATCTTGGATATAATAGAGAAGTATTATTTTTAATTATCATATAGTCTCTTATTTCATCTTTTCTATGAAGTGACTGCATTTTTCATCTTTCTATCTCCTTTTTCCTTAGCATCATGCTTCACATAAAAAAGTATTCAATAAATATTGATTGAATGAAGAAATGAATGAGATAGATAGCCTCCATATAGGAAGTTCCTATTTTAAGCAGAGAGTTATAGAGAACACATAACCCTGTTTTATCACTGAAAAGGAGATAATACATTACAAAACACTTAATATCTATTCCATCTTATCCATCTTTGTTATAACCACAGGGTATCACAGTACTCCCTTGGAATCATCTATTGATAATGTTGAAGAAGTGATTCAGTACTATGCATTTTCTTCTTAGCCACATAATTATTTATTATTTGCTTCTGCATGGAAAGAGATAGACTACAAACACACTCATGTGCCATAGCCAAGATCTTCCTTTAAACAATATTTGAATATTTTACATTCTTCTGGACTTGGTTAGGTAGATAAGTGAGGTTAGTACAGATTTAGAAGACAAATGTGAGTAACTAGTAACATATTAACAGCATATGTGTTCTCAGAAGTGGCCAATATATTGATTTGTTTTTGCTGGACTATACATACTTGTTAAAAAAAGGAAGCTTTTATTGATGGATATGATAAATTATTTTGAGTGATAAATATGCAAAAAAGAGTATCAATAGACATGTTTAAATATGCTCAGAAGAATACCAAAAGTGAAGAGAAACATAAATAAGGCAATTTTATTATTATTTTGTTAAATTTAATTTATCTATATATTTGCATATATGCTTCTTAAGAAATAAACTGTAATAGCACTTCTGCATCTTGTACAATCCTCTTTCTTCTTCTTGTTCATAAAAATTTGGTGATCTATGTTGAAAAAGAATCAATTGATGGAAGTCAGAGAGAGGTAGATTTTGGCTCCATACATGAGGAAAAAAATTCCTAGTGATTAGAGCTGCTTAAGAATTGAATAGGCTTATTTATTATATATTGATCACTGGAGGTCTTTGAGCAGAGTCTGGAATGACCTCTTGTATGTTTTTTTTCCCAAACATTTATTAATATTCATTTTTAACATGGTTAAATGATTCATGCTCCTCCTTTCCCCTTCACCTCCAGCACTCCCCCCACCCATGGCCATTGCACATTTCCACTATTTTTGTCATGTGTCCTTGATCAAGACCAATTTCCAAATTGTTGGTAGTTGCATTGGTGTGGTAGTTTCGAGTCCACACCCTCAATCATGTCCACCCCGACCCATGCGTTCAAGCAGTTGTTTTTTCTTATATGTTTCCTCTCCTGCAGCCCTTCCTCTGAATGTGGGTAGCATCTTTACCATAAATCCCTCAGAATTGTCCTGGGTCACTGTATTGCTGCTGGTACAGAGGTCCATTACATTCAATTTTACCATAGTATATCAGTCTCTGTGTATAGAGTTCTTCTGGCTCTGCTCCTTTCACTCTGCATCAGTTCCTGGAGGTCTCTCCAGTTCACCTGAAACTCCTCCAGTTTATTATTTCTTTTAGCACAATAGTATTCCATCACCCGCATATACCACAGTTTGTTCAGCCATTCCCCAATTGAAGGACATACCCTCCTTTTCCAATTTGTTGCCACCACAAAAAGCGCAGCTATAAATATTTTCCTACAAGTCTGTTTATCTATGATCTCTTTGG